>NW_024581131.1:3258690-3333058 GCF_017639235.1 Corvus kubaryi
GGATGGCAGCCCCATGATGAACTGGATAATAAAGTCTTGGTTGCTAATTGGCTGCTCCAAGTGTCTTTTTCAGTCAAGTATATGTCCGTCTTCTTCCTTACATATATTTACATATATATATATATACACACGTATGTAAACATATATGTACTTACATGTGGCTGGGTGTGTGTATCTATATCTATATATATACACACACACATATCTATAGATACATCATTTATGTACACGTTAAAAAAATATAAATGCCTGACTTTATTGCCAGGTTGAGAATGGGCTCTGGTGCTTTAAATCACTACAGAAGATGAAGCAGCTGTTGGGTCAGATCTTTGCAGCTTTTCCATTGTGTGATTCTTGTTCCAGGCAGCAGCTGAGCCCACAGGCTCTGTGCAAGAAATTTTGCTGAAGAAATCCCCTCTGCATGTGGCCAGCAGCCCGAATCAGCTTCTTCTGGTAGATGGTGAAACAGTGGAAGACCTTTGAAGGAAATTGCTACCATGGGGCTTGCCTTGCTGTGAGGTATGTCTAGCACCCCTTGCCCCGGCTTAATCTATTTGCTGTTAAAATGTATTTTAAATACACATTGCTAGCAGCAGATTGAAAGAGCTTCTTTGTAAATCAAAACCAAATAATTCTAGCTGTCTGCATGAGATGATGTATGTATGGTTTTCTTTCAGGTAAGTTAAAATGCAAAACCAGAGAAGAGCTGTGGTCCAGCTGATGTGGTGGTATAAATCAAGAGTTGGGACACTAAGGTGAGTGAGCTGAAAACAAACACTTAATGCCTCCCTGCACTGTTCCTCTGTGTTTGGGGCAACTGAAAACAGGGTAAACAGTAAAAAACAGCTCCAGAGCCCAATCTTTTTGGCTCACTGACTAGTGTAGGTGCTTGCAAGACCTCTCCCTCAGCAGGCTGGCAGACAGACCCTCCCTTAGAATTACAAACGCAGACTCTTGCAGTGAGAAATGTCTCTAACTCTTAATAGCCTTGCTTTGGATTTCGGTTTTCTGCAGACGTGCTTCCCTGAGGAGGAAGAGCAGAAGACATGGCTCCAGGAGCTATAGTTCTGTCCCACACCACCTGGACATGTTCTCAGCATCTCTCCTGCTGCTGTGGAGGTGCTTGCATGAGAGCAGTCTGCCGTGCCTGCACCTTCACCTCCAGGGCTGTGTCTGATGTGGGTGGCTCTTGCAGTGACAGAAACCTGCTCCTGTGTGCAGGGGGAGTGTTAGGCCACCTTTGACAGGGCTTCAGCTCACACAGAGCTGGGGCTATGCTGTGAGGGGGAGTGGGACACAGAAAACCCTTCCAGCCTTGAAAAACCAGCAGGACTGCAGGCAGAATCCTGTTGCACAGCAGCCAGACTGGCTGGCACCCCAACAGGGCACTTCATCCCCAGACAGCTGCAGCTGGCCATAACAACACCCATGCTGGGCAGTGTTGGAGCAGGCTGGAGGGCAGCTATGGGGGGAATGCAGGGGCACCCAGGGGTGCTGCTTCTTGCACTGTACAAAGCACTCATGCTGTACGTGTGAGACACAAACCCCAAGTGCATGCCCCTAGTGCACACCACACTGGAGACATAAAACACACCCCCCTCCACTCCTAAAACACACAAACCCCTCTGCTGCACAGCACTTACATACTGCACACATGGAAAGCAAAGTAAGTGTGTGCTGCAGACATGGGGTACAAGCCACATCAGCCACACTCAGTGGAGACAGGATCCGGGTGCTACTCCTGCTTTACCAGTTCAGGTTTCCCTGGAACTTCCTTTCTTACGTAGAAAGAAAAAGCAAAGCACAGCACATCCCCCTTGGGTTGCAGAGCAGAGAAAGCAGCATTCACCATCTCCATTCAGATGCAGTTCTTTCCTCTACCCATCACCTTCACCTAAACACCAAATAATATCCATAATATTTGTCTTAGACCATCTCAGCCTTCCCAAAGCACCTATCCTGTTGACCCTCAGTAATACCAGGATGCATTCAAGTCTTGCTTGAGGCAAAGCTGTGCCTGGTGGTACACACTAAGCCATGCACAGTGCTAAAGACACAGCTGGATAGCTCAGGAGCAGAAGGCTGCTATAAGTTGGAGACTGACACTCATTTCCCCCAAATATTTAATGACAGTGGTTAATTTCAATGTCCTGCCTGAGTCACCTGTTTGAAGCCAAGTAACCAAAACCACCAACAACAAAAAAGCTTTTATACCTTAGCATTATGGTACAGCAACCATCCCTCTGCAGTGTGGGCTTCAAGCTGGTTGACTTAATTCACAACTCTCTTGTCAAAGCTCCATTTTATTTGCCAAGTATATGCACTCTTTTCCAAGTAAAACATTCCATCTCAGCAAGGTGGTTAACAACACACCCTCTCAGATGCACACTCTAACACTCTCAGCAAGCATTACCTCCACAGAAGCAAGTCAGAGGTAGCCCCCAAACAACTCTGTCTGTGCCTGTGCTGTTGCACAGCAGATGCTCAGCTAGGAAAGAGTCAGCCTGCTCCCCTGTGTAACCCAACTCCCACATGCCACAGCTCGAGTGTTTCAGCTGTGAGTGTGCCTCAGCAGGAACGCTGCAGGACAGTGCTCCTGGCTGCTAAGCATAGCTTTGATGGTCACACATCTTCCTTCTCACTGGAGGGACCTGCATGCCCAGCAGGCAGAGACCAGCCTTTCTCACATAACTGCTCCTGGTCCTGTTAATAAACCTAGCCTGGAACAAGAGCTGCATTCTTATTGATCCTGGACAGAGTGACTCACCAGGTTTGCTGTGGTGGAAGCCTGCACCTTAATTTTTTTTTTTTTCCAAAAATATGCTATTAAGCACAATAAGGTGCTGTATTTTCTATCTCAGGGTGCAGGCCTGTGCTGGGGCTGAGGAGACCAGGACCCACTGGTTTGGGGTTTTTTAAATTGTTTGTTTATGCATTAAGTCAGAAACAGGTGAGGGCACTCTTCTCTCCTAACAGGTGAGGGCACTCTTGTCCCCTCTGGAGTTCTGCATCTGTGTGCCATTCACTCTGTTCACCAAGAGCCACCCACCAAAAGTCAGTCACTCCCAGCTTGAGGCCACCAGCAGCACACATCCATGAGAGCTCGCTCAGGGAGAAGACAACAACTTTATCTGCAGAGTTAATGAAATTTGGAAGCACTGAACGGCTCAGAATTCCCACAAAAGGAGTGCACATCTTCAGTGGAACTGAAGTAAGAAAGCTATCTCCACCAATACCCTTCTGAGGTACCAATTTCATGAGTATTAACAGTAGACTGGTACCAGCTACTTTCTCCCAGGCCTTGTTGAAGGGAAAGGACACTGGGGATCCTTTGTTATTTCTGAATAAAGGTTTTAAATTACACATCCAACTCCTATTTTAGAAAGGATTTTGATATCGCTGAGAAAGAATGCTGTTGGTGGTAGGGGTGAGGGGGACCTGCATGCCTTGCTGGTGAAGGGTCCCACAAAGTGTGACAGGTAACACAACGTGTGCTGGTGACTCCTCCCATCCTGAGACTCAGGCAAAACCACTACAGCCTGCTGGCCATCCAGGAAGCCTCACACGTCTGGACAGGTACACTCAGCAAGCAACCAGAGAAACCTAAATCAGGTACAATCACATCAAACAGTAAGTTCTCACCAAAAGAAAACACCTAAATTAAATTTTATTCAGACTTTGCATGCCTGCACAGATTAGGCATTATTACAGGTACAATCTAGCATAGCATAACAGCAGCTCATGGGGCCATGAAGTCAAAACATCTGCTGAACTACCACCACAACTTGAGTTTCTATGAAGTACTAAAGTTTGACTCTGTATCTCTAACCTTGATTTTAATGCATCTTAAAAGCAAGTTTCCATGTTACACTAATATATTCTGACATGTGTATGCTAAGGTGTACAATACTTAATATTTAAACACTTTAGGCACAAGAGCAGAGTTTCAGAAACAGAACAAAAGCATCTTCATAGGTTATCTAGTTTTTCCCACCATTATTCTGTGGTGAAAAATACATCCACAATGGTGCCCATATAGTTATGTGCATCCATACCTGATCCATGCTTGCCAGCTACATAATGCACTCTGTGAAGTCCCTTGAGAAGTCTGTAGATAAAGCAACGCTGGACAATCTTACTTCTAGGGACATCTGTTGTATTGTCTAAACTTACTCCTTGTCTTTGGAAGTTGTATTTCATCTTTCCTTCGCCTCTGATTGAGGCCAAGCAGATAATTTCCTTTATTGCCCCCCCACCTTGGGTGTCACATTTGCTAGACCCAGTTGTGGATTTAATTCCAGTGATCCAGAGAAAGGAGCAGCCTCCTCCCTCTTAGTTTAACGGTCAGAGGAGTCAAGCAGAAAATCCCCCATGTGGAGTCAGTAATTTTTATCCTGTGACCCAGGAGACATCATTCATGTTGCAACTTGGATGATATTTCTGGAGTGAGACATGAATTAATTACTGGAGGCTGGGCCCATGGAAAGCATTCCTGTTTGTCACCGACTACCACCCAGAGCCATGGGGGCTTTGATGCAAATGTCTTGGACACAGCCACATTAGACTGATGGAGTCCAAACAGAAATTGCATAAAGCACCAAACATGCCTTTGTGCATCCTGCAGGAGAGTGATGGGCACCATCCAATAAAGCCTCAAGTCCATGCAATAGCCAAATATACCTTTGCATACCTAGTAGGGTAAAAATTAGCTTGTGGGTTTTTGGGCAACTAGAAGTTTTTTCTGCTGCTTAACATGTTTCTGTGTTATTTTAACCAGCTGCTTCTCTGTCACGATACAGTCTGGCTGTATTGCTCTAACCATCTAGATTAGCACAGGTTTATTCTCATTTCTATGTGGCACACAATCATTTATCCCCAACATCAAAAGCGGTGGAGGCAAAAAGGAACTGACTCCTTGTTAGTCATCCTCGAATGATGAGGCCTGTATGGCAATTACAGCACACAGACAACCTGCCATCAGGGTTTGATGCACATCTTCATTTTCCAGGGGTTTACACAAGTTTTGTCAGTCACATTGCAACAGTACCATTTGCTTGGGCCCACTGTTTGAGACTAGCTCTAGTCCAGCACTCCACAAAGATGGTTACAGCTAATAAAGGTACTTTTTCTAACCTAGGAATAGCTTTGGACCAGCTGCCTTCACTAAAAGAAAGGCCAGAAAGACTTATTTTGCCCTCTTCATCCCCAGCATGCAGCTACGTAATATGTTCTGGAGACTTTGAATATTTGAAACAAGAGATAGTCATTTGTCTTTATGGGCTGCATCAAATGGTGGATTTAAAACAGTTGGGAGCATACAGAGCAAGAGTAGGAACGAGGAAACTTGGTTTGCTCCCTTGGTAACAAAATCTACAGCACAGCAGGAGACCAGAGCATGATAATTAGGGAATTACAGCTGTTAGTCACAGAAAATATGCTGCAGTTGCAGGTCAGGGACCTGAGGTTGTAGCACAGGAAGGAAAACTGTAATTTAGAGTCTGCAAGGAACTCTCTGCATGCATTAGACTTCTTGCTACTTATAGCATCTCTACACCTGTTTTCCAGGGCGGAAATCAAACAGACAAGAGCAGAGATCAGCAACGAGCCACCAAGGAAATAGAGTTTCCCTACAATAGTCAGGACAAGAACTATTTTTAATGAGAAATGGATATTCCATCAACTCTTGTTCATTCCCCCTCTTTCTAAGCAGGATGATCAGAAGTGTGAACTTTAAGATGAGGGAGATGACAAAACTTGATCCACAGAGTTATTCTGGGAGCCAGCAGCTCCCTTAAGAAGCACCAGTTGTTACAAGGGATGAATAATGCAAGTCCCACTGAAACAGGGCTTGGCTTGGAGACCTCTGTGTATTAACCCAGAGCCTTGTATTAGTTTCCTGCAAGGAGTAGCTGTTCCTAAAGGGATCTGAAGGATATGAAGGGAAATACAAGCTTCACACTGAAGACAATACCTACCACTTGATTTTTCTAGCCTTCACCTTAAGAATGCCAAACTCTAATCAAGTGCTCAAGAACAAGTCCAACAGATACCCACAATAACATCATTAAAGCCACTCTGCCCACAAGCCTTTAAAGGAGAGGACCAGCTGGTACAGTTGAAAACAAATCTATCACTCGTGCTTTACTGTAACCTTTGGTCCAGCGAAATCCCCCGTAAGAAATTCCTCCTTGCCATTCCACTGAAGAAGAGATTTTTTATTTGTTTATTTCACCCAATCTCCTCCACCCTTTGTTCCAAACTGGTCATGTCCAAGTTTTTGAGATAATCTTCCTTTCCAAAACTTTTACTGTGTGGAAAAGCATCTTTCTTACTTCTCTGTCCTTAAATTAAGCTGCTTCAGAAACAAAGAGCTGACTCTTACAGGTGAGAACTGGAGCATAAGGGAATTTGAGGGAACCTAAACTTGCTGAGGAACAGAAGAAACACCCATCACACCCTGAGGCTGACCAAGAGCTGACAGCTTTTTTTCTTTCAGACCTGCACCTGTGCTGCCAAACCACACAGCTCAGATTCAGAGGCCAGTATCAGGAGACCTCAGGCCATGAGGCTCAAGCGAGTGACCCAGAGGAAGGAGCAGCTCAAGAATGAGCATAATGAGCTCATTCAAGTGATAATAGAATAGAGTTCCAGCATTTGCCTGCTGTACCAGCTAGCAGCTTTACATCACATCTAAGCCAAACTCATTCTTTCCATGGAAGAGCAGCTATTAATAACTTCCTACCACCCAGTCCAGCCTGCTGACCAGTAGCCAGGCCTCCCCAGTTCTCCTTGAAGGCTGGCAGCATGCCATGCAGATCAACTAATTCAAACTATTTCGGACATGAAGGTATTTCAGTGTCCTAGACCCTTAAGCTGTCCTAAGCTAGCCTCTGTTTCAAAGGGGCATTACATGATTCAATCACTGCTCTCCCTTGGGTGAAGTGTCACAACAAGAACTCAGAGGTGAGCAAAGCCCCTGGGTTCTGGGGTAAAACCCTTCCCTTGGTTCTCTACCAGCTCTCTGGGTGTCATGTTTTCCTGGCCTTGTAAGCTCTGAGGAACAGTGGGAAGCACTTACGGTCAACCAAAGGAATAAAACACTTCTATTCCTGGTGAGCTGCTCACCCTAGAGCCTGTGTGTCACTCAGAGTTAGGTGTCAGTCAGATGTTTATGCACTTGGAGGCTGGGGCAGTCGTGACAAACGCTGGCAGAGCCTTCCTCCTTGCCCAGTCAGCAGCAGACTGGCAAAGGCAAGCTGGCTCCCAGTCCCTACTCAGAAGACAGCCTGTGTTCTCCACCTTATTGAGACACACCTCAAAGGAGAGGCATTGCTGCCATTTGGGACAGGACTTCTTTACATTCAGAGGAAATATTAGTTGAGATGTATCTCAGTCCTGTAGCCTTTTCGCCAGAGCCACTTAACCATAATAATGTGACATTTGGTTTTAAGGCCTTCCAGAGGAACACTGCGATTTTCATTTTAGAGCCCTGTGCACTGACTTGCCCTAGATGTACTTCCACCCACTTGTGCAGTCATTTCTCTAGGGGACACAAGGATTCACCAGGTCTTGGTGCAATGCACCCAATTCATCTCAGTAAAGTTTCGAGTCCAATCCTGATAGTGCCAAGTGCTTGGTGCCATTTTTAGAAAGCAGAATAACTAAGTATTTAAGGACAGATCCTTCCCCAAATAGACAAGAAGAGCCAATCAGCAGCTGTTTCTCTGGAAAGATTTTGCCAGCACTACAAATGCTCCATATAGAAGCAGAAAGACACTACTTCTGAGCATAAATGCATGTTAGATGACATTGCCACTAAATATACCAGGTGACTGTTAGCACAATTGGTTTGCTTCCAGTCTGGTTCCCCTCTTTGGTGTGGGCAGCAAGGGCATCTTAAATGAAACAGCCCCAAGATGAATTTAGTTTAATGACTGAATGTGGAGGGGGGGCAGAGAAGAAGGAAGGAGAACCAATATTAAGTGTGGAAACTAATACAAAAAGCTTCTGGGATATTAATAGTGTGCTGAACTAATAAGATGAAGCCAAAGCTATGAAGTTTCTGTAACACCACAGCAGCTGCTACTGTGAAGTAAGGGACTAGAGGGGATCTGTGTATTTACAGCAGTTATCTGAAAGCCTGGGCATGTAATTCCACTCAGAATCCCCACCAACACAAATACATTAAAAGTAGACTGAAAAAGCTCCTGTAAACCCACTAAGCACAATAGCTAAAGTTTCCACAAGAAATAATTCATAGCATTACAGTTATGCTCACAGAGATGGGCTAAGACCCTCTCTGGACTGAACAGAGAGCAGAAGCTCTTGCTGAGAACACACTATACTGTAGCAGCTCAAATACCTTCCAATCCTCTTGATAGCTAAAAACCCCTCTGGCACAAGAATCTGTAACATGAAGAAGTCCCATAGAAGTTAAACTAGACAGTGGCTGCTGAAAAACCTTAGATCCACATTGGTTTTTTGGTGTTTGTTTGATTGCTTGGGGTTTTCTTTGTGGGCTTGGGGTTGGGTTTTTTGGTTGTTGTTTTTGCTTGGGTTTGGGTTTTTGGGGTTTTCTTTGCACGCGCCTACAGACAAGGTTGGTTTGTCTACGAAGAGATGAGACCAGGCATCCATTTCCTTTAAGAGTCTGAGAACAGGCTCGGTCAAAGACAAATCCTAGGAGCCAGGATTTGGAGCTAGGACATAGATTCCAGCACCCACCACACCACTCCCTACATGAGCTGGTAGATGGCAGCAATTTACAGCTCACTAACAGCTCTGTGGTGCCTTCTGTGCGTAACCTCCACAGCCTCTCCAAAGACTGTGGGGTACATGACTGAGAACCCTGATAAAGCACAAGAAAGGCAGTGTCTGGTTAATCCTACACAAGAGCTGAGGGAACAACTCAACACACTGCCCATATGGCACCTGCCATGCCAGGGGCACACCAGGAGAAGCTGCAACCGCAACAACAGAACAAATGCTGCTATTGCCCAGAAACACTACAGCTCTGGGTATGGACCGGAATCCCACTATGGAATGAGTGAGTAAGCATGTAACATGAATTTACTATGGATTTGAGAGTAGATGAACATGGTCTCTACACAAGAAGAGACTGAGGTGACAAACAGCATCACCAGGATCCCCTTGGACTCCTCAAGATAAGCAGTAGCCCTAGAGTATCTAAAGCCCTTGCCTGGTTAACTATTCCAGTCAGAGCTCTCTGAAGGCTCAACAGCAGCCTAATGTTAGATAGCAAGGTATTAAGAGAGGAATAAATGCCATTTTGTTAAGGAAACTTTAGAGAAGAGTGACAGTTTTGAAGATTCATTTTAAGCTTTCATCACTGGCAGGAAAGAGGAGAAGTCATGTTACTTAACCGCTGTTATGACAATTATCAAATGGAAGAGACCAGTGACTTGAAGAGAACATTGCAGTTCATAGCAAAATTCCACTGTGCTTTTCATTAGGTGTGTCCAATTACTTCCAGTATAAATTAGCTAGACCGTTGAAAGCAGGTTTGCAGAAAATGAGTTTAATGCTATTATCAAGTGGCAAAGAAAGAAAACAAGAAAAGATTTGTTTCCCACAAAATAGTCACAAAAGTCTAAAGCTATGCTGGAGATCTCTCGGACCCCGCAGAATTTTTCAGAATTCCTATCTGCTTCACTGACTTGATCCAGGACTCCAAGACAGCACTTAATGCTAACTTTGTGCAACAGTTCTAGGAATGAAAAGCAAGAACTTACTAGGGTCAGCTCCAGTAAGGCTGACTTCAAAGTGCACTTTCAGGCTGCTGAGCAACTGCAGATGCAGGCAGATGGCTCATAACTATTCTACCAAATTACTCACACAAATTGTTGCTAATAGAGTCATGCAAGCAGTATTACAAACCCTCTCCCCAGTCCCACTGGGCTCAGTGACCATTCATGTTGCAAACCAACAAGTCAGCACCTTCAGTTAGGCCAGAGGACAAGTAAGGAAAAGAAAACAGGAGTGATACCAGGCAACTCTACCATTGGTCATGTGGGTTGCAGTTGTCTCTGAAAGTTTAGGCAATCCTGCTGACTCAGACAAGCTTCTCCTAGAATAACTCATGGTTTTCTGTTATACTGACACGCAGAAAGAGAGCTTCATCCTTTTTGTGATACCCAGCTCCAACAAAAGCAGAGGTACATACATCACCCTATTTGGAATAGGGGACTTCAAAAGCAGAACACCCCAAAACCTTGGTGAAAAGATGCTTTCAACATTTCATATTTGGCAAAACTACACGAAGGGATGCCTGTACTCTTAATTTGACTATTAGCTGCCTAAGCACTTAAGCATGAGACTTCAGACTATTCTCTAGAAGCAGAAGAACTGGGACCTACTCTTTCATTACCAGAAAGAGACAGGGAGGGACCTACATGGAGGGGAAACAAGAGCCGAAAGCACTCCTATCTCCAGTTCCCTTGTTGCCTGCATCTTCTCCTTTCTGAGGGGGATTAAGCCTGGGGAAAGCTTGGTTATTTGGAACACTTTGCCTTTTGGTGGATGGGTGGAACCAGACTGGGTGCACAGCAGTGCAGGGTGAGCCATGCACACATGACTGAGATAGGAACAGACACTAATGAAACCTTCAGGGTTTTCTCAGACCATCCTGTCATTCGGTATAAGGATCACACAGGAAACAGCTCCTCCTTACCTGAGCTGGGCATTGAAAATACTCAAGCTCCAAAATTCAATGAGCACACATTTTCTCAAGCTTGCTGGTCATGAATTTAAACCCTATATATGATAAACTTCAGTTGTGGAGTCATGAACTAAAGTAAGTGTTGAAAGCACAAGTAAAGTAAAAGATAAAAATGTTCACAAGGAAATGGGCAGAATGACCAGGCAGGAGAAACTGAGAAAAACATATCAGAGAAGTGATATTAGCAGAATTATTTGCAATATTGAGACTTCACCTACAAACACTAAAATCAGGAACTTACCCACTCTACAGGCAGGTTAGACACCACATTTCCATTCAGTTCCATCTAATCTCACAAGTATCAATTGGAATTGGACTAAATGATCATTGTAGGTCCCTTCTGACTGAAATACTTTAATTCTCTTCCACTATGACGATCTCCAGACAAAGGAACTGGTCACTGTCACAAGACTGCACAACGTCACAGGCTGATTCTCCCCACTTCCAGCTTTCTGGTTTTTTGAAATTTTTGATGTCCCACCAACCAGAAGGAGACTTCCAAGATGTGACAACAGCCCCATTCTAATAGAAAGTTATTTTCTTGCTTTAAGTTCTGCACAGCGCAGAACTTGCATGAGAAGAATTGTGCATGGGAAAAAAAGTCTTAGGAATAATAATAAAGTTCACACAAGAAACATTGGCTAAGAGACAGAGGTGACAGTAAGATGAAATTTACTATTACACTCATTTCTGTACTTATCTTTTGATTCCTGTAGCATCTTTCACATGATTGTCTAATGAAGAATCAGAGGAAACAATGAACTTGCATCCCCTAAACAAAATTCCTAGTGAAGACCAATCAGCTCTTTTGGTGCTCCTTTGGTGTTTTTGCTAACTGCTCCCATGGTGCAGTGATATCCTAAACAATACCGACCAAGCTCTCCCAGATTTTTGGAAGTCTTAACTCAAGAGACCTTGCAACACCCCCGTGCGGTTAAAAAAAGGATCTTGGCTCATGCCACCCACCACTGAAACAGACACCCCTAGGCTGGATTGAAGCAGCTGTATGACACCACGCAGCAACACTTCACAGCATTTTAGGGTAGAAAGCAATTAACCTTTGGCTGAATCCCCTTAGCTCCGAGCTACAAAAGGAGTGTTTGTTCTGTTTTCTTCTCTACCCGCCACCTCCCCCAAGGCTGCACAGCTCTGGTGTTCTCATTAGCTCACTGCCCAGGCTGCTCTCTGGACCCTGAAATGGAGAACAACAGTTGTCATCAAATTAATAGGCTGTTTATCCAGATATTAATTTTGTTTTTTCTTGCTTCTGCTCCAGAGTAGTGGCAGCTGATTCCAATAAAATTAGGGTGAGGTTGTAGTTTCTGTTTGGACAGTAAATACACTGGAGCTGAGATCTACTTGAGGCCTCAAATATACTTTAAGCAAGTTAAGGGAATTTGGGCAAGGTCCTCTTTACAGGTATGAAGAGAGTAACTACTTCAGCTGAGGGAAGACAGCTCTCTGCCCACTACTGTTTCTTTCTGTGCCTGATTGAAATTTAATCCTACTTTCTGTACTTACACGCATCCTTCATCCTCAAGTCCTGCCCTGAAACAGAGCTTCCCAGGATCCAAGTCTGACAGCGACATTGCGGAAGCCTGGAAATCCTCACAAAGTCAAATGTCCCTTAGATTTTTAACTCCTGAATTAGCATATTGTATAGCACAGGCAGAGTGAATGACTTAAAAATCTGAAGGCAGTTAAGTGAAGACTTGGGAATATAATCTGTTTCTGATCCTTCAAGTTGGATTCCCCCACTTGACCCTGAGCACATATTTCCAACCTCATTTGCTGCTTATCAGCTTCATTCCATTAGTCTTCCACACTCTTCCACAACAAAGCATGCTCCTAAACACACACAGTTTGCAACTGCACCACCTGCAGCAGTCAAAGAGACCACTCTGTCACTTCCATTTTCGTGCATGCTTCTAACATGAAGCTTTACCAGAGATGCTCTGCTCTGAGCCATCAGAAATGGGAAGCTGTGGCTGAGGCTCTGGAGCACTGGGCAAGAACAGCCAGACCAGCAACAGCCTGTGAACTGCAGAGGGTGGGTGCAAAATCAGCCTGATACAGGGACAACATAGCTGGTGCTCTGCAAGGAACCCTCAGGAGTGCTCATTCCAGCAACCTTCAGGCAGCACTAAAACCTGTGTGTTCATAGGACCTGCAAGCACACACCCCCTCTAAGTGGGCGGGAGGAGCAAGCCCACTGCAGATCCTCAGCTCCAGGCCAAAATCTGTTTTCCTACCTTTTATTTCCTTCACCTGCATGACATAAGACCTTTCATCAGCCCTTCCCAAACAAGTGTTCTCAGCTGAGGTGCTGTGAGAGTAGATTTGACTATAACCTGACACCTTCCCGCTCCTATCGTGGGTCTGGTGTCACATTCAAACATGAGTGTTACGCTCATCTTTTCCAGTGCTGGAAGCCAACCTTTTACCTTGGTTACCTACAGAAAAGGCTGCTGTAAATGCTCCTTCTGCAGGCAAACAAGAAGTCAGAAAACAAAATGAGGACTCAAAGCAATGCTTTCCCTTAGGTCAGCCTCACTAGAGCGATGCAGGCAGGAAAAGAGAGCCCACATTAGCAGACACCCTGCTAGTGGGCTTAAGGGGAAGGAATCCATAAAACCTCCAGGCATTCCAGCAGCCTGGGTACCCGGGATCACTTTCACAGTTTAGGAAACAGTTTCATCTCAGCCCCCACAAACTGACCTTGGCAGAACATCGAAAGTTTGCACATAACAGCCATGTTTGTGCCATGAGTAATCCAGCCCTCTAAGCTAATGCTCCATTTTGGTGGCAGAACAAAATACCTTGTTATCATGTGAACTACATCACATTAAAGTGATGAGAATCTCCTAAGTCCATTTAACGAGATCCTTCTACCCATGGAATTTCACCATTTTGTTCATCTTCATGCTTTCCCACATAATTTTCAGTTTTAGACATTATCACATATTTCCAATACACCAGAAGCAAAGCACACGTGGTCAGGCTGAAACAACAACCTATGCTGGACATTAAATGGGGGAGTGTCTTCAGAAATAACCCAACATGAATCTTCTGATTAATCACAGCTCAGTGAAAGAAGAGATATATACATATCTCAACAACATATATAGTCTTATAGCAATATCTTCCTTTTTCATTTGTTGAGTTTATTGCACATGTTCAGAGCTAATCCCATCGATTAGCAGTGCGGGTTAGAGACCCACTAACACCTGAACATGAGCATGACAGGACACTGTTGCCTGCTGCTGGCCAGCAAGGGAAGGAACAGCCAGGAGTAGGAAGTGTGGCTTCCACACTTGCTCTCTTAACCAGCCAGCTAGGTTAAAAAAAGAGAATACTGCATTTATGGGTTTGTAGCTAAATTGCATTTCTGTCTTCTATTAATTTTGTGTTCCAACTTAAGTAGTTACAGCACCTCTTCAAAAGAAAGAGGCTAAGCTTACATAGATTTATGCAAGCAGAGAGAAAATTCAGGAGCCTCATCCTATAAATGCTCCAAGACGGCACATCAATGCTCTGCAAGGCTCACTTTCATCTCTTGAAGAAAAAGCAACTTCCGTAAGTAATCTACACCCATTACATGAAAATTAGGCCTGGTACTTTACTTATATTAGTCACCTTGTAATCAGTTCAGAAGCCCTCTGAGATATTGTAGTTTCTGGAAATAAGAAGTAATGAACTTGGCCAAAGAAGCTGTAACTTGAGGGGTGGGAGCAGAGTGGAATATTTCGAAGCTGATGAGGAGTTTGGATCCAGTGGAAAGGAGATGCCTGCTTTTCTAATGAGTCAAGGTGCCTGTTTTTGGTGCAGCTGGTCCAGGTAACATGAACTGTTATAATTCACTTACATTTTAAAGCCTGAAGAGAGAGCCTCTAGAGCCAGTGAGGAGCTGGCTTTGCCACAGCTAGATGCTGAAGGAAGCAAAAGCATGAAGGACAAATTTAAGTTGTGGTATGCTTTGAAGTTCCTGGGCCATTTGGCATTAGAGGGATCTACAGACAAAAGGAGAAACAATGCTTTAAGAAGTGTGTGACAGCCAAGTTCATATAGCTCCTGGCTTTGCAAGTTCTTACAGAATTAAGCACATTCACATGCATTAAAGGGTGGGTGTATAAACAGACCATACCTTTGGCTGCATTAATACCATGCTGATTTGAACTGATAATTTTCATGGGCAGCCCTTTTCTCCTGCCTCTTTCATGCAGACACTCCAGTATACTGAACTGAATTAAGCAGCTCATGGGTAGATGTTTCCAAGAGTATCTGAGGCTTTGCCTTCCAAAACCTCATTCACTATGCTGTGAATTCAGAAGTGCAGGACCACCTTGCAAAGGCTGAGTGATCTCCCTCACAAGGAATTTGGGATCAATGGGCACAAAGACAGGAGCTGATGTAGTAATGAGAAAGTTAAAGGTGACTGACGTTTTCCCAACATCAGAAACATTCCAGGTAAGGACAAGGTCAGCAGTCCTCAGGCAGTGGACACAGCCTAAAACCACAGCCCAGTTTATGTCTCCCCGATGCAGACAGAGGCGCAGGCTGTGCCCAGAGGGCTGAGCAGCTGCACACACCACTCTGAGCCTCTGCAGCTTTTAGGCTGACATCATGCAACTGCAGCTTTTCAGTATGGAAACAGGATGACTCCTGATGGTTACTCGTGTCCAAGTCAACACAAGGAAAAGAAAAAAAACATGCTCTATTCTAGTTGTCCCTGTCCAAATGGGGAGCGTGGGTGTGAATACATCACTGAAAAGCTGGGGATGAAGAACAGTCCATCAGGACTCCCTGCACACCAGCTAGAGTACCTAGCACAGAGTGAAGATGAGGCAGGGCAGGGCTGTAGAGGGAATTTACTCCTCTGGAGCAGAAAGGAAAGGCACAGCTCAGAGGTATCCCAAACAGTGCAGCAGGCTCTCTGCACTACCTCTGCTCCCTCCACACACACAGCACAGCACACAGGCTTCCCCAGCCCTCCCCTCCCAGATACAAAGCAGCTTTTTGCTGTTGCAAAGAGAAAGAGGGAAGCAAACTAAGAAGAAATGCACTCAGCCCAGCGTTATCTGGCAATGCTGAGTGAGAGAACAAGTATGAAGCATCCACTGCAATCCCACTGTGCAGTAACTGACTGACATGCCCCTGGAAGCTCTATAAAGTGTCCTTTCATTCTTGCCTGCCCTCAGATGGGCAGGTGCAGGCAGTAAGGCAAGAGTGTAGAAAGAAACTCTTAGCCCTCCAGACAGTATAGTCTCCAGAGCTGATATTATGGTCAAACAGCACAAGCTATAAGCCAGCCCTTCCCTGTCTGTCATCGTTCCTGCCTTATTGTCCTGGGCTTTGCTTTGTTTGCTGGGAGCAGGCATGCTCCAGTTCTCAGGCACATGCCAGCAAAGGCGCTGGCGTGCTGCCCACCCTAAGTACCGTGCAGGCAGGATGGCGCCTCCGATATTTAAAACAATATTTAATGTTTTACATCATTGCAGGCCTGTAGATTATTTTCTAAATCCATGAAGCAACAGTGGATCAGCATGTGGTGTGTTAATGCTGCACAAGGAAATAATGCATGAGGGGGGGAGATTAGGAAGGAGCACTTGAAATTACAGTTGGCATTAGCTATAGGATAACAGATAGCATGGGATGACCCGGTTATCCCAGGCTCCGCAGTGCATTTAAGAGTAGACTCCAAGAAAGGAACATACATAAGAAAAGCCTGCCCTAGAAGCAGACAGATTCCCTTTTCTAGTTCTACCCACCCAAACCTTTGAGGAAAAGCTTCTTCAGGAACTGCTTATCGAATAGAAATGCTAAATACCATTGTTTTCAGAACAGAGGACACAGGTCTAAAGTGAAAACTTAAATACAAGCCTGGTTCTCAGGTACAAGGAAAAAATCAACATGATGGACCGGGAATGACACACTCTTGTTGACCTCAGGATTATACTTACAAAGCATCAATGGATCATTCTTTCTGCCACTAGTGTTAGAAGTCACCTTATGGATCTGAGCAAACACCGTAGCATTGAAGTGATTAAGATAGTGGTATAAAATGTAAGAGTTTAAGAATGGTATTATAAAGAAAACATTTTTCATTTGTTAATAAGGAAAAGGTTGGCTCAAACCAAATGGGGATATGTTGATGCTGTCTGCCCAGCTATACTTTCTTGTTCAGTGATTAACTTTGTTATGAAATTAATTTTTCAGGATTAGTGGTAAGTCCTTTTTGGTCACTCCTGAGGAGACAGCAAGGAGCATAACTTCATTTCCAGAACAGAAGCCTGACAATATAAGAAGAATTTGTCCAAGATGAACAGTGAGGTTCACTGACCTCAAAGTCAGGTGACACTTAAAGCTCAAGTAAATACTACACTTCAAAAAGCCACCATTTGCACACCAACTCCTTAGTAGGCACTGAGAGCTGAGACTATCCCACAGAGGTGAGGACCTGACAAAAAGAGGGGTTAGCCTCCTTGGCACATGAGCAACCACCTCCAAAATCCAAATGCCTTGTTCCACTCAGATCCTAATAGGAGTACAAGCTGTTCTTGCCATGATGACTGTCCCTTTTCCACAGAATCCCTTCAAGAAGACACTGAGGATTGAGCACTGGCTATCAGGTTGCAGTCACTGACCAGAAGTGACTGAGTGTGCCATGGACATGAGATCCAGCAGGGAGTAACATCCAGTCCTTCCCTGGGCACTGGCAGCAGAGCATATCTCTGTACCAAAAATCTTGGCTTCAAAGAAAGTATAAGTGTACTTAAGAGCATTTAATTAACTTATCTGCAGTGATCCTAAATTCAAGTAGTGTTGGGCCAGGTTTGACTAGGAGAGCCTTCCCAGCTTATTTGGGGGTGTCCATCCTGCCCCAACCCCATTATTCCTTTTCAGTGTAAGAAAACAAGTTACACATGCATGGGAACTCAGGTACTGGTCACTATTTATCACTATTTATCACTATCTTATCAGATTTTCCACTTCATATCCTTCATTCAGTGGTCAGAACTACTTTTCAATACAGAAACTTGAATTCAGAACCTCTTTCTGCTCTGCCAGGCTCACAGGAGAGCATAACAGCTTTGTGACAAGAATGCTAACCCTGCTGGACATATGTAAAGAAGTAGGGATGCCCACAGTCCCTCCCACAGGTATCTTGGAGCTGCACGTGACTCCTGAATTTTACCTTGTTAATTAACAAGCAAAAAATCCCCCAAAAAACAAACAAACAAAACCAAACAAACAAGACCCCAGATTTCTTGCTGTTATTTAGAAAAAAAAAATTAAAAATACCTGGAATTGAAGCAGTGTCTTGGTCTTGGAACACATTAATGCTATCTTCATTCTCTAAAGAGTTTTCTGGTCCCAAATGATTTTTCCTTGCCTGCACAACCATCAAACTGAAGAAAAATAACCAATTATTCGCACACCTCTGTTTTTCAGCAGAAGTCTGCTCAAAGGAATCATCCCCACATACACTTCCCACCACTTTTCCTCTTGGAAGAGGACTGAGTGCTGCAGTCACCCTCTCTGCTTATTTACAGTAGTGTAGCAAAACACATTTCTGAGTTTACTTTTGTCCTCCTAAGTGTCATTACTTCACATGCAGTGCAACTGTTTTTCTTTTTACATGGAACTATTCTATTTTACTTAATGGCATTTTCCTGTTATTTCTCTTTGGGACTCCCAACGTTTGCTGGATATAAAAATGCATCAAAAAGTTGTGCTCCAGAGACATACGCCTCCCCTCTGACTCCAAGATTATTTCCTCTAAAATTTGATAGGGAGATGTGGACTACTTTGTAGTGTGATCCATTTCAACTGTTCTAGCAAGGTAGGTAATCCTATACTGTCCCAGTTTTATAAGAATCCAGGCAATTTGAATTAATAGCATAAAAGTATAGCACTTGCCATAAACATGGAACAGTTGCTTTATTGCACTTGTCAAATGCATTCCTCTCTTTGGTCACAGTTATGGTCGAAGAATTTAACAAAAAATTAACAAGCCATTCACAATAAAAAGGATCTCAAAAAAAGTCAAAGCTGGAGAAAGCATCACATACCCTACATATTTGAACTCTTATGGTTTTTCCAGCCTGGTTCTCACTCTTAGTTCCACAAGTTTCTTGTAAGCACCATCCCTTGTTCAATACAAATTCAAGTGGAAAGGACAGCAGAGAAGTGTCAACTCTGAGAAAAGGGAGCGGATGCTGCACACAGGATAAAGATCTGCCCTACTTCTGAAACAGGAACAGAAGCAGTAGCCATGAAGAGAAAGGCAGACAGCATTGCCCAGGTCATTAACCTAGATGGCTCATCCTGTGCACAGCCATCTGCCCACAGCTTATCCTACAACCCAGGTATCCAAGGGGAACCTGCAGGCTGCCGTGCCCACACACAGCATGGCCAGAGCAGACAAATCCTGCAGCACTGCTGGCCCCACACCCTCACCCTGCTGCCGTGCCTCACCACCAAGCAAACACTTTAAAAAAGCCTAAAAACTTCTATTTTATAGCAACAGTCAAAAACAACAGTTAACAGAAAGAAACCTCTAACACAATATTTGGAAAACAAACCCCTTTATTTTTAAAGGGCTACAAGCAATCTGAGAAATTTACATGTCTGCTATGGTAAAACAGCTTGACGGACCCACTGCAAAACAAACAATTTACCATTTTGATGTGGCATGGTGGCAGTAGGAACCATAATTTTATCTGCTTTTACTGCAGTGACTTCTGACCCTTTGCATCATAATTTGAGAAGCAGCTGTGTACTTAGAGCCCCAACACCCTGCTCGTTCCTGTCTGCTGGGCATGGCGAGTGTCACTCCCGTGTCACTCCCGGTGATTAGCACAGCCACCGAGGAGGCTGCCACGGGGAAGACCTGGTGCCCCCTGCCTGAGACAGGTGCACACCCCTGTCACATCCCACACATGTGTCCTTTGGGCTTGTTACCACTGCTGTCATCAAAGCAGACTATCGTCGGCAAGTGCAACATCACACAAGAGACTCCCAGCAGTTGGAATTCAACATCTTAGTGGTGACTGTCAAAGGCTGATTTTCTTCCAGAAGTGTAAGAGGAAGAGTTTAAAGATAAGGCAGAGCAAAAGGTGCTGGAGGAATCTTTGTTTTGTCCTCAAACACAAAAATAAAATATCCTCTTAAACAAAAATAATTTGAAGTCAGCAATAGGGTTTCTTTTGAAGTCTGCCACAGGCCTAGTAAAGAACTATTCTTTGTATGCAAAGTTATAATATAGCAACATTGCATGAAGATTTTGCTGAAAATGAAAAGTTTAAGGAAAAAAGTGTCCAATATTTGCCAGTCATGGGGTATTTCAGTAATCTGCAGGCCCAGGGGTCCACATGAAGTCCTGAACACTGCAGTTACTTGAGAAAGGGAACCTCCATCGCATTAGCATTTTGGCCCCAATCCAAGAAAGCACTTAAGCATGTGCTTAACTTTAAGCACATGAGTGCTCCCACCCACATAAAAGGACCACTTATTCACTGAAAATTAAGCATCTGCAGAAATACTTTCCTGTATCAGCTTCTTTGCTGAGTATCTTACAGGATTATACCCTATCAAGTGACTCCCTGGAAAAAGAAAAAAACCACCACCACCTAAACAGAAGTTGACTTCAGGCAGGGTTGCTGATTGCCAGGGGCTGCCTAAGCACATGTGGCACTCGGCTTTGGAGCCCCATGTCCTGCCCAGCTCCCACAACAGCTGCACAGCAGCCAGGAGCCTCTCCCGAGGCCAGTGCGTGTTCAGAGCTGCTGCCTCAGCCTTTGCCTCCTGGTTCTAAAAAAAGTAATGTAGAAGCTATTCTCCCTGACCAAAACTTGTCTGCTTCTCTGAAGGCTGGGATGTAAAAGCACAGACCTGCCACAAGGCACTATACTGCCCACATAAGGTAAGAGCTGCTGCCAGTTAACACCAACAAGGTGTTAGGATGAAAACAGCAATCTACTATGGGTGCGTTGTTTTGGATCAAGCCTTAAAAACCTTAAATTATATCTAGAAGGGGCTGGTAAGGGGATAAGAGCAGCTCAGGAATTAATGTGTATGGGTAGAGGGTAAGGCAGTAGAAACCAATTCTAAGCAGGCAGTGGAAAACCATTGTGTCATGTCTGCCGCATGCATTTTTGGAAGGTCATTACAATCACAAATGCTAACTGTGGTTCGGGCTCCCATAGCAGAGTTATCCTCATCAGTCATCTTCATCAGTTACAGGGATAGATTAGATATTCCGTAAGAAAAGTCCATGCCCAAAAACCCTGAAGCCCTTCTGGGATGTGAGTACTTACGCCTCTCTCTTGCATGCTGGATCTCCCTCCTTGGGAAAGCAACATGGGTGCTGAAGGCCCAACCCCTTCAGTAGGAGCAACTGAGGAACTGCAGGCTCAGTCTTTTGTTTCACAAAAACCTCTTGCCTTAACGCTACAAATTAACCTTAAGGTTATCATGACTATTAAAGCGTGTGGAATTGAACCCACCCTGAAGTCAGAGCATAAACAGCACTCAGCCCACTTTAAGGAAAAGCAACTGTTCCTAATTCTGCACCAAGCTGTGCAACAGGCTGCCCCTGAGCAGAGAATTTGAGTCATTTGTACAATCTGGCCACCCACCAGGCAGGTCTCCTACCTGCTGCTGCACACCAAGGCACACCCTGGCGCGGGATCCAGCACAGGCACCTGTCAGCCCCGTGATTTGTGACCCATCTGACACGGAGACGCTCTTTACAGCCTGGTGTCACTTCTGGCTGTGTGTGTTCCAGCTGCTGTGGTGGAGAGCACTTTCCTTACCAATTCACATCAAAGGCTGTGCCAGCACAAACACATGAGTTTTACAAGTCACTCAGCTGTGTACTATGACAAAGGTGTACCTGGGATGCTCCTTAGCATTTCTCTTACCATGCCAAAAATTGGCATCAGCTTATGTGAGGATTAAGACCCAGGAGACAAGAACTGCCAGCCACAGTGTTAGTGGGTGATTTTAAACAAGGGTTAGTAAGTGGCTTTGAATGCACACACAGGACTGAGCCATAGTTCTTACGCAGCTTTCTATAGCAGACCAAACGCAAACCAGATTTTTTTGCTACCTCATCAGAAACACAGACTACTGGGTATCTGGTGCATGAGGCATAGGATAAAGACCAGGCTGAAGTGAATACAACAAGAGCCAAAGTATCCTGCATCATTATTTTCTTGGCTCCTAGCTTCCAAGTTCTCCAGGGAATATGACAACCATTTGCACATCTGACTGTTTCATTTTGAAAGAAATGTAAGCTAGACTTAACTGTTTTCTTTCCACATGTGTCTGGTAGATATATTTATCATCAAGAGATTCTTCTCCTCCTCTTCCCCCCACTTAACAGCTCTTGACTTCGTGTGGCCCCTCCATACCAGCATATTGTTTGTGCTTTTTGCAAGACCCTACTTTAAAGTATGACATGTTTATGTAAGAGGCATTGATGGCTAACACAGGCTTCAGCTCAGTAGGGCATTTGGGATGGTGTCAGAGAGGAATGCTCTCCCCTGATTTATGAGCATGTTATAGTTATTCAGGTGGAGTGGCAGGACCTGGCAGTAAGCACCAGCATACAGATCAAATGTGTTTTCAGTTCATAGATCAGGCTGAGGTGCTGCCCATCACCACAGGGTTGTGGCAGGGGAAACTAAGCCCTCTGTTTTTAAAAAGAAAGCAAGGAGCTGCCCTCAACCTTAAGCCTTACTAACCAAAATCTTACACTGTTCTTACGAACCCTGTTCTGCAATTTGAGGATGGCATATCTGCAGATTCAGAGACAGATGCTTATGGTAGCCTACAAGTCTGACTTACTACACCATTCTTTTTGCAAGTCTGATTCACTTGTCTGTTTCCAGATACTTAAGTACTTGAACAAAGTTCTTCAACTCTCTCCCTTTTAATCTGCTTTATTTACAGTAGGTACAGGTTGAAGAGATGTTCTTTTGAGGCATGTGACTGAAGTGCTCATATTTATAAGCCCATTCACTCTACACTGTGCTCCCCAAAAAAACCTAGCCTTTGGAGCATCACACAATTCTCCAGCAGCCAAACCCCATCCCCAGTGTTTGCTGGCATCTTTCTATACAAGGTGCTCATTTAACATCTTCAGCTCTCAGTGAAATCAGTACCCCTCATCTCCTTCACAGTTTGCTCACATCTGCAGTTTGCACCTTTAATTAAGACATTCAACTTCATTTTTCCCTTATGCTGTTACACCTTCCTCTGGTATTATCAATTTGGCAACACAACTTTGTAATCCTGTTCATATACAAAAGCCTATGCTGAATTAATATATCTCCCATGAAGTAACAGGAGTGCAAGTCCTTCAATTTCGTGAGGAGAAGGGGAAGAAAGGCAGAAACACAAGTTCTCCTCAGCATTTCTCAAACACTAAAGAAATTTGATGGGCTGAGAGAGATGGGGCTGTTCAGCCTGGGGAAGAGGTGGCTCTGAGGAGACTTTATGGCATCTTCCAGTACCTAAAGGGGGCTTACAAGACCTGGAGAGGGACTTTTCATCAGGGCATGTGATGGCATGGGAGGAATGGTTTTAAAATTAAAGAAAGTAGGTTTAGATTAAATATTAAGAAGATCTTTACTGTGAGAGTGGTGAGACACTGGTATAGGTTGCCCAAAGAAGCGTGGATAACCCATCCATGAAAGTGTTCAAGGCCAGGTTGGATGGGGCTCTGAGCAACCTTGGTCTAGTAGGAGGTGTCACTGCTTATGGCAGAGAGGTTGGAATGAGATGATCTTTAAGGCTCCTCCAACCCAGGCCATTCTGCAGCTCTAAAACTCCTGCTATTGCTTAAGTGAAGCCATGTAGGAAACTACTTTCTAGGAGAAAGGTATATTCTTTACCCATAAAAGTCCGTTTAATAGTTATGTGAACCTTTTGCTGCTGCTCTCACAATGCCAGTGAAGGTAACTTGGCACACATGATTTCAAGTTAGCGAGTTATTTTTCTCTACAGCAAGCATACAAGTGGTATAACACATCACAAGGAAGTCTTTGTTTCTTGACCAAAAGTCCTATTCTCTTTCCATGAAGGAAGAACACACACACATATTAGGGTCAATAAACAGACTTAAAATTCAGCTTAAAAACCCCCAAAACCACAGCCAGAAATAGCTTGATGTACAGTTCTGTACATAGCAGTCACACACGCTGATAGCCAGCCCATGGCACATTCAACCATTCCACCCATGTTTCCAGACAAGCAGTTCATGTTACACAAATACAGGTTGATTAACTTCCAGACAGACACCGCTCTGGCAACTATAGGGAAATGCCAACATAGTCAAAACCTGAAAGCAGTGAAATATTTTAAACAGACTCATAATGCACGACCCAGGAGAAGACCCAAATCTCGGTGCATTGGAACCTACCTGACTGCTTTTCTGCAAGGTCTTCATCTGCTAGAGATCAGGTTTTGGAAATTACTTTTGACTTCCTTTTCACCAGCTACAAATCCAGAACAATAAGTCAAGCTTCAAGAGTCAGTTACATTATAGGCATAATAAGAGGCACCCATGACCCCATCTCCTTATATGCAAAGAAACCCAAACCCACAACCCTCCAAAATAGCCCCCACCCCAGCCACACTGCCATTTTATCCTTCAGAAATGACCTTGTATTGATTGTTTATTACTTTAAGGTAAAAGCACATTTTCAGAGGCTCATTGCTGCTCTGTTAACTGTTAATTGAAGACAAATTCTTCTCTTCCCTCACCCCCAAAAGAAAAATGTCAAGAGGCAAAGCCTAGAAATACACTGGATTGCAGGGGCTATCCTGCACTGATTGGTGTGAGTGAAAGCTTCATTCTGTTTTGTTTGATTTGCTCCAATTTGAAATGCAAATGAAAAGTCAAGCTTGAGTCCCAGCCCTTCTAAATTCTTCTAAATATTATCTACCAACAAAGTGAAAGAGTAATCAAAGATCAGAAGTTAATAAGAGCCTATTTTCTTGAAGAAATACAGAATTCCAATGTTACTTTGAAGTTCCTCAAAATAGTCAATGTGTTTGGTTACACATTTTCTTTTCCTTGCAAATTTTTTGTAATAATTATAGAAGTCTGAGCTACTGGAAAGAATAACATGAACTATTTTAGTTCTATAAAGAAGAGAAAAAAAAAGAAAAAAAAAATAAAGAAAATTAAAGAAAATCCTTATAACCGGACAACCAGACAAACAATTAGACTGCAATTCTGATGACACTGAATGCTATGCAGAGGGGAGTAACTGCTCCCCTTGACCTGCTGCTCCTGCTGCTCACACTTTGCACTGAGGGAAACTGACTGCAAACTATTTGTATGGGCAAGTCTATTTGTAAAAGTGACCAGAGAAAATAAATTCTGTATAAATCATTGTGTTTGAATATTAGGCTGCATTATTGGGGAGTACACGTACAATACTGCATGGATGTTTCCACTTATTTCTAATAATTAATGGGTGTGCAAAATTAATGGGGTTTAAAATTGAATTGTATTCCCAAACCTGAGGTTCATGGGATCAAACGCGCATTTTCCCTTTTAGAAAACATAAGCAGTGATATACTAGTTTTTAATTAGCATGAAAGAGAATACAAAAGTCTGTGTGGCACATCAGATAGCAGTCATCATCAAAATGTCCTTGGGACATCAGGCATTTCTTGGCTAAACATTCTCAGTGCATTATTCAGGGGACACTGCATGAGCATTTAAAGAGATCTAGAAGCTGAACGATTTGGAGAGGCCTGGTGAGCCAGTTATTCCCACAGGACTCAGAACTCATCTCCATGTGTTCTGCTGCCATTCACCAGTGGGTGATTATGTGGTACACAGCCAGGCCATGTAAGACTGGCTGGCAATCCCATTTTGGGCCCAGGCTGTGGGAAAGGAAATCAAAGTTTCCTTTTTTGACCTATTGAAATGCTTTTAGCTCCTTTCAGATTTGTCATAACAACAATACACTTAAGGAATAATCTAATGCAGGCTTAAACCTCTGTTCAGTACAGACTGCTAAAAATGCCTTTCTCAATTTGATATGCTACACTGACATATTGCACTTTTCTGTATCTGTTTCATTCCCTTATGGTGGATGAAATTCAAAGGTATTACACAAAGTGATAGCCAGCCCCAAGTGAGGCAGCTAAACCCACAAATCTAGATGTACAATGAATATGATGTAGTCAAAGCTAATTAATTGTTCTATATCAATCATCATTCTGCCATTACAAAGTTCCCTTCCCTTCCTCTCAAGGGCTTTTCTCCTTCAGTCTATAGCATTTCTGACTCCTTTCCACTGATGTACAAAGCTCTGAGTTCTCTTACATGAACTTAGGCTTCTTCCCCAGGCTTACTGGCATAATTTCCATGCATGTTTGTCTGGATCTCTTGCTGTTTTCTTCCAAAGGATGTGTATCTTGAGTTTAGTCCTGGAGATCTGAATTGAACAGAAGTCCTCAGTACCTCCTGGACGTGGCTCTGCAGGTGTCTGCTGCTCCTGCTTCACTCTCCAAGCCCTGTTCTGAGCAAGGCACTGCAACTGCCTTCTCTCAGTGTCTCCTCTCCTCCTGTTTCAGTGGAGGGAGCAGAGTTGAGCCCTCCTCAGGGCCCTCTCCTTCCCGAGCAGAGGCCCAGGCACACCCGCAGAGGCACCACACTAAGGGCAGCTGGCACTGTCTGTCTCCCAGCAGCAGGGCATTAATAACCATTAACAAAATGCTATACAGTTCCAACATGATGTCACTGGTATTAACCTCTGTCATTCCTGTATCAGCACTTGTGAATGACTGGTTTTCCTTTTTTTCCCTTTAAAACTTACCTCTGAAATACTCCATAGCAGCAAAACCAACAGTGACTACTTAGACTAGCTCTTATTTTCCAGTTTTGAAAATGAACTCTCAGTTATCAGTACTATGTTAAACAACAGCTGAATTTCTCTCATTCACATTTTTTTACCAAGCTTTACAAAAAATAAACCAAAGCAAAGCCTTCATGGCCTGCAGACTTGTGAGCATTCTTCAGAGGTATTGAGGATTTGCCACCTATTAGAGAAAATAAGTGGGAGAGATTTGGGAATTTTCTGGAATGGATTGTTTATGAGCAGATTACTCAGAACTGCTGTATTACAGCAAATCTGCTATTTCTTTCAGGAGTATGAAATACAAGTATCTTTTCTCAGTTCAAACTAGTAACCACAGCAGAAACAATCCCTTTTAAATGGTATGTTCATAAAACCTCTTACAACCTTACAGTATCTAGGTATGCACTGTTTCTCAGCTCAAAACAAAATAAACACCAATACTATAAAGAGATGAGATAAAGTCTGTAGGAATAGAGAGTTGGTATTATTTATTGCAGTAATAAAGACAACTGGAACAAGATACAGTTTTCCATGTATTCAACCACATTTATATTCTTAGATCACTAACAAGAGCATCCCTGTTGAATTTCCCTGTGATGATTCAGGATCAATATACCTTAAGGTGATATGAAAGATTGATGGATTTTCAAAACTGTCCTTTTCTTTTTACAGATTAAGAAGGCCATATTTCCATTGCTTGTATACTTTGCTATTTACTGGCAGACTCCAAGATACGAGAATGCCTAATCCAACCTCAGTTTAAGTGCAGTTACAACCCCCTATCTCCACCAATGCTTAAAAATGTCCACCTTATCACAGTGAAATCTTTAGTTCTAGAAAATAGGATGGGCCCCCCAGATAAATGTTTGCATGGCAAACTAGTCCTGCCCATCTCCATGTTTATGTTCATGTCTAAAAGCTATTAATAGGTATAGGGAGTAGATGTGCAAGACCAGACTGAGAATGCTTTGTACTCCCATGGACTGTATCAGTCACACAATGCAGTTGATTCTCCAGGTTGGGTTCAATGTGTGGGTTTTGATTTTTTTTTTCTGCAAGTTTTGGTTTTGTTGTTTTTTTGTCTTCAGGTTTTTATTTGATGTTTTTTCTAAAAAAAAAGAAAAAGTAAAAAAAAGTCTTTACCTCTCAAAAAACCCCAAGAAGTTCACGTGATGTGGAGCTTCAATTGAAAATTAAAAAAAGTTATGGGAGATTTGCCACTTTTGGTTCCTGTGTGAAGAGCAGCTGGTCCCAGTGGAATAAAGGCAAGGATAAAGCCATCTTCTTTGGGAATGACATGGCAACAAGGGATACTGCCACCAAAAGCAAAGCCTGCTCCCAGGCAGCTCAGTGCAAACCATCACAAGGAACATTTCAGGGTGAGGGAGCTGAGAGCACAGCACAGGCACTGTAGTCATGTGGAAGGAGGTAACAGGAGGGAAGGGATGCAGTGTTTGTACTCCTCCAGCCGTGCTGCAGACCTCCTGAGGAAGTGCATGCTTCAGATTAAATCAGCCTTAGAGACACCCTCGAGCAGGCAGTGAACTAGCCAGCAGCACCTCGGTGAGAGGCAAATCCGCATCCCTGTGGAAATGGCAGAAGACTGATTAATTTAATTCCATGCCCTTCCTTAGAAAAGATAGAAAGAGACAGCGAGGAGCAAAATTTGTACAAATATACCAATTTCTTCTTCCTTCTTTGGCAGAGGAAAGGAGGAACAGATTCCATATGCCCACCCGTCCCCTGATCACAGCACTTAGCAGAAGGGGGGAGAAGGGCTTTTCTGCAGATCCTGTGCCTTTGAGGCAGCAGCGGGGCAAGAGTTCAGTTTTACGACTCTTGGCCCCAACACAATTTACCATTTACAAACTAATCCTCCTCTGCTGGAGAGCACAAGGCCTGCTAAAGCTCTCATGTCCACTTCTCTGATTCTCCATTGTCCACAGTGACAGGGAGAAGCCGAAGACCTAATCGGTGTGTAATTCAATCGCTGTCCAGGCTGTGTCACAGCACAATGCTCTGCTTGTAGCGCCACGGGCTGAGGCAGCCAGCTACTGTTATGCCCCACAGCAGGTGTGAAGAATGTCACTCGCTCTGACTGTGCTGCCCTGTCTCCAGGTCCATTCCTGACACTCAGTTCACTCACCACTTAAAGGCTGTTTTTCCTACTGGCAGCAAGCTAATTGTCAGCTCTCTGCTGAAAGGCACTCTCAGCATTTTTGACCCTGAACTGGGAATTCCTGCACAGCATAACATGGGCCTTGTACAAATTAAACCTCTTTGCTCTCCAGATCCCCTAAACGTGGAGGCCTGCTAACGAGCTCTTTATTTCCTTAGTCTTAATCCAGCAGTTAGTAAATTATAATTTACCACACCCAAACTGTTTCACTCTGTTGTTCCTCACCGGACAGGACACTGGACATTGCCACACATCCTTTAGGAATGGTTAAAATCCTCGGTACCTAATTACATTTTAATCAGCAAAAGGCAGGTGCTTCAAAAAATTCCTGTCCACATGTAGGTGGTTAAAAACCTCTGGAATTCCAAATTAAATGTGCTGCCACACATAAATACAGGGCCACTCTGAAAATTGCATTTGGTTTGGTTTTTGGCAAGAATTTACTACACCACCAAGATTTGAAAATCTGCACTTTCATTCATCTTGAGTGCAAGGAAGCTGAGGAAGACAGGGGCAGAGGAAGGAGGCAGGGCAGCAGCTGCCACTTGATCAGTGGTATCACCCAGCCATGCTATCAGGCAGCTAAGGAGACAGCACAGAACTACTGCTGGTACATCCATGGGAGCTCGTCAGAGGATGTCTCCCCTGGCACGGAGCTACATCACACACTTGTAACAGTCGCGTGTGGTGTTTCTTTCCACATGCAGTTGTCCAAGGGATGTGAGAACAGAATGAGCACAGAAACACCCTACTTCTAACACATCTATTTCCTTAACAGCCTTGAGAATGTCATTCATGTAGAGCTTCTGGTGCTATTTTTCCAATTCCTTAATTTTTATACAGAAGCAAACCAAATAGCGGGTATACCTGATGGAAGAGTTACACTGGAACAGAAATTGTACAGACCTGTGCAGCCACGGTTGTCATCCAAAAGAATAAATAACTGAAGTCAGCTGCATAACCCGACCAACATAAGAAACAAATAAACCAACAATTTCCCTGCCACCACATAGGTGATCTTAAATCAATACATTTGGCTGCCTAGACTACTTCTGTGCAATTCTGTACATGAATTATGGTTACCAATCTTACCTAATCCTGTAAAGGGATGAAATACTTTGTCACACTTGCAAATTCTGTGAAGGCAGTGAGCAGATGAAGAAAGATGATCCAGCTTCTTACCACTTGCTACAGGAAAGTTCATAATATTCATTATTCAAAATATGAATTGGACATCTGTATTTACAACATTTAACAAGTCTTGCTTAGTGTTGAAGCCAAGCTGCTCATTTCACCCATACTCATCTACTGTCATCATTGACGGCTGATTTCCAAACATGGCCAGACACCAGTTTTCATGGCAAGGGTCATGAGACATTCTTGCATCCTGAATCAGGATTCAGCAATGCCATGTGCCAAGCCTTAGAAGCATGCAGAGCATTCACAACTGAGCACCTGCAGAAATCCCATTTCCTGACAAAGAGAAGCCTCCAATATTCATGTTTTCTCCTGCTCTTAGGCTATGCTGTAATGAAACCTGGCCTGAATAATCCTTTTATAGCTTTACAAGGAAGTATTCTTGCTTAGCATTTACCTCTCCTTATGGAGGTTCAGTGGAAACCTGGTTGAGCTATCACAGAATACAAAGATACACAGAAATACAAAGATACACAGAATGCAAAGTCTGGCTGATGGGATTGACAAAAACCACGCACAGGACAGGGACACAAAGTGGGGCTATCAGAGAAACTGGAAGGACTCTGGTAACTTCAATGAATAAAGGTAAGAGGATGGGACCCGGAGGAGTCACATTAAATTCAGTGTTAATGCTGACAGTGACATACACAGACACATCCAGAGAGTGCATGCTCCTGGAAAGGGAGGCCAGGAGCACTGTTGCTAACAGCATGGGAATAATCAGAGAGTGCAGTACTGCACAAGAACCACTGCCAGGTCAGTGACAATAGTTGAAGGGGAGTAAGTTGAAGGAATGCTGGAGGGGACTTGGAAGGAGCTGTTTGTGATGCCAGTGATGAAAATGACTTTGAACAGCTTATCCTGTGAGACTCCCTGCTCTGCAAGGCATCTCCCACTACTACCTCTTGCTACAGGTCTGGGTTGCCCTTACTCTATGCTGCCCTCACCCCTTTGAAGGCTGTGATTCCCTTACTCCACAAAACCTGAATCTTTGTCCTGTCCCTGTCACTCTAACCCTGGGTTGCTGCTCCTTTATCTCTGACACAAGCTATCTGTGCCCCCTCCTCCACCTCTGACCTCAAACTCCTAACCATCACATCTGCACATATCCCCAGGTCATCTCTTCTGCCTCCATTTCCCTGGCACTAATCCCTGTAGCTGCTTCCTACCCCAGATTATCTCTGCTTTTGTTTTCCTCTCTCTAACAGTGTGTGAAGCCCAAGCTGTCACATGTAGCAGGCCATTAGCCTGTGCTCTGTTCTATGCTCAATCTCATTTTTGCCAGGCCACTCACTGGAGCTTTAAACCAATGACTACAACCAGTCCTGCTGGTCTTTAGTGGTCCCTCAGCCTCTTTTTAGGAACCATAATCCATCATGGTACTGGGCAGGCTCAGTGGATGCAGAGTGACAGCCACTGTTCCCAATTTCCACAAGGAAATGCTAGAACAACTTTTGTCTGCTGGGTATAAAAAACAGGTCTCCATGGCACACTTCCCGTTTGCTTCCTGCTGATCAGTTGTTCCTCTGGGTACTCCAGGGGACCTCCCCCCCCCTCTTGGCCATGACAGCGTACATTCAAACAGCTGCTCGGGCTGGATGAAGCACCTGCTCTGGGCAACAGCAGCTGGAGTTCATTTTGGGTCCAAAGGGCCGAGGCCAAGCAGGCTGACCACATGTGCACTAATCCAGTATCATCACCAACTCCACCAACAACAGGTGCCCTTTGAAGAGGGAGGGAAAAACTATTTGGGGAGGAATCAGAGCTTTATAAAGGACATTATGGGCCAAGTCCTCAGCTGGTACATGCTCAGTTAAAGCATGTACCCTCTTGAAGTTATATGAGTAATGCTCACATACACAACCAAAAGATTTGGCCCACTCTCTGTGCTGCTTCTTTTCTGTTTTTAGTTTTCCTAAGGATTTTTCACCTCCTCTCATTGATCTACATTGTTCTTCCATCAATAAAGAAAAAGACGCTTTCCTGTCCCTTGCTTCAAACCAAACAGCTGAAAGTCACAAGCTACACATCCCAGATTTCACCATCCTCCTGCATGCAGGTAGCAATCTTACCATGCATCCCTCAGTCCTGGTTGAGTCCTGGGGCTCCGGATCATGAGCATGCAGCAACAGGAACAAGGGCGATCCCATTCTGGAACAAATCAAACCAAACCCCATCAAGGTCCGTTAAGAGAAGTCTTTCAGCACAGGCATCCTAAGAATTGCCATGCACTTGGCTCAAGACAGTGGTCCCTGTAGGCCAGAGCATCATTTCAATGTATGACCCCTACAAATGACACAGGAAGAGCAAAAAAAAATCCTGACAGAAACAACTGCTGGCCAAACTGTCTCCAAGGAAAGTTTTATTCTCACCTCATTTTGCTGGAAATCTGCTTACCATCCAATACATATGAATCTCTTTTTAAAATCCCTCTTAGTGCATTTCTGATAAACACCTGTATTAACGAAAGCCTCTATGTTTTCTTCTTTTCTGAGTCCTGCCATTCTGAGCTCCAGAGGCCAGTTTTGTAAATCTGGTCTCACTCATTGCAGTTACTCTTGTGCTTCTTCCTAGAGAACCTGGGAAGCTCTCTGGAGCCTGAGAATGAGCTGGATTCACAGAGATGGCACTGCAGAGCATGGCCAAAATCACTCTGCTCACACAGCCTGAGTAAAAGCAAGATTTCTAAATTCCTGTTGATGCACTATCAGAGGAACACATGACCTTGCTGCAAGTTGCTCATGTGAACCAGTCACAGCCTTCATAACTTTGTATTCCAAAATTTATTTTCCTGAACTATGCATCTTTTAATTCTTGACTTTCCAAGATTCCTATTTAAGTCACTTTTCCCTTGGGAACATGCCTCAGCTGGGTTATATTACAAAGAGAAGCAAAGTGATGAGAGACAGTTGGATGAACAGAGCTGGCAGTGAGAACAGCACAGGCAGAAAAAACAGTCTCCAATCCATAACAGTTCCTGACATCTCATCCACAAGTACAGACAAGTGTATCCTGTACTGCCTTGGCTTGACCAGTTAAATAAGTCTCCAAGAATTTCCCTTGATGAACACCACAGTACAGGTTAGACAATTCCTCACCAAGGATGGGACAGACACTCAACCACACAGGAACCTCCAGTGCTGGAAATGTATTCTCAGCTGCTGCAGACTCACACATTCCCTTTGAGGCTTTAACCACAGTTCCAAAGTTGGAAAACACCAGAGCACATACAAGCATACGCAGAAGGCAACACTGCCCACTTGTGCAGCAATTTTGTCCACATACATGCCCAAGGGAACCACTTTGCACCCTTATACTGAGCAGTAGAGATACCTACACGTTCCTGCCCTTCCCAGTCAAAGCAATAAAACACTGTAACATCTGACAGCACAGAGCTCTCCCGATCCCTCTGAATCCTCGCTGCCGCTTGCTGTCACTGGGCACATTTCACGCAGGCCAGCTGCACAGGATTTATTCAACCAGTTTTGGAGTATCAAAGCTAACTTTTTTTTCTTTGCCCCAGGCAGGCACTTGGTATGCAGGATTTAAATCAGAGAACAAAATGTTCTGTGAAATTTGTAAGTACTCAGCCCAGTAATTTCTAAATTCTAAAAAAAAAAGATAGCAACTGGAGTGGTTTAAAAATCAAAAAGTAAAGCATTTCACTGCATCACTGTGGGTAATGCCACTGTATCCTAAATATCAGAATAAATAACTTCCCAAGATTACCAAATAATGGTGCTGACTGCTTTAAGTGATAGGAGCCAAACATACTCTGAGTTCTACCTTATAATTCCAGCAAAATCAGGAGAACGCTCAATTCAACAAGTGCTCTGCATAAAAACACTGAAATTGAAAAAAAATTTGTGTGACCTTTACAAATTGGCAGAGAAGACACTGCCTGGGACATACTGCCACAAACTTAATACAATCTAACACCTATCGTAGTAAGATTTTTTAAATGTACTTAAAGCCATTAAAATGGAATTAGGCAGAACGTTATGGGGAAAGAGATACCCCAGGCAATCACAACACTTATACAGTGAAGATGATCTAAAAGAGGTGCTTTGACCAGAAAGCAGCACTAAAGCATCATTTGTGACTGGAACTAGAAGAGGAGTTACTTCATTGGAATTTAGCACTGCCTTTAAGGTCCATGATGTTTGGGTCAAACTATCCACTTCTGCTTTGTCTGATTCACCACTGCAGACTCCATCTTAATACAAATTTAAGACAAACATTTAGCTGATGAATGTTCACGTTAAAATTTCAAAGAAAAAACATTTTCATATGTTTTCTCAAGCAGTTTCACTTAAACTTTGAAAGGATTCTTTTACAAAAATTGTGAAAAGGATTCATTGATTATTTTTTGTTGACTACAAAAGCCAAAACATTTAGAATCATTTCCTCTTCACCTGCAAACATTTCGTACTCCTCTTACCACAACTGTGGCTTTAATTTCCTCTCTCTCAAGCCAAGTAGCAAATGGCATCAGGCAAGCCAATTAACTCCCAGAAGTACCTGTACTTCAGAACCGGGTGCTCCTGGTACTAGCAGGGATTCTATGAGCATTGACTATCAGTAGCACACAGCAGCAAGACAATAAATGGTGTTGGGGCCATGGTTTCTGGATCTTCATGCCTTGCCTACCGTTTACTTCTGCTGGCCCAGATATTCTTAGTATGTACAAAGTGCACCTGCTCATGGTTACCTCAAAGAGGTAGGGCTGATGTCCCCTCAAGGGCCACCTGGAGCACAGAGTACTGAAGTTTACACTGCCTGGAAGGCATTACCTGGTCACCAATTTCAGATAGCACAGGCTGCACACACACAAGAAAAGGCTCTGCCTTTTTCAACACATCAGGTGTTATTTTCTCATTTGTTCAAAAGTAAGTACAGATTCTAACCCACAGCTGTGGAAAGGCAGGTAGAATAGAAAGGCAAGTACACAAAGTATACAAATTATGACAGACTTTAGGCAGTTTGGCATTGCACAACTCCCTTATGCAACACATTGCCTGGGGCAAGCCTCATGTTTTCAGAAATTCCACAGAATCCCCTTAAATTTTATCCAGTGCTGAGGCTCAGTGGCTTCCACCTGCAATTACTGACTGCACTTATGATATACCACAGATAGATTACATGGATGAGCCTTACATTTGCTGGCCTATGCTTTTTTAAATGTGACCTGAAATAACAATTGCAAAATCTCAGAGGCAGATGAACCCAGTCAGTTTATACAAACTTACTCCTAAGCACAGCCTCTTTAGAAAAATCAAAGGGGTAGTATCAGTCAGTAGCACTTGAATAATCCACCTAAAACTCAAGTGTATTTATAACAGCAGAAATGGAGATGGAAGGGCCAATGTTGCTGGCCAGGCTGGAGCTTACTGAGCCAGGCTGCCAGTCCTCTGCAGCCACCAGGCTGGGAGCACAGACTGCCCCCGGGCTCCAGCTCTCCCTGCTGCCTCTGCCCAATCCCAGCCACGGGCTACCCGAGTGCTGTCAGAGCCTGGGCTCCTACAGACACGGGTGAGCTGGTAAGCTGAGTCAGGACATGTAATGATTCTGTAAATACAAGGAGAAAAGAACATGGCAGAACAACTCAGTGTAGGTGATTTGTCAGCATTTGAAATTGCAGAGAGAGTGGTAAGTGCTTAAGAGAAAATAGTAACATACAGCTTCTAGACATGAGTTAAGTAGTGGCCAGAGCTCAGTTTGACCTACAGCTCCACACATGTAGGCAGTCACACAAACACGGCCACCTGCAGCTGCACTTGAGATGCTGCGGGAAAGATGTCAAATGCAAACCAGGCTGGGGCAGGACAACAGTCACAGCAAGAGTCTGTCGATGAACTTGAGATGCACTTACATCTTGTTGGCTTGACTGCAGAGCTACACATGGATCCCAAACCTGCTGTTGGCACAGAGCTTTTCCTGGGGTCCAAAGGAGGGAGAGTGGAGCAAAGGAAGAGGACGAGTCTGCCTGATTACTGTGGTTGTGCAGCAGTGGGAAAGAGCCCACAGGGAGAGAGAGGAGAAGGGAGGGGGCTGTGGGGACCAGCAGGAGGGTGAGGGCTGGTGGTACACGGGCAGGATGTACACCTGTACACCAAAGCCCCTGGGCAGCTCCCAGCTGAGAAAAGCAGTGGAGGCTGTCTGTCTCCAAACTCTGCTCCTGGAAGAGTCCCATGGTGGAAGCAAGCATTAATTACAGATAATCTAATTTAAACACGGCAGAGAAGAAAATAGCACAGATTAGAAAATCCTCCTATACATGTTCTGTGACACAAGGTTAAAGATAAGCTTTGCTTGTATTTCAGAAACTCTTACAAGTTTGTCTCCTATGTTAGCTTTAGACACAGCAGAGATATGCCTGTGGCCTGTGGGCGCATTCTGTTTGAAGGACAGATTTCAATCAGTAAAGTTTCAAAGAATTCTATACATGTCACAATGTTTTATGTTATCCAGCATTCGGAAAGTTCCTTAAGGAAGAACTTCATTGGGAAAGACGAGAGGCAATGAGCCAGCTTCTCAGTATCTGTGCCATGCAGACTTGTGCCAAGGAAGCCTATGGAAACAAACTGCCTGAGATAAAAGTTACAACAGAAGCAAAATGTGTCGCAACTTTATCAAGCTACTGATGTAACATGGGAAAACTCAATGGAGGCAAAAAAGACATGGCTGTTTCCAGTGATGGGAACAACCTCAAACATCTCATCTGGCTTCAAACGCTGCAGTAATGGATGTCTGGCAAACGCAAAAATATCAATGACAGGAAGAAGAGCTTTGGGACTCTAGAAAAGGAAAGCACATGAAAACTAAGGCTTGGAGAATTTGAGGCGAGTGCCAAAAAAAGGCACTTAAAAATTACTTGCAAAATTAGAAGTTAATCCAAGTATTTTTCAAACAGGACTTCATTTTGGTACCTCATTTTATTAAATGGAATACAGGCAAAATATGTATCGATCTGGCACAAATAGTAATTTTCAGTACCTATAAACCCAAAATACAGGCTTCTGTCTGCTCTGTTTGACACCAACAAGACTCATTTCAAAGGGACTAGGCTTTGTTTTTGAGAAATCCTTCTCTTGTATCACCAAAACATGCTGATTTCAGAGCACTACAGCAAACTGGACCTTCCCAGTTCTCAGTGACTGTCTTGGGGTGACTTTATGATGTGTATCCCATATTGCTGCTCTATGCCCAGGAATTAATTTTGTGCCTTTCTATGCCTTTAAACTGAGCCTGAGAGGGGGGAAGAAAAACTGGCCAAAACTTCTTCAAAGCAGTTTGCAGCTTGTTCAAGGTCACACAGAGATAGAGACAGCTCTCTGCGTTCAGCTGCAGCAGCAGAGCGAGAGCGGAGGGAAGCACCTGGCTTGCTGCTTTCCAGCCAGCTTTTGGCTTTTTCTCCAGAGAGATGAAGAGTGTTGGGGTCCCTCCCCTGCCATGGAGCCCTGGGAGAGGGGCCCTGAGGGCACAGACACGGGGTTTCCCTGTCCCTGCTCAGCCTCGTTCCCATTGGTTGGTTTGTGTTCCCTGCGCGGGCAGAAGGACCCTTGGTCCCGTGACTGGAACAGTTCCTGGGCAGAGCCCCGGCCATGCGGCTGGAGAAATAAACATCTCTCTGAAACAGCTATCAAGAATGTGTCTGTCCACATATATTTCCTTTCCACGGGACTCCTGGTTCGGTATATGTATGTTGCAGTATCCCCACTGCAACATAATGGTGGAGAATTGTGAGCAGAATGATCTCCGATCCCTAAGGGACTGATTTGTGTGAGTAAACCCTGGAAACTTTGGATTCCTCTTCTTGGTTTTGTTTTGCTATTCCATATCTAAACTATGGAGGAACCGTGGGAAGACTCTTGGCTCTCAGAGCCGCATATGGACATTTATCTTAAACTTGAAAAGATTCTTGAACAAATATTTGTAAATTTTAGCTTAATTCAAGCTCAAAAAGAACTGAAACTTCCTGGCATGGTTGTTTAAGAACTTCTTCTATGTTTCTTGGGATTTAGTTCTTACGAAGGGCTTTTGGAAAACCGTTTGGACACAGTTAATACTGGAGTCAAAATATATGCCGATGGAAGAATATTTTCGTGAATATTATTTAGTTACCGAGACTGTTGAGCAATGTCAGCTGTGTCCTGGCGAAGGGAAGCCTGGCGCAGGGACCGTGCGGCCCAGGCCACGTGCGCCGAGCGCTCTGCGAGCAGCAGCGAGGCAGTTCCCGCGCGCGGGCGGAGCCACGCGAGCCGCAGTGTCGGCGGCGGAGCGAGGAGCGGCGGGAGCGGCGGGACCCGGCGGTGCCCGCCCGGCCCTGCGCAGCGCGTGGTGGAGTGAGCCCTGGGAACGCCCGACTGAGAGGGGCGGCGCGCGGGCGGCGGCTGGCGGCGGTGGCGGTGGAACGGAGCCGCGCCGAACCGAGACGCGCGCTGGAGCAGGGCACGGGGGGATCGTCGCCCGGGGGCCTGGCCGAGACGTGGGTGCAGCGCCCGGCAGCGGCAGCGAAGCTGCGACCAGAGGAGGCGACGCACGGAGAACTGAGCGGCGCGGCCCGGCCCGGCCCGCGCAGCCCCGAACGCGACCCCGGGAAGAACGCGCAGGCACCAGCAGCCCCGACAATTCCAACACGGGAGCGACCGAAAGAGAGAGCAAAGACGCAGCGAGACAGAAATCAGCAGCCACTCGGAAAAAGGAAAAGATCATAGTACCTAAGATCTTAGGGATAGTGAAATGGTATAATGTTAAACAAAATTATGGTTTTATAACAAGGTGTGACAACCAGCAAGACATATTCGTGCATAGAACTGCTATTAAAAAGAATAACCCTGAAAAATGCATCCCAAGCTTGGGAGATGGAGAGGTGGTGGAATTCAAAATTGTACTAGGGAGAAAAGGGTTACAAGCATCGCAGGTCACTGGGCCTGATGGTGTTCCTGTAAAAGGCAGTATATATGCAAAAAATCGTAGTCATGTTAGACAATATCTCCATTATAAGCCCCCCCTACAGTCTCCCTTTCCTAATCCCACCTTTCCCTTTTACCCTATGTCCTATTACCCCCAGTGTATTTCCAATCCATTTTTTAATCCATGGTTTCCCTCACAAAACCATGCCTTTGCCAATTGTTTCCCCAAAAATCCCTTTCCAATGCCGAGTAGGGGATGAAAAGGGAGAGGGAAGAAATTAAACCCTCTCCTGCCTCAGTTTCCCCACAAAGCATGCTCAGAGAGTTCTGTCTCCCTTCTGTCAGCCCTAAGATGTTCCACAGAATCTGTTTGGACATTCAAAGACTCAGGAGGGTGGCTTGTTTTGTTTTGAAACTGTTCTTGTTATGTTTATCCAGTTGTTTTCATTCTCCTTTTATTAAAATAAAACGGGTGAGGTGTTGGGGTCCCTCCCGTGCCATGGAGCCCTGGGAGAGGGGCCCTGAGGGCACAGACACGGGGTTTCCCTGTCCCTGCTCAGCCTCGTTCCCATTGGTTGGTTTGTGTTCCCTGCGCGGGCAGAAGGACCCTTGGTCCCGTGACTGGAACAGTTCCTGGGCAGAGCTCCGGCCATGCGGCTGGAGAAATAAACATCTCTGAAACAGCTATCAAGAATCTGTCTGTCCATATATATTTCCTTTCCACGGGACTCCTGGTTTGGCATATGTATGTTGCAGCATCCCCACTGCAACAGGAGAGTTGAACTTTTGTTTTCCTGGGACTTCATTTTTTCCTTTTTTTTCCCTCTGCTGGACTGTTCCAACATCAGAATACCTCGGGAGGAATTTCCACCGAGGCCTTGGCCCTGGAGGTGGGCCCAGCACCTCGTCCCACCTCCAAGGAGGGGGGGAGAGATTTACGGAAGGACTCTGAAATTTTCCCAGGTTTTCTCTCTACAGCAAGAGGTTTCATTATTTAGCTTTAGTAGATTTTTTTTTCTGTGTGTTTGTTAAATAAATAGTTTCTATCTCTTTCACTTTTCTTCGAGGAAAAAGTTTTTTTTCCTGAACCTGGTGGGGGGAGGGGTGGTTTGTAACCTGCCTTCTCTCAGAGGATGTATTTCTAAATTTGGCCAAACCAGCACAGTGACAGAGAGACAAAAAGCCTTTTCCAGAATGTCTACCTCACAGCACTGTCACAACACTGTTGCCTCCCCAGGGCCGTCTCATGTTTTGCTGATGACCACTTTTGCTGAAAGTCAGTTAAAAGAGGTTATTTTGCTATGCTTACTTAAGTAGTAACATCCCAAATTTCAGGCTTCTTTTTTAACTGTATGAGTCATACAGTGCAAAAAGGCAACAAAACAACTCAGAAGTCTTGCTGCCTGTTCCTCTGTGGATAAAGGAAGTAAAAAAGAGTGGGACTGGATAAAATAGTGAGATGAAGCACCTGTTGAGACTAGAAGAGCATAAGAAAAATGGGTTAAGGGGCTTCAAGTCCAACAAAAGCAATCACAAATTCACGGGTGTTCGTATGAATCATTCCAAATTTCCTGCCAGAGAGCTTTGGTTTCACTTAATTGCAAAACAAAATGATGAATGAAGAAGGCCAATTCACAGGCATACATACCGTACATTTATTTGCTTATTACTTCTTCCTCACACAGCCCTCTGTTTTCATCCTAGCTATTGATTGGCACTGAATGAGAGAAAAGTCTGGCAGCATTAGATGGACTATTTGCAAAGCACATGAAAAATCCATCACAGCTAGAAAGAAGCAAACAGATGGTAGCTGAAGAGAAGCAACAGCCACAACTCTTACTACCTGTGGTGAAAGAATAAACAATATCAACTGCAGACTACAAAGTGCAGCCTAGAGAGTCTAGCTTTAAATGAGAGAATCAGAGTAGAAAATGGCCAGGTACAACCAAATGTTTGCAAAGTAAGCTCAATAGAAAGGATATTTTGAGAGGATTGCTAAAGCCTACTGACACAAACAGTCCTCTCTACTGCACTCTGCCAAAGAATAAATAGGAAAAGGAGTGGGGAGGAGTAGGGAAGGTATGGGTTTATGTGCAAGAGAGCTTATTTGGATGGAATTTTAATTGCAGTTCTGTATACCACACTGTGGTTGGTTGGCTTCCCACTCTGCCATCCACTTTCAACACACTTTAAAGTGCATTGTACCAAAATCATGCCAAATCATGAAAATGAAAAGATACCTTTCATCAAGGCATTTGTCTGCCACCAGCCCTGTTTACAGATGTCACCAATCCTTTCTGCAACAACCCACACTTCTCTGCAGAATACAGTTTGGGAGAGAGACACCAAGACTTTCCCTTTCAGGTTTGGGCAGGTGAGGAAAAAAGCAAGCCATCTTAAAAGCAACTCTACCTGATAGCAGGCAGCTGCCAAGCTGGACTTTGATGATCTCTGTTGGTCCCTTCCAGCTCAGAATATTCTGCGACTCTGTGCTGAAAAGTTGTAACTTAGAAACTGAACAAAGTGCTTGCTCCCCAGGATACTGCATTTCTTGAGGTCACAATCTTATGGAGCAATGATACTTTCCCCAGTCCAGATAAAACCAGCATGTGACATCACCTCATCCTATGTAGCAAGAATCCCACTACTTTGTAACAGAACTTCTCCACAATACATCTGGTAACAGTAAAAATGACATATATTTCCTTTATTTCTATGAAGCACAAAGCAAAATAAATTGAATGGTGTTCTCATAAAAGGAACATATGGAGATTAAAGAATTTTAGAGTCAGTTTTCCGATCAGCTCAATGCATCACAAATGGCCTTAAGAACTGCCCTTGTCTCTTAGCTGTCCATCACTGAAATGAAATAACTTAATATTGTTTTCCGAGGCTCCAAAGTCCACTAATGCAGATACAAGCCTCTATGATTTGATATGCTCAGAAATTATCATCATGAATGCCCAGTTAACAAAATAAAACTACAAACTTTTCCACGGGGACACCGGCTAACTTGCTTTCTATTGCTATTTCACACTTCAAGTTATTCAGACTGCCAAAGAAAGGAGGTCATCAAGTATTTATCTAGGTTGGGATGTCAATGCATACACACACCCAGGCACCACACTTGCTCCTCCTTCTGTGAGGCAGTCAAGGAATTATTCTGGAATAATAAAACACCAGCAACTATTTCACAGGCCAAAAGAAGGACAGTTGGAATGGAAGGAGCTAAAAGGTAGCTGATGGAGGTACATCTTCCTAGCAAAAGTCCCTAGTGCTACAGTGAAGAAGAGGATGCTTACTGAGAACTTCAGAATAAGATCATATGTTGCTCAAGTGTCTTGCCAATATATTGACATTTAATGAATTTAAGTACTTCCTTTAGCCTTGCAAACATTACAGTTATACTTAACTCACACGAAAATTTACCCAAATGCTTAAATGCTGTTTGATTTTTTTTTAAGTGAAACTTCTAATTTAACTTCAACATGAAGAATAAGAACTAAAAAATTGATAATTACAGCAAAGAGGGCTGAATAGAATATGAGATGGAGGCACTGAACAAGAATTATTTAAGTTTCTCATGAGCAATGTTCTCACATCTCTACATGACTACTCCCAGATGATGCATGCTCTGCTCTAGGTAGTCAGATCCAATAACAATTAAAACAGGCAACGGAAAACAATTCTGCCCTTAGCACCCTGGGTTTGTGGGGGAGTGATCTGCTAGAAGAATATTCCACAAAACAGCACATAACATTGAGCTTACTAAACAAAGTCACTGAACAGAAAATTATTGATTTCGAATATGGGATTACCCATATTTCTGCTCCACTGCTTTGAATTCATTAAAGGTAAAGAAATGCTCAAGAAATGCCAAGCTCCATCCATATGATAAAGCAGTTGAAAAAGTCAGTAACATGTATTTTGAACTTACTGTACAAGCCAAGGTTTACTGGTTACTAAAATACTGAAGGTGGTTTAACCAGCATAGGCAGGACCAGTTCAGCACCTCAGCACCAACATTTTTAGCACTAAACCAAAAAACCTGAAGAATTTACCCTGTAGCCAAGACATATACACACACAGCGAAATTCCCAAGACTTTTCAGAGTTCACTCCCTCCCCACGATTGCCTCTGGGTTCTCATCAGCCACTCCAGCCTCGGCCCAGCTCTTACATTAGAAGAGTTTTATCCATGCTATGGCTGTCCCATAAAGAGAATGCATTAGACACAGGGAGCAAAGGAGAGCCAGCAGGTTACACTGGTTTGAACACTGGCTCTGCACAGCTCTGATGTCAAGGAGAATGAGAGGCAGCAGCTGGGACTATGCCAAGAACCAAACTGAGGGAGCTACAGCATCCTGATCTGCTGGTGCCCTGAACATGTGTGTGCAACACAGCACAGCTTCTGTCTCTTGGACACAGCTCTGCACCACCGTACCCATAACTGCATATTGAGCTGCTGGCTTGCAGCCTGCCTAGGAGGGGCAAGCAGCAACTACGTGCATTTCCTAAGTTCTTCTGCTTCTGATTGTCTTCCCTGCTTTCCTCTATTACCCTGCTTAAATGGGAAATACTTTCACTTCAGCTGTGTTGCTCTGTTTAGAAAGAAAAATGTTAAACACAGGAGTTTACGTTTTTCTCTTCTATTTTTAGGGCCATCTTGGGATACCCCAAACCTCTGACACACGTACACATGTGTAATCATAAACCACTGAAGAGAGAGAACATACTACAATGTTTTATTAAGAACATTCACTGCAGAATCCTTTTCCTCAAGTCACCCATAGTCAAGATTCAGTGTTTTATAACCACTTCTTCAGCACAAGTGTGTAGCACGACTTCAAGTGGAGCCCAAGTTAACCTATCTACTTAACTGTTAAGATAGATCTTTTATGCCAATCATTCACTATTTAGGATGCTCCCAGACGGGACGGGCCGGGCCGGGCCGGCACCCGCGGGCTCCGGCACCGCGCCGGTTCTCCGGGATGGCCGGAGCTGTCCGCGCTCCCGCCGCGCCTGCCCAGGGCCACGCACGCCGCGGCGGCCCCCGCCGGCCCCCCCGCATCCGCATCCGCACCCACATCCTCCTCCTCCTCCTCCTGCCTCGGAGGGCGGGCGGCGCGGCGCGCAAGGTGTGTCCCAGGTGCCCGGCTATATCAGGCGGCGCGGCGCGGCGGCGCGGCGGCCCCATGGCGGCGCCGGCCATGGCCGAGCCGCGCTCCAAGCGGCCCCGGGTGACGCTGCCCGCCTGCCCCGCGCACCGCCCGCTGCCCGCCAGCCGCGTCCGCCACGGCTTCCCGGCCGCCGTGGAGGAGGCGCTCTGCGGCGTCACCGGCGCCCAGCTGGAGCTGCACTACTGCCTGCAGGCGCTGGTAAGGCGGCGGGACGGGCACGGGAGGGCTGCGTGTGTCCCCCACCGGCCCGCCCTGGCAGCCAGCGGCGGCGGGGAGAGGAGGTGCCGGGGCCCGGCTGAGGAGGGTTTAGACGGCAGAGCGGTGCCTGTGCCCTGACGCAGGGGGCTTGGGGGCTCTCCGGGCTCCCCGACCCGCCGGCGGCAGCGCTCCTGCCAGAGCCGCGCCGCGGCCCCTGCGCCCGCGCGGCCACGGAAACAACGAGGGAGGTCCGGAAGGCGCGGGCCACGAAACGAGCGCTCGCGTGTTTTGGGTAGCTCACAGAGGGGCTTTTGCCTGCGGAGGATGGACAGGAACAGGGAATGTTAACAGCTTTGGAGTATAACGCTTGAGTGGGTTTCCCCCCAAACTTTGTAGAACAGTTGTGTGTGGTTAATTATGGTCTGTGAACGTCGCGGATGGCTTAGGGTTTCTTGCTCCACAGGCATGAACTTTGGACAAGAAATTATAAAAGGTATCACTGATACCATGTAAAATTCATGCCAAAATTGCATCTGGCTACATATCAAGCATCAAGGCAAACATATAACTTAACAGAGACATTAAAATAAAAAAATCAAAATTATCAATGCCATACCTTCTGATGCCAAGCATCCACTGGGAAGCAACACAAACTATATTCAGTATATCCCCAAGATCCTTCAACTGAGTTTGGAGTCAAGTATAAGTTCAATAAAAATTTAAGTATGCAATAAAACCTCTCTACCTGTTAAGCCTGTGGATTAAAAAAATTGTAGCAATTGGCAGCTGGATGGGATGGAGAAAGCTCAATTAGAAAGTGACTGTGGATAAATCAAACCTAAAAATGTGAACATCTTAAATAGTGAATGATTGACATAAAAGATTTACCTTAACAGTTAAGCAGATGTGTTAACTTGGGTTCCACTTGAAGTCATGCCACATGCTTGCACTGAGGAACTGGTTATAAAACACTGAATCTTGGCTGTGCTGTCAACAGAAACAGGAATGAATGACTTGAGGAAAAGGATTCTGCAAATACTGCAGTGAATGTTCTTAATAAAACATTGTAGTATGTTCTCTCTCTTCAGTGGTTTATGGTCACATGTATGCACGTGTGTCAGAGGTTTGGGGTATCCCAAGATGGCCCTAAAAATAGAAGAGAAAAACGTAAACTCCTGTGTTTAACATTTTTCTTTCTAAACAGAGCAACACAGCTGAAGTGAAAGTATTTCCCATTTAAGCAGGGTAATAGAGGAAAGCAGGGAAGACAATCAGAAGCAGAAGAACTTAGGAAATGCACGTAGTTGCTGCTTGCCCCTCCTAGGCAGGCTGCAAGCCAGCAGCTCAATATGCAGTTATGGGTACGGTGGTGCAGAGCTGTGTCCAAGAGACAGAAGCTGTACTGTGTTGCACGCACATGTTCAGGGCACCAGCAGATCAGGATGCTGTAGCTCCCTCAGTTTGGTTCTTGGCATAGTCCCAGCTGCTGCCTCTCATTCTCCTTGACATCAGAGCTGTGCAGAGCCAGTGTTCAAACCAGTGTAACCTGCTGGCTCTCCTTTGCTCCCTGTGTCTAATGCATTCTCTTTATGGGACAGCCACAGCATGGATAAAATACTCGAAATGTAAGAGCTAGTTAGATCTGTTAGCGTGGTTAAATATGGCAGTGGTGTAAGTTGTTACTTTCCCATACAGAACAGAACAAGGCCTGCAGGGGATTTAGGGTTGTAATACTTCTGAAATTATAGAATGGCCTGGGTTGGAAAGGGCCTTAAAGATCATCAGGTTCCAATCCCCCTGCCACAGGCAGGGATACCTTTCCCAGGCCCAGGTTGCTCAGAGCTCCAGTCAGCCTGGCTTTGAACACTTCCAGGACTAGGCATCCACAGCTTCTCTGGGCAACCTGTTAGGGTGCCTCACCACCCTCACAGTAAAGACTTTTTTCCAAATACCTAATGTAAACCTGCTCTTTCAGTTTGAAGCCATTCCCCCTTGTCCTGTCACTGCATGCTCTTATAAGAAGTCCCTCTCCATCTTTCTTGTAGGCTCCCTTCAGCTACTGGAAGGCCACAATTAGGTCACCTCAGAGCCTTCTCTTTGCCAGGCTGAACAAACCCAATTCTCTCAGCCTTTACTCATAGGAGAGGTGCTCCTTCCCTCTGATAACTCCTCTGGACTCGCTCCAAAAGATTGATGTTCTTCCTGACATGCCTTCCCAGGCATGACCTACATATTGAAGGTGTATAGTTCAGTAGCAGTATCCATTAGTTTGGAATACCATTGTCCATCATAAAACTGATAAATAGATGCAAAGTTGTACTTGTTCTCTCTTTGGTATTTGCCTCATCTTTCTCATACCTTTGAAAGCTAACTTTTGACTGGAATGCAGGCCTGCAGGGATAAATTTTATGTTCTCTGTGCTGGGATTCTGCTTAAAAAACAAAACAAAAACCCTTTACAAAACACACACAGGCTAACCACTCATAAATAAAATATTCTGAAGATCTCTTAACTGCTACTGCAAGAATAACATCAGTACTACAGTTGCCTGACCAATATTAAAGGACAGGAGGAGTTCTAGTAGAAGTATAGAGATTCTTCATTTCATATTATAACTACTTACTTCATTTATTGTAGAAATTGGATCAAGGTCTCCAAAGTAATTATACTTTGTGAACAAAACACCTTCCATTGGAAGGATCTCCCAAGTTCTGTTAAAGCCACATTCTGCTGCAAGTGAGTCCCATCTCTGGCAAATCTTAACACTCCTGTTTTGTGTTCTTAGGGTGAATATTTTGATCAGTCACATGTGGCTCTACCAAATATTTCGAAGTTCTTCCTGCATCAAGCTCTAGAAGAGAGAAAAGCTGCAGAGGCATTGATGAAGTATCAGCAAGAAAGAGGAGGCCATTACTGCTCTAAAACCATCCAGGTGGGTAGTAGTCAAGAAGTTTTGAAGCAGCTGTGATCTGTTTAACTTACTGAATTATACTGTTGGTACTTCAGATCTCTGCATTCACCCACTATCAGATTTCCAGATATAATTTACCTGTAATACTAATGTACATGGTTTTGTTCTTGATTGTGATGCCTAGAAACTGTCAGACATACAGTTCTAACTCTACAGGGTGGCTTTCCAGCCCAAAAGAATATGGAGTGTGTTCCCCTTTTCTTTTACTCAGCTAGACACTGCTGTTTCCAGTATGCTGTAATGGATTATGACTCCTTAAATTGTGCTGAAACAGCACACTTGTCTCCTTCACACTGAACCTAAGTAGAAGCTTAGACATGATTAGCAACCTAAGAAGAATGGTAAGGAAGGAGAACCACCCAGCTTGGGGCAGTAGTTGATTTCCTAAAGTACAGCTCATGACAGACAGTTCAAATTCTAAGATCTAACTTAGGCTTGCACGGGCACAAAGGAATAACTCAAAGTTTTCAGGAAAAAAATAACCCACCTCACTGGTTTAAAACCAGGGGGCTGATTCTCCTCTACCAAGTTAGTTAATACAGAAGGCTCTTCTTTGGTCCATCATAGCAGTTGTTAAGCTGTAGAAAGTAAAAAGGCTATTGTGAAAAATCTTTCTTAACACTCAGTTTGCATCAAGGAAGAGCTTAGGACTTCCAGTACTTAAAGGGGGCCTACGGCAAAGAGGGAGAGGGACTCTTTATCAGGGAATGCAGTGTTAAGATGAGGGATAACAATTCTTAACTGAAAGAGGGCAGATTAAGACTAGGTATTAGGAAGACCCTCTTTACTGTGAGGGTGGTGAGACACTAGAAAAAATTGCCCAGAGTAGTAGAGGATGCCCCATTCCTGGGAGTGTTCAAGGCCAGGTTGGATGGGCCTTTGATCAGCCTGGTCTAGTGGAAGATGGCAGAGGGTTGGGTTTTAAGGTCCCTTCCAACCCCAACCATTCTATGATTCCTGGTGTAAGAACCCTCCTCAGGCATAGCTGCTGCTATCTAAATCTATTCCTTGAAGAAGTGCTTGGATTCTGCCACTTGTTGCAAAATCCTAGGACAACTTGTTTAGAGCACCAGGTTAAGTTGCAGGAATCCATTGATGAATGCAGATACATGAGCTGTTCTTCTGAATAAATACAATTCTGTCTTTGTTTTCAGAAACCAAACTGTGATTATGCAGTCGGTCTGATGAAAGCCCTGGAACTTGCAATGGTACAATGGAAAACTCTGCTACGATATTTTGAAGAGCTTTATGCCCTGAGTGTTGAAAATTCAGACCCTCATAGCGCAAGCACTATCAAGAAACAATTTATTGGGCCCAAAATCTGGAAGATCAAGCTGATGGGAGATCTGCTGACCAATGCTCGCAGGCTTGACTGTTCCCAGGATGGCAGAAATAGTCTTGGGGATTACTTTATGGACCGGTTACAGAAAGAGTTCAGGACCAGCATAGAGCCAGAGTCTAGTGATCACTGCAGGCCCTGCCCGCCTCTCCAGCAGTGCACAGGAGCTGCAGAAGGTCTGAAGCGACCCCAGAGAGAATGCTCCCAGCACAGAGATGGCATAGGGCCGATATATGCAACCATACACTGCACTACGATGCTGCCACAGTGTAACGATGGCACAGGAACAAAGCTGAAGCAGGGCAGGGAGGGCCTTTAATGCTGAGGCTGCTGCAGCTACGGGGCAGCTCCTCAGGCAGACCTGTCCCGAGGGTGGAGCTGGGACCAGAACGAGGAGACACGATGCTCTGTCACTCCTCCTGCTTTACACCCATCCCCACACCCTCTGCTGAGTCACAGCTCAAAATCTAGCCCATACCACTATTTGGTTTAAATGATAGCAAGGTTGCTAGCTAGATTGTCACATTTATCTATGCAATTCTTCCTAGAAGCCAAAAGCTCTCAAGCTTCTTTTCTGTCTTAAATCATTAACAGGATTAGTTAGTGCAAATTATTTTAATAATATATATAATTTTTATTAAAACAAATGAAAAAGAAACCACTGCCCCTTTAGTGCAAGGAAACTTTTATATGGCAGAAAATCCAAATATTTAGATTTATATTACTGAATATTTTATATTACTATTTAGGTATTTTAAATTACTAACAAGTATAGTAACATAATGAACTTATTTTTGAAAAGACTTGTTTGAAAACAACGTTTTCTTGTCTTATTTCTATCACACTAGCAATTTAAGTAAGTAGTCTAATGCATTTACTGATCAGCTATTTCTAGTATACTTCTTCAGGATGAAGGATGCAAACATTTCCTCAACAGTGGGAATAAGAAAACATGCCAATTTCTCTACTGTTATTGCCTAGTTGGCTTTTTTCACCCTCAGAAAGCAGATGAGAGAAATTAGGAGTTCTCATTAGATGAGAACTTCAGAGGTTCTACGGCGTATTTTTCAAGTGTCACTGAAGAGAGTAGCTCTAGGACTTTGTCCAGACTTAGCATAGGATGATTGCTTTAATTATGATACAGATCCCTATCTCAGCTAGCTCAGTAAAGGTATTACTGTGGCACTCCTGCTACTTCTTGTATTCCTTATTTGGTCCCAAGTAGGGGCACGAGATCCTAGTGAAAAAACAGCACACTTAACTAGAATTGCATCAGAGAGAGAGGCCACTCATTAGTTTTGCCTTTCAATTAGGGCAGTGTTAGCCAGCTTGGTTATAGTCCAGAGGTGTCCAAGTTCCTCTCATTAGTCTCCTACCAGAGTGCCCCATTCTGTACCCTGGCTCCCAAGGTCACCTAAGAGGAGCAACTGGCTAGATCAGCAGCCTGCAGTTAGGGGTTTTTTTGTCATTATATACATCTTCTATGCAATTGGGGTTTGATTCATTGAAAGATTGCCTCACACTTTCATGTAATATTTTAGCTGATACTCCTGTTTTGCTTGAAAATAAATTCAGTTCTATCTTTGCATCTCCATTGTATTCCTCAATTCACCACCCAGGCATGCTGGTATTCTTCTCCAAGAGATTTTGCATATGTATACTAAACTGCACCAGTATTTTTCTACATCTAAGAGGTTGTGCATGATGGAAGAGTATGCCACAGAGTGAAAATAAATGCCAGAAAACTGCATTACTATAAAAGCACTGCACAATGAAACATTTTTAGTAAACTCTGAAACAGCTGCAGTTAAGTAGCAATTTCTGCAAAGCCCACCTACCTTCTGTTGGTGTTGTAACATGGGACAGAAAATTACAGTGCAGATGCTTTCCCCATCTTTTCTGTGAATGTGGCTGAACTTTGGGAGGGGAGACACAACCACTGTAGAACAACCCCGTATTCAACCATAAAAATAATGTGCCACAGGAATGGCTCAAAGCACTTTCAGCAACATGCTAGATTTGCCTGTGTTGAGATTGCTGCTCTCTAATACAGCAGGAGTTTAAAAGATATTTCCATCTGGGCTAGATTCCATCACCCATCCTCATGCTGAGCATACCTTATTCAACAATTAGTTCCACTGACTGCAACTCAACATGAATAAGAGCAATGGAATCTGTCCCTCTCAGTATTAAAATACAGCCCACTAAGTGTGAACAGAGCAAAGCTACTAACTGATTATAAACTAGTGCCATACAAAACTACTTCATGTACTACTGGTAATGTTTAACCTACTTGTACAACAACCTTCTCCTTTTAAAAGCTGATGACCTTCTGAAACGTAGTTACAGCCTCCTCCATGGTTTACAGCACTTAAATTTTTACCTTAAACAAATTCCAAAATAACAAAGAACCCGGCTTTAAAATTTTTCAGACCAAGACTTACTTGCCTCTTATTTTTCCATTAAGTAGTGCCATTTCTGTTTCTCAGACTTCTCATGTTCATCTTCTAACCAAATGTATCCACACACTCTCAGAATATAAGTCTTTCTCTCTCCCTTTTCCTTTGCCAGAATATGTTCTGGGCCCTCTGCCTGAAAAGACAATTCTGTTAATTTTAGATAAACTCACAATCAGCTGTTTTCCCAGTCTCTGTCCTCTGAAAAAGAAAAGAGAAATCAATCAGTTACTGTAGATAATAAGCTCTCCTTGTCCACATGCTGCTTCTGCTGAGAGGCCACATATGCTTGTGAAGATGGTCTCACTACCTGTCAGTTGTGTATAGGATGAGTCTGCCCATGCTTCTCGACGTAGGAAGTACAATCTGCTTCTGCCTTCCCAGCTTCCTTTTCAATCACATCCTGAAAAAAATGAGATGAAGGAATGTGGAACAGATATAAGGGCAACAGCTCTTACAGAAACTTTGCAAATTCTCTTTCTCTGCTGAATGCTTGTTGATCCACACTCTCTGTATCTGTATTTCCAAAGCAGTGCCCAAACAATCCAAACACACAGCCTGGGGTAGCTCTAAATAGCTAGTGCAGCGCCAGCACTCTAAACACAGTATCCAAACTGGAAGCTCTGGAGAGACCTAATCTTCCAAAGAGGTTTAACAATGTAATACTTGTAAATGCTTGCCATAAGCACCTCCTATGGTTGCCTGTTCTCAAAGTGAGGAATGCACTTAAAAGTCTCCAAGTGGAGATTGTTCTGTCCTTCATCCTTTTCCCCTATGGCCACACAGAACTGAGAAGAGCATCTCAGGGTTTGTTCTTTGCAAGGATGTTTTTTCAGGCCCCACTGTACAAGGCAACATCTTTCTGGACAAACCTGTCTTTGGGAATTACACTGGAAAGTGGCTGTTACTGGTGGCAGCAGCAGGGAATTACAAAATCACAGAATTGTCAGGATTGGAAAGGACCTCTGGAGATCAGCATGTCCAAACCCAAAGGAAGGTGTCCTCAAGGGCACCTTCACTGGAAGATCACTGTGTGGAATTCACTGTCTGGTCACAGCTTTCTGCTGACCTTTTCACTTGGATAAATTCATGCACTTGAGCCCACATTCACGGGCAATTATTGGCAAACTCCCCGTAGTGCTTGTCCAAGCCCCACTGTTTGTCACCACTTTGCCCAAGGTAACCCCTATGCACTTCAGCCCCTGAGTGTCTTTCCCTGGGGTCACATATAAGCTAGAAACAGAGGCAGAATAGGCTACAATACTGACTAAATATTAGGTAAAATTACCTTTTTCCAAAAATCAAGCCAATGGTCTAGAGCGAGTTTAAGTGTCTTGAGTGGGTCACACTGCCAGCACCAAGCCTTGATACCCCATTTTACATGTTCAGTTACAGCATAAAACTCCTGCTCATTTATACTTGTTTTACATTATTATACACCTTGCACTATTTTGAATACAAATTATTTTTAGTTTGTTAGCTGTTCAATGAAGATTTAAAACCAAATATCTTTATTCCTTCTGGATCAAAGAACCTCTGTAATAACAGTGAAGTGTCTCCACAGGTTGCCACTCTGCCTCTCAGAAACAGCTGGGAGATACATCTCTAAATGTGTAGGGGTGGTCAGTAGCTGATCTCCTTGGGACATACTGCTTTTCAGCATTGGGTACAGTGAAAGAATAAATTTGGACAGAGTCAAAACCAAATCGTTTTTTCTTTAAATAAAACCTTTATCTTTTAGGGATGCTGACAGAATGTGACTTACAGCTCTTATCTTGTACTCAAAGATATTTAGGGAAGTAGAAAATGGGGACTGCAGATTAGGAATTTTTACAAAAAACCAAATCATGTAACAATCATGTAATCATCATAGCAGCCCGTCAGAGAAATCATAGGCACAGGGACTGGGGATTGCCCATTGCTGGATATTTTCAAATTCTGTCAGTCAGCCCCTTGCCCCACTGAAGACAGAGCTTTGCTGCTGATTTTAAATGGACTGAAATTTCACCAGTGTTCATAACGGCAGGACAGAAATTAATTTTAGCTTGTGGGACATTAAATATATGCACTACTATTTTAATCATGAAGTCAGTGAAACCACATGGTTGAATTACTGAAGCCCTCTGAGAAGAACCTAATTTCTCATCTCCAAATGATACTCAAAAAGCAGAGTAAAAACTCTGGGACCCCTGAGAGACGTTGCCAAACCCATGCCACTTCCCCAAGATCCAAACTGTCCCACAGCTAGAAATAAATCCTTATCGCGCAAGCCATCCAACCGCAGCAAAAGGCCACGGCGCGGGGAGAGCTCCATCTCTCCCAAGGTTTCCGAGTCAAGGTGAACAGAGCTGGCAGAGAGAGGAGCGCGGGATGCGGCGTTCGCAGGGACACCGCGCTCCCGAGGGAAGGCTGGCGCGCCGCGGCGCTTCCCGCTGGGACGGGCCCACACCGCCCCCTGCAGGCGCTCCTGCCGCAGCGCCACCGCGCGGCCGCGACCCGCCCGTCCCGCCGCTCCCCATCGCCGCCGCTCCCCATCGCCGCCGCTCCCGCACCTCCGGCCTCTCCGCGGTGTCCCCGCTTCCCCGCTCCCGGCTCTCCGCTCTGTCCCCTGGCGCCGCCCGCCACCAGCAACGCCCCCGCAGTCATTACCCCTGTGGCCGCAGAGCCGCGGCCGCCGCGGCCGGACCTGTCCCGGAGCTGGGGGCTTCTTCCGTGCGAGGAGCCAGCGGAGCCGCCGCCGGTGTGTGCGGGAACAGCGGGGCGCGCCGCTGTCCCCCCGGGCGAGCGGCCGGCGGCGCCCGGCACCTTCGGGCATCGGGGCGGCTGCTCTTCCTGGCGCGCCGGCAGGGCGGGCTGAGAGGGAAAAAAAAAAATAAGGGGAAAATGTAGCCCTGCGCACATCCGAGCGCTCGGCTGCCGCTGCCCCTGCCCCAACGCCCGTGGGACACCGCGCCCCCCCCCGCCGCCCCGGCCCCCGACCCGCCCGGCCGCGCCCCCCGGCCCGCCCCATCCCGACCCGCCGCGCCGGGGGGCTCAGCCATAAATACGGCCCCGAGTGGCGCTCCCAGACCGGCGCGGCTGGGGAGGGGTTTCGGGGCTGCAGCCAGCGCTGGTGGCCTCGCCTGGGAGAGGCTGTGAGGGTCTCGGCTCCGCACACCCGCCCGGCCGCAGAGCAGCCCGGTCGAAGGCCCCTCCTTTCTGAGCCCCTCGCTGTCACCTCTGGCCCAGCCGCTGTCCCCTCCGCCGCCCCCATGGACTTACTGGGCCCCATGGAGATGACGGAGGGCTCCCTCTGCTCCTTCACAGCCGCCGATGACTTCTACGATGACCCGTGCTTCAACACGTCGGACATGCACTTCTTCGAGGACCTGGACCCCCGGCTGGTGCACGTCGGGGGTCTGCTGAAGCCCGAGGAGCACCCGCACCACCACGGGCACCACCACGGGCACGAGGAGGAGCACGTCCGGGCGCCCAGCGGGCACCACCAGGCTGGCCGCTGCCTGCTGTGGGCCTGCAAGGCGTGCAAGAGGAAGACCACCAACGCTGACCGCCGTAAGGCCGCCACCATGAGGGAGCGCCGGCGGCTCAGCAAGGTCAATGAGGCCTTCGAGACCCTCAAGCGCTGCACCTCCACCAACCCCAACCAGCGCCTGCCCAAGGTGGAGATCCTGCGCAACGCCATCCGCTACATCGAGAGCCTGCAGGCCCTGCTGCGGGAGCAGGAGGACGCTTATTACCCGGTGCTGGAGCACTACAGCGGGGAATCGGATGCCTCCAGTCCCCGCTCCAACTGCTCCGACGGCATGGTGAGTGCCCCAGGGAGGACTCCCTGCCACCAAGGTGCTCTGGACATTGTTGGTCCAAACCTGAGCAGGGCGAGTCTCCTCTTCCTGCCTTCCCTATAGCAGCTGCCTTCTGTACGTCCCCAGGCAGAAGACAAAGTCCTTTCTCGTGCCTGGAGCACCCACAGCAAAGGGAGGTTGGGTCCCCACAATGGCAGGATCTCTGGGAAAGAAGAATCTCTTACACACTTTGTTCCCTGGGATGAGAAATTAGGCAGGTTCCCCATGTCCTGGAGGAGTCTGGGGAAAGCTGCTGGGGGAGGACTTCAGGAAGTTGCCTGGGATGGGCACCTGGGGGCATTGCCTGTGCTCCCGTAGCTCCTGAGGCATCTCTGTTTCCATCCTCTGCTCTATCATTACCTTTGAATCCTCTAAGGACAGCAGAGAGGAAGGGCCCCCTCGGACATGATAGTTACACAAGAATTGATAAGAGTCTGGGTTTTGTTTTCTGCTGTTCATCATGGTAACAGGAGGAGGGTCTAAGCAACAAGAATTGTTTTTCTTGACCCTTAAGAAAAAGATTCTCCATTTCTCTTCTCACTTACTTCATCCCCTCCATAGATATTTACAAGCAATAGGAAGGAGAATCCAGGCTTTCAGTCCTGTTTGTACATTATGGGCATGGGAGAAGAAGGGTGGGTGCCAGAGAGGGTGCCTCATCCCCACATTTTTTGGCTGGGGCTGTAGGTTCAGCCTCTGGTCTGACTCTGGGCTGGTAGGATGTGGTGACCAGAGTCCAGGACGCCTCTCTGGATGGGCCATGAACAGCGCTTTCAGGCCAGAGACTGCTTTTTGTGCTCTAGTGGGGATAATTGTTACTGAGTTGAGTATCTGTGATTATGAGATACTTGACAGATTGGAGAGATTTACACAAATTATTCCTCTTCAAGATACAGCCTCTTTTAATAGAGGAATTCCGTTGTGGGTTGAAGTATTGGAAACAAATACATTAGTCAGTGTTCTGTAGCATTTTCTATACAAAATGGAAATGGGAAGAGAAACTGAAGGAAATACAAAGGGACAAAGGTAGACAGAGGCTTTTAAAGAGGAATTCACGTTCAGAAAAATCTTCAAAAACTAAATTCAAAATATGCCATTCCCCTTTCGGTCTCCCTGTTGTAAACTAAAGATACATGAAGGGCTGTATCTGATCAGAATGCTGGAAAGCCTCATCTCATCTCTAAAGCTGCAGCATTCGATGCAATAGTGGTAACTTTCCCGTGGAACAGCTGTGCCACATAAAATATTCTGGGGTGGATCCCCCTCTAGCCAAGTTACGTTCTTCCTCACTCAAAAAATCTACAACTTGATGGCATTTCAGCCAGGACTGGAATGATGGCACAGACTAGAGACTGAAACATGAAATTAGATGGTTACCAGGATTGGGGTAAGAGCCTGACCTCACTCAGGTTTCTCTCCTTCCCAGATGGAGTACAGTGGGCCTCCTTGCAGCTCCCGCAGAAGGAACAGCTATGACAGCAGCTACTACACAGAGTCCCCAAATGGTGAGTACGTGCCCTAACAGCAGTGTGAAACACTGAGACAGAGGCAGGCAGTGCAGCAGCTTTCCTGTGCCTGCTCTGTGTCCAGCTGGGCTGAGAGAGGAACCTGCCTTTCCAGCCAGCGAGCCATTGCTGCTGGTAGAGGCATTGGATTTTCTCTAGGTGCATTTGCAAATAAGGGGATGTATTATAGCTGTATTTCCTGTTTTGCAAATACAACATTTGGATAGAAGTGTGTTCTCTGCAACTAATTTTCAGTGTTTAACCGTATCTTACATGAAGACTCTTCTTACTCTGTCATTGATCCAAACTGGAGTAATTTACGATTGATTTCAAATCTGTTCTTCCCTTTCTATGCACTCAGGGAAGCCTTGGATCCTCCCTGCCCAGAGCACTGTAGTTGGGCCTCTCTTCCATTTTGAAACTACAATCTATTTTCTGATAATTGGTGTCCTTCACGAATATTAATTTCCTCTGAGTCTTCACACGCTCACAAATGTGTGCTGCCCACTGATGTTAAGGACCCACTGGATAACCTGAGCACTTTTGTCTGTTTTTTTAGATCCAAAGCATGGGAAGAGTTCTGTTGTTTCCAGTCTCGATTGCCTCTCAAGCATTGTAGAGAGGATTTCCACAGATAATTCCACATGCCCCATACTGCCTCCAGTGGAAACTGTTGCTGAAGGGAGTCCCTGTTCCCCTCCAGAAGGAGTGAGTCTGAGTGACAGTGGAGCCCAAATTCCTTCCCCCACCAACTGCACCCCACTTCCCCAGGATAACAGCAGCAGCAACCCCATCTACCAAGTGCTATAAGGACCCCTCCAGCTGGACTGCACCGAAAACAATTTGCTCCATTTGGCCACGCTCAAGACCTGCCTTCTAAGGTTGAAAAGACTTCTTAAGACTTGTTCCAGTTTTAAAATATCACTGAAAATTCCTTCAACTATATAACTTTGCAAACCTGTATCACTTCAAAATACACATAGTTATTTATTGGTTGTTAAACTAAAGTTATTTAATACGTCTAGAGAGAAAATTGTATACCATGAAATGGCCAATGTTTAATCTGGGCTGTGGGGAATAGGAAGTTGGCTCTTGAATGTGGAGGAAAATAGAAATCTACAGCAGTAGTGGCATGACTACTTCCTATTACTCCTGTTCTGGCCAAAATAAGGTTGTGGACCACTTTTTATAAAACTTTTGTATAATTGTAAATAAGAGTTGCTTTCCAAAAAAAAAAAAAAAAGAAAAAAAAAGGAAAAAAGAGCAAAAGAAATAAAATTAAAAAAAAAAAAAGAAAGCAAAACTTAAAACATAAAAGGGAAAAATTTAAAAATATTTAATATTGCTTGGTTTGTCGTGTCAAACTTTAACTTTATATATTTATACGATGTGGTTGCCAAGAATGTTTTCAACAGTATTCTAAATAAAGACCCTTATTTATAAAATCTGTGGTGTTATCTTGACTTTCATTAGGGCTTCTAGAATTACTAGTGCATTTAGGGGTGGTATTAGATCTCTGCCTTGGCAGGAAGAAGATACAGGCTCTGATTCAGCAAAGAAATCAAGAACATGCTTCAGTTGCACTACTTTGCATAAATACGCTGCTGACAAAGGGTCTACTTTCTTCATATTCTGTCGTGGTCATTGCTAAACCAAGACCTGAGCATCACAGGTCATTATTAAAGGGATCAGTAAATAAGCATGTTTCTCCTCCTGCCTCCAAAATTTACAATTACATCGCAGGACTTGATCTTACAAAGATGTGTTGAAACTAGGAATCACAAAAAATTAGACTCTCCAAATTCCAATGTAGCTACTGAAACTTAAAGTCCTACAACACTATCTCAAGACCAAGAACTACATTTTTGGACAAACGTTCACATTTTTCATTCAAGTTTTATTTTTCAAGTGTTTGTACCATGTTCATGTATTCTCAGATATCAGAAACTAATTGCAAAGGAGTTCTTGTCATAAAGTTCAAGTTACAGTTCGCAGTTTTCCTCAAGTTCAAGTTGGAATTTAGGCCAAAGATAGGCAGTTTTAATTTGGGTTTGAACTTTATGCATCTCTGGCAGCATCACTCCAGGGATTTACTTCTTGTTTAGAGCCTCTCTAAAAATAACCAGTGGGCTCTGTTTCATTCAGTATCTATGTGTAACCTTGAAAGCTGGCTGTGCAACTGAAAAATGTTAAGCCCTGAGCTGGTTGTCATTGGAAAGTAACCATCAGGGCATTTCTGTGCATCTGGACAAGAATAACCAGCAACTACAACCTGTTTCTTATCACATGCCTATGATTTATGGATTTTGTATAAACATCACAGTGAAATGAAAACAAAAAACACACTGAAAATCAATCTAGGTATTGTCATCATCCCTAAATACTTTGATGACAGATTAGTCATTGTATTCTCTATTAGGTGACTATTAAAAAGGGAGTTTATGCAGCTCTTACCTCTTAAGCAGGAAAAAGAAAAGGGAACAGCTAATTCCAGGGAACATCTCCCACTCCTTTAATCATGTATGGCCTTGAAGATCAATGTTCTGTGGAGAGGAGAGGAGAGCAGCAAGCTGCCATGTATTGAACAGAGCAATGCAGTTGCTTCTTCTTCCTGGGGCAGTCATGCTCTGAGCTTGCTGATTTATCTGAAGCCAGAGGGGCAGGGATGGTAGCAGCCATGGGTATTCCTTCCTCATCCATGAGCTTGTGGTCATGGTGGATGATAAATCAATGTCGAGGTGCAGGACCATTCTGTGGAGCAGCCCAGGCTCCCACGGGTTGGAGGGGACTCCGAGGCAGGACTGGCCACTCAGCATCTTCATCAAAGTTCAACTTTGTAAAGGTCTCCCATTGATTTCCCTGTGGGTAGAAAACACTCCAGCCCATAAAGACTGAGCTTACCCCTTTTGTTTTTCCATTAAAAATAAAAATCAAATGAATTTGAGAATGCGCTAATTCATACTAACATGAATCAGGAGGATCTCTAGTAAGGTCGGAAAAATGGCCCAGTTGGAAGCCTGTATCCCTAACTTACAAAAGCTAAGGAAAGACAGTTGCCTCACAAATCAGGACCTCACATATCATCAATATCATTTTCATTGCCTTCAGCAAACATTCAATCAGGCCCACAATGCAAAAGATCCAAAAATATGCTTTTGTGGAATACGAAAGATCTTTTAATTCCCATAATTTGAGGCTGGTAAAAGTAGCAATTTTACTGCCACTAAATGACAACCAAAAAGTCTTTTACCAGCTCAGGAATGACAGAGGCTCTGTCATATACTGGCAGCACATAGTTCATGCCTGCCTTGCTTGCACCCCGCTTCTGAGGGACACAGTCGGGTACCTGGCTGTAGGGCTGGCACAGCAGAGCAGGCACAGGACAGTTGTGCTCAACAATGTACATGCAGTTCCATGTGGAGTCATGTATATTGCATTTCACTGATTTATTTTAGCCACCCCAGTTTCCACATACTGATGTTAATGTTACAACAGAGAACAGGCATTTGGCACATCCCAAAATAGAAGGATGGATGATGAAGAAAAAATATTCATAGGTTTCCTATGCAGAGCCCATCTTTCTTCCACTGATGTCAGTGAGAAAAGTTCACTGAAGTAAGGCCAAAGGGCATCAGCACTGATAAATACATGTTTAGATTACAGATATATTTATTTTTTTACTTAGATAAGGAAAATTGTTCCCTGTGCAATTTCTTCCTGTATATTTCTAAGGTAATAAATATATTTAAAACAAATCCCTGTGCATCAAGAGGACAGCATGTTACTGATAGAATTATATCCCAGTCTATGAGTAAATACTTGGAAGCTAGTAATATTTGGACTCATAGCTTTAGCCTAGTTCTGACACAACCAAGGAGCGTACGCAAGACTGATCCAACATTTACGAACTTTGGTTCTTAAATTGGGCTCCTGAAAATTAATTTCAGCATTTAGGGCTGATCCTACAAGACAAAGTGCAGAAATTTGGTCTACAGAAATGCTCCAGCATGGGCTATGAACACACACTGATAGTCTGAAAGTTTGTATCGGACAGGTTCCAGTTCAGTACAATGTTTCCTAAGGAAGACTACCTCCGAAGGGAAAGTTATCCCAATACAAACAATTAAGGGAAAGTAGCTGTCTTCGAACAGAATGATAAGTGTGCATTTTAGGAATGTTTGATTTGATTTGGTAACTTAAGAAAGCACTGCATGACAAACACAGTATTACTGGTTTATCTCACTCAAACCACTGCTATGGAAAAAGTGAAGAGGAATAAATTTATACCTTACTTATACATACTAAGTATGTATACATACATGATTTTACATTTCATCAGGTCATTTGCAAGTATGAGAATGAAAAGGATCTTCTTCCTACTTTCAATATTTCACAACAAAATGCAGTAAAATTGCTGGGTTTTCAAATAACAATGTTAAACACCATTTCCTGCATTATCATAGCAATACTGCTACAGAAGTATTTCACGTACTGAACATTCAATTTTAGGTAAAAGATATATGAACTATTCCTGGTATATTTTTTCCCTTTAAAAAGATTTTATTATCTGTATCCAAATATATCAAAGAACTATTAAATTGGCAGTTGCTTCACACCAGATGCTGCTCTTCTAAAATGACTTGTCATTTTCAACTCAAGATAAAGACCTTAGAAAACCCCTTGAAAGTGGAAGCAAAAACAGTTTTCATTTTACATCTTACATTTTGCAGAGATATTTGAAAGGTTCAAAGGGTGCAAAGGGCCAAAACTGCTATCTTCAGAAGAACTACATCAGACAAAGATGATGTAGTTCTTCTGAAGATAGCAGACAAAGAAAGGTTTACCTCATACCTCATGAATTTTAATGAAAATAAATTAATATTTCCTTTTTGTTTAAAAATTTCCTTGAAATCAGTAGGAATATTTCCAGCTTCAGTACGAATATTTTCAGACTACTGCCCATAATAGTGTCTGGGATAGTGTTCACGTAGCAGTGCAAAGCCAGGACAAACTCCCTGCTGTGACCCTTTGCTCGTGCTCAGGTCACTGACCCATTTCTGTCACAACACTTTCAGATGTGCCGATCCCCCTGAGCACAACCCTCTGAACAAGTTGCCAGGCTTTAGTGCTCACCTGATGTTGAAAGTACAAACCAGAAACTGCCCCCATAATAGTGCTGAAAGCCTACAACCGTTCCTAAATGAGTGGCTGACACGGAGCCTGTGATAGCAGCAGATGGTATGAAGGTCATTTCACATAACTTGCATGTGGCAGTCTTGGCTTCACAAGCAGTGGTAAAAAGGTCTTTGTAGAGTCAGAGTGCAAATCTCTGACAGCACGACCTGGAGATCATCTTGGGAGGCACATCCAAGTACCTCATTAAGCACTGTTTACTATCAGCTCACCCTCCCTCAGCCTTTCAAATCACTGGTTTTCTAGTAAAACTGTTGAACAGCCATGACCTCCTCTCCTTGATGGATGCAGCATGCTCCCTTCTCAACAGGCTTGTTGCACAACTGGGAATGTCATTAAATGGAGACCTTTCAATATCTGACATTTCAGGGCTAACGAGGGAGAGGATGGTCCCTAGCACACTACAGAAGAGCCTTCAGATAATCCTTTCCCTCCCAGGACCCACCAGGAATTAGGAATAATATCTGACATAGAGCCACTGGGGCCAGTACAAGGAACCCAGAAATCTACACAGACACTTCTGAATAAAGACCTTAATTAACATTGCAAGTTAATGGTGAAAACTGACCTATCCTGTAACCATGGGGTGATAGAAAACCTATGGGGTTTCCCGATGTTAAAGTCAGCATGGCACTGAACTCACATTTTCTTTCTACACCACCAATAACTTTTATCATCTACAGACATCTTAGCAACATCAACAAGTGTGCTGTTTTATGTAATACTCAATTAATAACCTCACATCTATCAATAGGGAGGCAAATACTGTCACTCTATAAAAAAAGTTAGTAAAAACTCTAACAGACAATAACCCACTTAATCACATGGTTGAGGGAGGTTGTTAATCACATGATTGGGGTGTTGGGTTTTTCCTTGTTTGGAGTCAGATTCACTCTGAAGTCTGTGTCTCAGGACAGTTACCTAGTGCTGCATATCCACGGCAGTAAAAGGGGGTCTCCCAACCTCCACAGTTCTCCTTAACCCACCTGAACTGACCTTGAGCCTTTTCTGGTCCAACAGCCACATCTGCTGGGAGAAATGTAAACTGCATTTCTTCCTGAAATCGTTCCTCAGTGAATTCTATGTTCTGTTTTATCATCTTTCTATGACAGAAGGTTTGTTGGCTCAGAAACAGCAAAAATATTCACAGTCTTCAGTCAGCACCTGGAGCCCCATACACTAGGAACATCAGGAAAAATATATTGGAAAAACCAAACTCTTCCCTACCAAGAGCCTTCTAGAGAAACAGAGAGAAAAAAAATGTAGGAATAGTATGGTTGGTTGGGTTTTGGCTTTTTTATTGCTAGACAAATTTTGGGGCACCACCCTATTTTTCTTTGTTTTAAGTGAAAAATAAAGACAAAAGGAGGGAGAAAATGGAAGGTCTTTGAGGCATTGTATGGCCTATGCTGAGAGCAGTGGTCCTGGGGGAGACAGGCTGCTGGCCAGAAGGCAGGTGGGGAAGATGCACAGGAACAGCAGATGACAGCAGGACCATGATACAATTCTCTGGTGACCAAGTCCTTCAGTAGGGCACAAATCTTGGCCACCAGACCAAGAGAGGTGATTTTCCCTCTGCTCTGGTGAGATCCCACCTGCAGTGCTGCATCCAGCTCTGGGTCCTCAGCACAGGAGGGATATTGACCTGTTGGAGCGAGTCCAGAGTGAGTCACCAAGATGATCAGAAGCATGGAGCACCTCTCCTACAAGGAAAGGCTGAGAGAGTTGGGATTGTTCAGCCTGGAAAAGAGAAGGCTTCAGGGTGACGTAGTTGTGGCCTTCCAGTAGCTGAAGGGAAAATACAAGAAAGATGAAGAGAGACTGTTTAAAAGACTATGTAGTGACAGAACAAGGGGGAATGGTGTCAAACTGAAAGAGAGCAGGTTTAGATCAGATATTAGGAAGAAATTCTTTACTGTGAGGGTGGTGGGACACTGGAATGTGTTGCCCAGAGAAGTTGTGGCTGCCCCATCCCTGGAAGTGTTCAAGGCCAGGTTGGATGGGGCTCTGAGCAGCCTGGTCTAGTGGAAGGTGTCCCTTTCCATGGCTGAGGGGTTGGAACGAGATGATCTCTAAGGTCCTTTCCAACCCCAACCATTCTATGATTCATTTTATACTTTGGCCACACAACATTCCTTTCTTTCACATTGCCCTACTTCTGAATCCTAAACCAAATAAAGCCATACCTTTTTGTTCTGAGTTTCTTTACTTGTTTTTATGCTACCTGTGGGTTTCCTGAGGCAGGGGCCTAGACCATCCATATTTGAGAGCTGCTGCTTGCTGCAGTGTGAAAGGACATTATTGAACCAACAAGCAGTGTGTAGGCTTTTCTCCAGGCCACCGGAGGGCAGCCTTTACATGAAAAACAGGACTTTGACATGTTTTTTTTAGTGCACACATTCCTTATTTTTCCCCCCTAAACTCTCCCATCTAACTCTTTATCAGCTCAGGTAGAGAATATCATTTCACACCATGACAACTGAAATCAATGAGCCGAATTCCTACCCGGTGTAAATCCATCAGTCTTGCTGGCAGTTGACACAGCACTGGTACCCTTATCTGTTGGAATTATTGCAGCAGGTACAAACTCATGGTTTGAGTTTGGATGCTCAAAGATGCATTTTTATGGGAAAACCAAAGGCTTTTGTGTCCATATGGCAAGGTCTCCCTATGTGTGGCCTAAAGGCTGGGAGGAAGACCATCACAGAGCAAAGCATTTATACAACAGCTTATAAAAGGAGACCTGTTCTTCAACCAGGGCACGTCGTGCTCCCATTACAGATCTAATGCCACAGAAATACAAATGTATGCAGGGGGGTTCATGTGTCACACATGTTTCTTTGTATGGGACAGGCCATGCTTGCATCCCTTTGTTCCCTTTGGAAAGGAAGCATGGTATGTGCTAGGCACACATGCTCTACGCTCTCAAAGGCTGTCCTCTACAGAACTACACAGTTGAAACAGCTTGCAGTTGAAAGCCAGCTGCACAAAATGTAGTCCCAAACATGCCTTTCAAAAGCTTCACAAATGCCAATTACATTAAGCGATATGAGAAAAAGCAACCAAGTAATGTGCCTAATTAACAAAGCTAGAGATGGAGCCAGCCACTTGGTTTGAAGTACTTCCAAGAGAGATGTTAAATGCAACAGTCAGGGCAACTCTGGAAGAAATAAATTAACATGCTGGGTTAATATTTCAAGCTCTGTGGGAGTAAAAAGTGTGTGGTGAGGGGAAACAAAGGTAAAAATATCACAGGGTGCTATTCTGTCTGTTTGTTTGCCAAGGACACTTTAGCCTTTGCCATTTATTATTCTTCATGGTATGCTCGAAATTATGCAAGAAGACATGAAAGTGTCAGCATTGCGTCACTGGATTTCCTAAATTTATCTTTTACCCACCTGTTAAACCTCAGCTCACGGTCAAGAGAAACAACCATTTTGAGTGAGTGGACAATGAGATAGACACATTCATGAAAAATATCTTAGTAGGGTTCTTTTATCTTTAGTACTACTTGCAACCCAGCTTAAAAGATTCCCCACACCATAGGACAAGAGTGGGTTTTTCTGATCCTCATAAATAAGAACTGACTGACAGCTGCCTGGTTCCAAATCTTAGATACCTGTGGTTGGGGAAGCTCAGGCCATCACAAACTCTCAAGTTCCAGCAAGTAGTGTGCCTTGAATCCATTCCAGTACTCATCTGTTGGCAGCTGTTTCCATCTGCTCCTTCTTGAAACGTTCTGCTCAGTCCCTAGGGAAGAGCAGGAAGATTGTCACGCAATGAACTCGCTTGTTGTGAGCTGGCTGCTCGTGTTTTACCTGAATCTGTCATTTCAGCTCGTCTGCTCTCTGGCCTTTTTTTGCCAAAAGAATTCTGAGTTCTGCTGTGCATCTAAGTGCGAAAAAAACCCCAGACCAACTATTCCTCAGATGTGGGTGCCAAAACATTATTCCTTCTTTTAAGTACAAATAATTCTTATTAACAAGAGATACCGAAGAGATCAATCAGATCACTTAGTCCTCACAGCTGTTAGGTACACAGTGATTCCTGCATGCATACTTGGTAGCTAACAGTGTCTGACATACCTTCACTTTGTGAAGAGGGAAGGCAAACGCCCTTCAAGCACTCCATGACCATTATCCGTGGCCTTTTTTTTGTTTGGTTTTGTGGTAAAACACACAGTGGAAAAAGAGAAAAAAAAATCAAAAAGAACATTTTCTATTTTAGACACCACTATTTATGTTTCCAGACTTGCAGCTGACCCTTTAGGAACTTTGGTTGACTGAGAAAATGTCTGTGCACATTAAGGTTCCTCTCTTAATTTGTCCCATTGCTATTTTATGTACTTGTTAACTTGATATTGACACATTAACATTAATCAGCCAGAGTAAGCAGAAGATTTTACTTTTTCTTAACCAAGATAATTAGTTTTATATTTTCATCTTTGAAAGTTTTAATTCATACTTTGATATATTATCTCTAGCCTGATTTCCAACTGGACCAAATCCCCCCAAATCTCTTAGGCCTTCCAAACGTTCAGGTGTACCTGAAAATGAAAACTTTTGTTTAGAAACATCTTTTTTTTTTTTTAATCCCAAAGTACCTGAAAATACATCCCTGAATATGAGCAGCATTCTGCAGATCCTATTCAGTCTAGGGTTGGGAGGGGAGAAATAGTCAATAAGACAAGCAATACAACATTATATGGAAACAAAGCTGAAGAAGATTCCATTTGTAACCCAAATGCAATCTGGATTTTCCCTAACCAGAATTATACATATTTGTGTATATATTGGTCAAAATACCTCCTAAGGGCTGTATAAGGATAAATTCAGGAAAACTGAGAGTAATTTCACTGACTTCCCACATCACCTTTTCTGTGCTGCACTTTCCTTTGGACCATACATCTCTCTGCTTGGATTATGCAGTGGTCAAACTGAGCCACACACGCACAGAGCCACTTCAGCACTTCTGTATGAAGACCTTTCCATACAATGAAGGGTTCTTAAGGGGGTTGGCATGATAAAGCAAATAAAAAACATCTTTTCCCACATCCTGAATTACTACCACACAAGCAATTTTTTCCTCCACTTTTTAACAGGCAGGATAAGATGGAGAACAATTTTAGAAGAACTTGCAGATATCTATTGTATTTTTTATTACAGTTAGAAAATTTTCAAAGAAAAAAAAAAGGTTTTTATTATAGATTTGAGAACTGGACACTGCTTTTTTCTCATTGCTTCATCGGAAAGCTAATAAAAATGCTATTGTAGGCCCTCTTAGGATGAGAATCCATCCCAGAAGAACAGAAAAGTCCAATTTTGTATGAGAATGGAGCATTTCTAAAGGAAAACCCAATTCTGATTTCTTGCTGGCCAACTCTGAATGTATTGTCCCACTATGATCTTTCTCTGCTTCCTCGTTATTCCCCAATTCCTTCTACTGCTGGACTACCTAGAGGCAAAGACTACAATTGCAAAACCTGGCAGAATCCACAGATGAATCAGACTGAAACAGTAAACAATGACTAAAAGTGTAGTGTCATAGGAACAAGCATATCACTATGTTTCTTAAACTAAATCATTTAAATACAAACCTGCTGCAAATCTTGCATGTTACCAGGAATTCCAGCTACTGTCTGGAGGGTTGGTATAGTCCTTTTGCACTGGATTCCTACAGAAGTCTTCCCCAGGTCCTGGAAACTCTGGGTAAAGCATCTTCCTGCTTCCTGGAGTGCAGAGAACGTTCATTATAGTATGCTCCAGAAAGGAAAGGCAGAGGACAAGCTAATAGAGGTGCCATCCCTTCAATAGTGGCTTTAATCAAGCTCTCACCACTTCATTTAACTGGAACAAAAGGCTGCTGTTAATGCTAAGGCATAGGTCCAGGCATGAGACAGGATAAAGAAACCTGCATTCCCAGCAGCTGGCCCAAGATTTGGGACAGCAAGTGGATTTTTCTTTCCATTTACTCACACTTATATTGTATAAATCCTGGCTATTGACAAAAGAAAAGCAGCAGATTTCATCCTTAGTGCCAATTATTGGACTAGCATCACTGGAACTATTATACTTTATATCTCCTCATATGCAGCATTCAAATAATTACTTAGGATTAAATGTCATATTTCATGGGACTGGCTGCGTAAATATTTACAAAGCTAGACGAGAGAAAAGACATCTCAGAGTTATTGATTCATTTCAAATATTGAGAAACTGGGTTAATCAAGGGATTTAAGCAATGCTTTAAACCTTTGAATCAGCATTGTTGAGATTTATTTAAACCGCTCTTACCTTTCAGCATCTAAAGTTTTACAAAAGGTTTATAACAATAAAGACTTCCAGGCCATTTTCCCATCTGCTTGTCTGAGGACTTCTCAGTTACTATTGTGAAAGAGTAGGCTGAAGAAGTAATAACAGCTGTGAAAAGTGAATCATTTAATAAAAATAAAGTTCTAGTTTCAGTAAAAAAAAAAGATAAGAAATGTTCTAATTGTTTTGATGTATTAGAGAAACAGTCAGCTGATGGGCAAGCACATACATTTTATAAAATGGAGCATATTCCATTCTCCTTGGTCAGAAACAGACCCTATGGTTTTTTCATTTTTTTGATGGTTAAATGAAAAAGATACACTTGCAGCACTGAGAGCTGCATGCCTTTTTCAAGAAAAGACTAGCACCTCCTGTTCTGTATTCTGTATATAGTAGTTGTGAAATACATATGTCTGTATCTATGTGTTTGTGTCTGTTGCTATGTTCATGCACCTGCAAATCGGCTGAGATCTTAAAAACATAACAACAGCATTAGTAGAGTTTTGTTTTCAGAAAAGGCTGACTAGGCCAGTCTGAGAAAATCAAGGACCTTTTAGGACTCCCTGAAACAAACCAACTAATAAAATAAAGCCAAGTCCCTGGCCCTTTCTGAGACTCTAGCTATAGTACATGGTAGGAGTTAAATAGTTCTGACCTATGTGTGCCCTTTTGGCAATGCAGATTGGGAGCCCTCAGGATGACTGAGCTCAGCTCATAGTAACAGAAGTTTAGATAAGGGTGTTTTTGTTATGTGCTGACAGGAAACTTCCAATTGTGTAAGCTCAATTTTCCTCGTCACCAGCTGTTTTTTTGCTGGATCACACCTAGATCAGCAGGAAGAAGACAGGACATCTATATCCTTCCATAGCTCCGCATTGTAACAAAGTGGCGCATTAGCTGGATGCCTAATTTCAGATGCACAAAGTAGATTTTGCTGTGATTTAGCGCCATGATTTCTTGAGGAACAATTATTTCTGTTTTGCTGGAATGTCTCGTCAAAGACAAATCCTGACACTTTTACTACAGCCTTGAGTCGAGGATGTTCTCCAAAAGCACAGTGTCTCACCCAGTCCAGCTACGTGGTGGATTTAGGAAGCTGGGGGTGAGGCAGACAACTCAGCAGTTGTTTGCAGTGCTTATTGCCCTTTTTGCCAGGAAGGAGAAGGAAAGACAATTTCCCTAGAGGAAAGACAGTTTGGAAATCTCCCTAGTCCTTCAGCAAGCAGCATAACACCACTTCCACCACCTCGCCTTACTTGTGTGCACCATCTCCATCATTGTATCTGCTCAGTTCCATCTCCCATAAATTTTCAGCAAAACCAAATGGATTCAGGTGGGAGTTTCTCTTAGTTAATGGAGTGAATAAAGACCAAAGATTATCTCTAACATGTCACAATATTACTTCCATTTTTTTCCAGAGCAGATTCCATTTATCTCACAGTTTGATGTGCACTTTCTGAAGGATCCCAAAGGAATTTGCAAATCAAAAAGAACCTTCACTCACAAATGTCAGCCCAGTAGAAATGGATGAAGAACAAGTGCAACTCATCAGGCAGAGCACAGCAAATGCTTCTCAGCTGAAAGCAAAGCCATGCAACGGTTGAAAAACATGGATGGAAATGAAGTACATATTCAAGGAAAATTGAAGTAATTAAGAATAAAAAATCCAGCTATAAAAGTGCAGAAACTATCATTTAGCCATAAGTTCTGCTGCTCTGCTTACTCTCATTAAAAGCATCATGACAGCTTTGGGCTACACAGCTCTTCAGGTATGCAGCATCTCCATGACTGCCTCAGTCAACATCAAGCACCAACCTACAATTTTTTTCTCCATTCTCATTCTTTCTATGAAAGGCTTTAATCCAATTAATGACAATTCAGAGGGGCAAGGCAAATCTAGCCTTTCAGAAAAGTAATAACATCTATGCAATTGCAGCTGCTTTATTTTTAAATTATTTTCAAGGACAAAATGAGTACATTGCATGCTGAGGTGCATCACAGCTTTCCATTTGAAGACCTCAAACCAAATGATTTACAAGGATCAATGCTAACAGATAGAGCAATTCACAGCATGATGTAATCTAAAACTGATAAAGAACTGCACTGAAATACTGTTGAGTTGTCATGAATTTAATACAAGAGAGCATAGGCTGAATTATAGCATTCAAGCATTGCAAAACTGGCCTTCCAAACCTGGCTGCCTTTTCTTTTGAGATTATAACTCTTACAAATAATTCTCTCAGCCTCCTCCAGCTTTCAAACATTTTGAATGTACTCTCCAGTTATATTCATAGTTGTGCACAAAGTCACAGGTTCTCTCAACAACTCCTTTTCCTCTTCATATTGTTACAATGGGTCAATCTTTTTCTTTGAAGATAAACTGACTGATGAACTCAGAGCTGGGCTTACATTTCAGGAGTGGGAGCTTCTTCAGCTGTCACCATTGTTGGTCTCCTCACTAGAAACCCTGGTGAAGGAAGAGGCTACAGAGGTGTGCAGAATCAGGTACTCTTGATACACTAGTGAAGCTCCAAAGAATACAGCAAAGCTTCCGAATGTGCATTTCTTATTTCTGTGCCTGTACAGCACTGGGATTTGGATCTGTCAATCCAGCATCTTTAGTAAGCGGCAAAATATCTTCATACAATAATGAAAAAGATAATAAAATAAAATAAAATAAAATAAAATAAAATAAAATAAAAGTTCCACTTCAAATTAATGAGTTACTAAGTTTAGGAGTATTAGGGAATATATGCTCAGTCATCTCCCACATTGGGAAGAAAGCTCCTTTAGAGTTAGACAGAAATCACTGCAGTTCTCAGCTAAAGAAGTAAATAGGGAGCAGGGGGATTAACAAAAGAGGAGAATGTGAACCCATAAGGTTTTTTTTTTAGTTTGTAGACAGAATTTAGACTTCTGTCTGAAAGACAACCTACCTTTCACTGTATGTGATTGCCCTGGGGGAGCTGTAGGGCAACAAGGTGATCCCAGTATATCAGCCACAGAGGGGAAAGAAGGACTTACTCTTCCTCTGTCATCAGAACAGTGAGGTGACCTAACACCAGTGATAAAATTAGTAAGGGGACTCACTCTCTAACGCAGCTACACAGCAGTTTAGAAACTAAAATATATCTACAGCTTAAAGTTGTTCTTCCACTATCACCATTAAAAATTTTGAATTGGAAGAACAGCTAAAATTATAGGTAGACCAACAGGACTGCTCAAAGTGCACATATACTCTCCTGAGTAGTAGGTGTGCCACAAGAGAGGCCTTCAGAGAGACTTTTCTAAACTCTACAGCTTTTTTTCCTCACTTATGCCAGATTTTGGTCAGCCCCAGCTCAACATAGATGATCATCAAAATCTCTCACCAGTTATTAGAATCAGTTAGGAAAAAAAATGTATTTCCAAGGTGAATAGCTTTTAATGCATTTAAAAATTTTCTGATAACAACACCTGCTGCTGCTATACCATAATCCTTTTCCAAACACACTGTGAACTATTTGGATAACCTCCCAACTCCATGCTTCCTACACAGGTCTCCCAGCATTATTAAAGCTGGTTTAGTTCTTTTTAGCATGTAAAACTTAGTAAGATTAATTAATAATTTAACTTAAAATGACAAGCAGTATCACAGAAAAACTAGGTAACTCCTGGACTTACACATCCACCTTCACATTAAATCTTCCTTAAAGATATCAAATATAAACCAGATGTTTAAAGACTTAAAGATGTCAAACAAACCAGAATAAAACCCAATTATAATATTGTTATTTTTCATGGGACTAGGAGGACAGAAGTACCACTGTCAAGTTTGGGATTAGTCAAAATTCCATAGGAAGTTTTTGCCTGCAAATTAGAACTTGAAAAATTAGTTGATTTGTTTTGTCTATCATAATCCAAACATTTCTAATTATGGAAAATTATGTCTTAAAATTAAACTAGAATTTTATATTGCTATATGGCAAGCTTAAACAAAACTTTCCTCAGACACAGCAGCTGCTAGACTGTATTAAAACTTTCATTCCATGAAAACCAACAATCTATCCAGTGTTATCAACTATGGCTAATTGAACAAATGCAAATCATGCTATAATCTACCATGCAAAGCAAACTCTTTGTGCCTTAATATGCAGTTATTTTGTGCCATGATCCTTTTTAAAGAAAGATATTAGTTTTGAACACTTTCCCTCTCAAGCTTCAATATAAACTTCAAACACTTTGTTATCTTTCATTTTCTACATGAAAATAATGTCTAAACTTAGGTTCCAATTTATATGTCTAAAAGACCTTCTATTTCAGCAGCTATCTTGCTCCAGATCTCACAAGCTCCCACTTGCCTATCAGTCTCTGATTTGGGGCCCTCTTGCATGTCTTTTGAAATATCCAACTTCTCTGTTTCTACCAATTCTTCATTACAGCTTTAGTATCTTCAAAGAAACCTTGCAGGTCACTTAAGCGTGGCCTCCCCACCTGAGTCCATGAAAACTGTCTTTAAACAAGCTTTCTAGCTTTTAACATGTACTCCCAGATGACTTCTAAGGTCCTGCACCACCCTCCCTCAGTTCCCCAAACAAGAAGGGAAATCCAAGCGAGAGAAGCTGCACAATATCCTTTTCATCCCCACAGTCACCTTAGATCCCAACATGGAAATTCCTATAGAGGAATCACTCACTGCAGGTAAGGTAACATGGAAGGCAGGAGCTAATGAGCTGGGAAAGAGTCTTTGCAGTTGTGGATGTGACCAGAAGGACCCACAAGCCTAGGATTCAGAGGCCCTTAACATATTACCTGGGTCACCTGCCCTCCTCAGCGTTCGTTAACTCTCAGAACCTACCCTACAGTTCTTTCCCATTGATCCCCAGATCTATTATTAGCAAAACTAGGCACTTACTATGATTAAAAAGAATTTTCACATATATTATTTCTGTCAGTGAATCAACATTCTCTTTTCCTTTCTTAATGCCAGGCTTAGGTTCACAGCCCTCTTTTCCCTCTGTGTCCTCTGGCTGGCAGTTCTCAAGGATTTTAGATAGTGTTTCTGTACTCGTGATTCTCAGATTCTCCCTCTGTCATCAACCTTTCTGCCTCTGTTCAGTCCCAGTGCTCAAGTTGCTGTCTGGCATCTCTTCCTGGAGATTTTTTCGTCAGTTTATGCTAGCTGAAGTGCAGAGTTGCCTTGATTTAGCTTCACTTTCCATTTCTCATTCATAGCTGATATGAGTAACATAGTCCCATTCCTAGTGTCTTCCCTCCCTTTTCCCAAGAGTCGCACACAAGTAGCACCAGGTCCCAGGCCTTCCTTCTACATCACCAGCTTCAAGACCAGTTTGTTACCATTTTCACAGACAAATCTGCTGGTTAGACCTCTTTGGAATATCTTACCACAGCTACTACAAAGTTTTCTTCTCTGCAACCCAACCATACAACACTCTTTGCAAGGAAGCTGCGGGTGACCAAACACCTCCTCTCACAAACCTGAGCACATTGAGTGCTCCTTGACGGCCCTCCACGTGTTCTTCACCTGCTGTTCCCGCACATCTGAATTTCTGTCATACTTTGAAGTTCAACCTGACTGCATTCCCCTGGTCTGCCCTCTTCTGTAGAGAATCATGTTGTCCCTACTACTTGTACACTCCATCAGCATTCCCTAACCATGTACTCTTCAGTTGTATGTCTCACCACCCTAATCCATTCATCATGACATGACATCCCATGGTCAATCCACAAAGGCTCAGCTCTCCAGACTCTCCCATAAGCCTATTCCTCCTGAGACACTGGTAGCAAATAAAATACAGAACATGTCTACATACCTCTCTTACTTTCCTTCCACACAACCATCTTCCTGCTGTTCTTCACGCTCCTCACAAGACAGGAACCGGGGGTTTTTGAAATGTCCCTTGTCATTATTTGTGAATTAATGAGAATAAAAAAGAACAAAAAACACAAACCAAAATTGCAACTTTCTACCAACATAGGTGTTAGGAAAAAAACCCAAATGAACACTAGGAAAAGCAGAGAAAAGATGGAGAAGTGGTGTAGGTGGGACCAAGTAAAAGCACGACATGATAGGAAGTGACAACCCTGGGTACCCCTGCTCGTGAGACAACAAATTTACGCCTGGGGAGATCTTGAATTTTGCCCTTCAGCGAGTCCGGTTCACGCAGGACGAGCACAGCCGTGACTCACGTCAGGGATGCTCGAGAGGGTAGCTGAGAGCAGAGCGAGGGGCAGCACCGGGACACCCACCGCTCCCGAAGGGGACCCCTGCTGTGACCACCGCGCGGCCACGGGAAGGTGAGCGGGGCGGCAGGGCGCTCTCTCCGCAGCCCCGGAGCGGGCACCCCTGTCCCGGCAGCTGCGGCGAGCGGCGGACGCGGCGGCGGGAGCCGGGGGCGCGGCCCGCGCTAGGACCCGGGCCGCGCGGTGGTCACAGCAGGGGTCCCCTTCGGGAGCGG
>NW_024581131.1:3333458-3604553 GCF_017639235.1 Corvus kubaryi
CCTTTTTTTTTTTTTCCCCTTTTTTTTTTTCCTTGTGCTTTTGGCCACGTCCAACCAGGGAAAGGCCCTCCCCCTCCGGCACCGCAGCGCCCGCGCTCGCGGAGCATGGCCCCCCCTGCCCCTGCCCCTCCGCCGCGGCTGCAGCTGCCGCGGACCCCGAGCGTCTGACTCCAGACGGAGGCGGCGCAGCGCCGGGAGCCACCGCCACCGGCATCGCCTCGGAGCGGCCCCGGGGGAGCGGGGCTGGCCGGGGCCCCTCGCCCCCGCGGGCCCGGAGCGGGGCTCGGCTTAGGCACCGACTGCCGCCGAGCAGCCGTCCCCTGACGGGCTTGCTGCCTGCCGTGCTTGCTTGGATGAGTCTGCGACATGCCTAATAAGAGACGAGATGGGCCAGGGCGACGAGAGCGACCGCATTGTGATCAACGTGGGAGGGACTAGGCACCAGACTTACCGCAGCACCCTGCGCACCCTGCCCGGCACGCGGCTGGCCTGGATCGCTGAGCCCGATGCCCACAGCCACTTTGACTATGACCCCCGCACGGATGAGTTTTTCTTTGACCGGCACCCGGGCGTCTTTGCCCACATCCTGAATTACTACCGCACTGGCAAGCTGCACTGCCCCGCGGACGTGTGCGGGCCCCTGTATGAGGAGGAGCTGGCCTTCTGGGGCATCGATGAGACCGATGTGGAGCCCTGCTGTTGGATGACCTACCGGCAGCACCGCGACGCTGAAGAGGCTCTGGACAGCTTTGGTGGGGCGCCCCTGGATAGCAGTGCTGAGGACGGAGACATAGATGGCACCGGAGACTCTGGTGATGGTGAAGATGAGCTGGAGATGACAAAACGCCTAGCACTTAGTGACTCCCCAGATGGCAGGTCTGGGGGCTTCTGGAGACGGTGGCAGCCCCGCATCTGGGCACTCTTTGAGGATCCCTACTCCTCCAGATATGCAAGGGTAAGCTATGCAATCAGCACCCTCATCAAAACACTCAAACCTTCCTGCAGTCCCACTTCCACCCAGCATCACCAGGGTTCTCTCCACTGTCAGAGCAGAGCAGCCATCCATGTGTGTGGCCATACAAGAATCATGCAGGGTCTGTGGCAATGTAACCCAACTCAAGAAGGCCCTGTGCATTGGGAGCAAGTAGACACCAAGACCTGATGCCCTCATCATGTGGGCCTCCAGAGACCCTTCTTTTCTAACAGGCTCCTAAAACTCCTAAAACAGCCTGGGGCAGGGTCCCATTCATGGGCCAGAGAGGCCTCCATTACACCAGGTAGTTTCCCTCTATGCACAGATCTTTACAGTCAGACATCCCCCAGTAAAGAGAGACACCTTGTCCAGCCCTCTTACAAGCTAATGGCTCTCTCCCCTTTACGAGATGGAGAAAGGATTATGGGAGCAGGCAGTCCCAGGGGTACCAGGGGATTTGGAGAGTTTCAGCCTGGACTGGAGTCAGTGCCTTTCTCTTTTCTCATACATACCAAGTTAAATATTTATGAACATGCTTCTCTGAAAATGGGTAATTCAGCTGCTCACTCTGTGTCTTCTTCCCTTGTGGCAAATGCAAAGTATTAATCATAGGAAAAGGTTTCATTCATGTAAAGGGACACTGTGTTTGACAGGTTTCGTGCCTGCTACTGAAGGACAACTCCTCCCCTCCTGGTGCCTGCGGTTGTTTTGGAAAGGGAATGCACACTGGTGCAGTTCACAGCATAGGTGTGGATAAAAATGGTCTGTAACAGTCATCCGACTCCTTTAAGTAGGCATCTCCTCATGCTATGAGGGTAATTACATTAATTAGGGCCCAGTTCTGCTCCTGAAATCAAAAGTACTGAAAAGATTTAGTTCAGGAACAGCAGCAGGATTAACTCCCAAGACAGTCAATTTGATAACTAGGGAAACAGATGGAGCATAGTGCCTTCATAAAGAAATTGGTTGGCATAGGCTTTACTCTTAAATGTAGCTTTGTTACAGCTTAATTGCTGCCAGCCCTCAGTAGGGATGAGTGGTGCTTTGCTGGGGGAGGGTGGTCAGTGTTCCTGAGAAGGATCAAAGGAGTGAGATCAGATTAGGGAGAAAATTGGATGGATGGAGGAAAGAGAAGTGGAAATGCAGGGAGCAGGGAGAGGGGAGCTGGCCATGTATGAATGGGTGGTGGAATAGCAGCTGCCAGAGACTTTGGGTCTGAGCAGAGACCTCCAGCAGGGAGACGCCAGGTCTGCAAACAATGAATGGGGAAAGCTGGAGCAGAGCCTGGAGTTATAGCTTTCTGCATTTCTAAAGCTTCTTGTTTGAATACTGTTTGGAGACTTCCTCCCTGAACAAAGGAGTTCATATTTTAAATGAATTCCTTTAAACAGCATGGGGGATAAAGGAATAATAAAATATTTACCACAAGATGAGAAGATGATGCTGATGTATTGTTGCTTTCAAGTCCCTGATTTCTTCCAAGGGAACATGGAAAGGGAAAGGCAAGGCTGGAGGGTATCCTGCAAAATGCTTGGTTTCCATTAATCAAGCCCAGTGTTAGCCGGCGATCTGAATAGCAGATCTCTCTGGTACCCAGGAATCTGTTGGTAAAACACATTTCAAGTGAAAGTAATGTGCTTGTTCAAGATTTTGGGAAATGGTTCAAAAGCCAAATGGATAATGTTGTCTCAGTGAAAAGGATACAGAGGTTAAAACACCCTTTTGCTTGAAGGCATTATGATATTTTAGGTGAAGGACAAAAATTTATAACCAATATTAAGAGTCTTTGTGATGCACGGGCAGGAATTCTGTGAGAATGTGAATTCTCTAAGGGTATTTTCATTTAGGAATAGGTGTTTTATAAAGTGATTTGGGTTTGTTGGTGGGTTGTTTTTTTTTTTGGAGTGGATGATGTACCATTTATTTACAATCACTTGTGCATACCTGTTAGAATTCAACTCCTGATTTACCTCTAACTTGTTCTTTCCTTAAAGGATTGTTAAAACTAGATAAATATGAGTACACTGAATATTTTGTGGGTTAAATATGATTCTTTAACTTGTATCTATGGAGACGTAGGCCACATGCATTAATATTTTGCATGAAGGAAGATGGCTTTCCTCATCAGCACATGCACACACTGTCCATTAAGAAGACATTATAAGACACTTAACATTTCCTAGTAAAAGCCATATGTTATGGTTATGGATGTAAAAAGAAATGGGAGTTTGGTTTATTCTCCTGTAACCTAACACAGACATTGCAAAAAGACCTCAAGCTCACAATAGCCAATTTATAGTAAAATAACTGATAACATGATGAAGCAGTGAATGGTATATTAAGGCAATCATTGGTAGAGTAAGGCAATAAATCCACTGTTACCCCACTTGTAATTACGTATACTACTTTCAGTTACAAACTGCAATTCAGTTGTGCAAAAATCTAAATTCACATTGCCATTTTGTCAAAAAAATCACAAAATTTTCTCTTTCTAAATGGAGCTGGGACCCGTACTAAGGGCGGCTGTTATACATGTTTGATGTTTACATATGGCACTACAATGCATGTCAAAATAACATGTCAATGTAAGCATCAGTTTACATAACCATCATAGTGTTACACTTGGGCAAGTAAAAGGAATACAGTCTCTGAATATTAAGATTAAATGAAAATCTGCATATCTGTATAAAGCAAGATTCTCTGGACTGTGTCTGGTACGCTAGATCAGTGAATGTTTAGGAACTGTCTATGAAAAGCTCAGCATTTACTCAAATCCAGCCATTCTTGGAGGATCTTGATGGACACTGCTTGCAAATACAAGTACATTTGACTGTTTTGCTTCACCTGCACCTGACTCATACTAAATTACTTCTGATCTCACTGTAGACAGCCAGGGAAGACTGGAAGTGCACTTGTGTATGTCAGGCAAAATCAGCTAACTCTGCAAATTTTGTTTATTTCTTAACTTACTTGGATTAAGCAAAGCTCCCAGTCACTAATCATTTGTCTTTAGGTGCAACACAGTCAACAGTTGCTTGTTAAAACAATAGTGGCTGATTTTAATTAATTTCTACTTTTCTGCACTCTAATTTCTTAAATAATGTAGCTAAAAAGAGGAAACACTTCAAAAGTTGCATCATCTTCTATATCTGTAATAAGAAAAGATAGCTTGTTTCAAATGACTGATTGCCTTAGACACCTCTCCTAGTAAGATAAACGGGTATTACACTTCTCCTTAACTTAAAGAATCCACATTTGCATATAGAGGCAAAGTCTGGTAACTGGAGGTCTGAACAGAGTAACAGACAAGGTGGTGGAAAAGATCCAGGGATTCAGGAGGATTGTCAAAAGCATCTGTCCAGACAGCTAAATGTCACTGCACACACCTGAACTGGTGAGATGTTTCTTTGAAGCTCATTGGAACTGTCTTTTTTGCATCATCAGACAACTTTGTAGATTTATTTTTCGTAAGTAGGCACAAAGGGGGAAATAGAGTCACCCAGAAAGCTACAGAGGTACACTAAAGCAGAAGAGAGTTACACTGTAGTAGAGATCCTGCCCTCTGTACTTACTAGACTTCTTAGGTCCCTCAGTACACAAACGTGTGAAAAATATTTTCTTGGCATCCTTTCTCCTTTATGTCTGGTCATGCTGTTCTTCCACTAGTAAAGCTCCCACTGACTTCCTGAGGAGTTTGGCCTGCAGGTATCTAGCATATTTATTCCCCTTCCTCCTCCTCCTCCTCCTCCACAGCAGGATAAGGTTGTGTTTGTGTTAATTCACATTCCTTGGGTTACTCAGTGTTTGGGAACGAGGAGCTTTCAGCTGAGATTCTGCGCTACTGCTCACATTCAAATTGGACAGTTAAGCTTTATTAATGAACCCTCAGGACCCTTTTGTAGTCCTTCCAAATAAACATTCTTAGTGTTTTTAAATAAAAGCCTGATGGGGGTCCTATGGAAAGTCCTCAACAGCTTGACTTGTAATCCTGGAATATGCTGTACCACTTTGATCTTTAAGAGGAAAAGCAAAACTCTCACTCACCCTTCCCTCATGTTTTCCCTTCACATCCTGCAGAAGAATCTGGTTTCCTCAGTGGGTGACTTTTGAAGGACGAGTTTCTGACACTAAGAACGAGACAGGGAAAAGGATAGTGGTAAAGATAAGAAAAAGGTATTCCCCCAGGGATTTCTTCCATATTTCTTTTATATGTTCAAGAGCATTTCAGCCTTGCTGTGTTCATTTAAACTGATTTTTCCCTATATAAAGTACAACTCACAAGTATAAAAAGGCTTACGGGATCCTAGTTCCTGAATAACCATACTGTCTTGAGGATTAGAGGCTGGGGCGATTCTGCTCGTTCCTTACCCCTGACCAGCATGGCTTAGCTCAGGAATTGAGGCAGGTATCAGGGAGTGGGAACAGATGCTCCTCATCCTTAACAAGGGGAGCTTATTCCACAGATGTGTGATGCAGGACACGCTTGGCACAGGAGCACTTCACGGAGAGTGGTCTGGGAACTGCCACCAAGCATGAGCAGACAGGGAGAGAGGGGACAAGACCTGCCCCACTCACTTTCTTCCACCCTCCTCAGGGATAGCTTCAAAGCACCCTGGTGGAGCTGCTCTCCCACCTTGAGCCTTTCTGGAAGGTCTCTCCTGCAGAGGCATATCTAATCCTGCACTGAAGCTGGCTGCAGGAATTCTCACCATATACTTTGACAATTAACGAGACAGCCTAATTTTAACTGTACGCTGCATTATAGCTCTGGAAAAATGAGAATCTTTCCACATCAAATGAGGTTTCCCTTGCACTTGTAGTATAATGGAATTACAGACATCTATTAACTACCATTCTATCATCCATTATTAATACAGTTCCTAAAATTCCATTTTATTCCTATTTTCTCCCATCAAGGAACATGTTACTGCAAATCCTTATATAACCCATTAGTGAACATGGTAGTCTTCTCTGCATCCTGACTGAAGAAACTTTGGCAATGCCAGTTAGAAAGTGCTCACGGCTCACACCAAGTCCCACATGCAGTCCCTATCAGATTGGTTAGGGTGGGAGCAGGTACGCAAGTAACTCCTGGGAATTGTCTGTCCGACTTCAGAAGTAATACGTTTTTAAACTACTACACACACACACACACACACAAAATCAAAAATATCAGAACAGCCGTGCAGAATCATGACTTCACCAGTTTGAGCTGTTCAGAAGCACACAGGAAGATATGATGCTGCCCAGAAAATCTTACAATCTCTTTGAAGTCACGATCTCACAGGGGGATGAGAGAGATGATGTTACCCACCTGACAAATCCATGGCTGCCTAGTACAGACTTAACAGTTTTGATTCAAGGACATTTTTTTAAAATCTATTTGCCTATTTCCAATTTTATTTCTATTATTCCAAAACCTTAAAAAAGAACAGCATCTGTTGCCATTTTAATTTAATTTTTTTTTAATCTCACTTAATTTTAATGTTTCTAGGTTACAAAATTTACTTGATTTAGCCAAGGCTGTGATTGTATGGATCATACCATCATATGCATACACATATATATGCCTTCCTATTGCTGCCACCTCCTACGATGCTGAGTGGGATTTCCATATGAGGAAGGACTTCAAAATTAAACCACCCCAAAATATTTCTGCAAAAGTAACCGTGGTGCCACTGAAATCAATGTGAATTTAGTGGCTGGGTTCAGAAAAAATATTTGGTCCCTTCTCTCTTTAATCCATCCCTATGTGCCTTCAGTTATTTTCTTTGCCCTTCTCCTGACATTTGCTATTTTGGTTTTGGTTAGGGCAAAAAAAGGCAACAAAATCCTGGTATTCTCTGTTGGTCTATCAAGAGACAAAGGATAAAAAGATCTGTGGATCAATTATAATGTTTCTATTTTAGAACTGCTCACAAAAATGGGATATATTAGACTATACCTAGGAAAACCATTTTTCCATCTTCTTCTTCCCTTCTGCTGTGCGGTCTAGTGTTTGACGGTATTTGTCTTTCTTATTTGTAAAAATACGTGACTGGTCTGTGTATATTTATGGTACTACTTCAGTAAAGTCTATACATACTGCCTTTCTCTTAACATAAGGAGAGATGTTAACAAATCAGCAACAGAGGGCCCAGCCTTACTGTTATGGAAGCTCAGTGCCAAAATTACCACCAACTTCAAGGATAGAAATGAATTTTCCTGCAGTATGGTTCAGGATAACAAATTAATTGCTGTGTACTGCTTTTTTTAATAGACACGGTGCATATTTCCATTCCAAAGCACTGAAGTGCAATAGATCTTAGCAATTTATTAGGAGCATACATACTCAAATACATGTTTTCATAATCCTTTAAAGACACGAGCATCTCCAGCACACTGCATCAAAACATAGAGCTCTAATACTGACAAAGCTCATCATGATCTTATTGGCATTTTTTACTGCAAAGGACTATAGAATACATCCCCCTTTAAACCACATGACTTCAATTAATGTTCAACTAAATCATATCCAAGTGCTGTGTTTCGTAATAAAAAGGGCAAGCAGGGGTATTCAGATTGGAAAATTGGGCCCTAATTGATAATCAAGTGAGTAATTCTTTCTCATGCAAATATAGATGGCAAAACTGAGTTCTCATTTTGTATAAGCTTGATTTTATGAAATTTCAGTGCATTCTTGGAGTATAAGACTAATAGAAAAGCCATTTTGAGTTCTTTGCAATTGTCTTACAATTAGCTTCTCAGTTACTATATGCTGAATTTGATCTGAGGAAAGAACAATTTAGAAGGCTGGCTTGGCTTTCTCTGCTGAATATTGAATTACATAAATATGTGATTCACTCCAAATGGTACACAGAAGCGGTAGGATCGGATGAAATCAGAGAAATATATGAATCCATGGAGAGCCACCTCCTCCCCCTGGAATATAAACCAAATGCTGTCATTTCTAGAATAATTTTTACATCTCTCTCCTGTGCTCACTAAGTAACCAGATTTTGCTATCTTCACTCCTACTCCTGTAGTGATAGCTTACTCCAGGAATATCCCTGCTTCCCTCAGGCTGAGAACAAGGTACCACCCAACACGGGTAAGGGTGAAAAGACCAGGCCCTAACTGATTTTAATTTCTTTCTGATAAGATTTATAAAATGTTACAGAAGTGCTAATAAATCATGCAGTAAAAATTATGAATAAATCGCGGGCCAAGGCTTTTTGCAGTGATTGCTTATGATGTAAGACCCTTTAATGACAGTAAGTTAAAATTGCATTGTAATGGCCTTTTGTAAATGCAATAAATCTCAGGTTTCAGTGCACTCAGACAGCCAGTGATGTGTGTGCTGCACATGAGCTACCAACACAGGCACACACTGCTGGCACACACTTATGTAATTATGTTGATACTTCAGGAGCAGCAGTAAATCTCAGCACTGCTAGATTTACTTCGAAAAATCTTGGGTCAGGACCACTGAGGTGTTGTGACTACGAGAAATAGGTTAAAATATCATACTGGCTTTTTACTTGAAAACCTGGAAGAGAATGTCCCTTTTAAGAAGCAATAAAATGGATTATTTGGCTTTAAATAGCAAAGGCAAAACCTATTGTTACCGGATCTTACAATTTTTAGAGGCAAATCCAAGTTAAAACATACATTTTCATCTGCACAACCAAAGCAAATTGATCATCTTTTCTGAATTTCCTTGATCGTCTACCCATTCACAGAAAAATTAAATGTACACAGAGATACATCAACAGTTACTTAACAACTACTTGTTTCAACTGCAGCAGAGTTCCTATTGCTGCCCTGTTTGCCCTCAAAAAAACATATTCTTAAATACAGAAAGATCTGGTCAGCTCGGGTTGCTTATCATTTAACATACGTAAGAAATTTAGCTGCAGATTTCCCTTGAAAATTCATTCCAATATCCCTGTTCTGTTTTTCAGTTTGGGCTTCTTGCAGTCTTCATTACACCGGATCAATTGACACGTATAGATGGTGGGGACCAGTTTTGTGATTTATCCAGTTATTAATTAAATTAAAACCTTCAGGCAGAATGCTTCAGGCTTGATAACAGACTTCAAAACACAACGAACAGGAAGAAATCTCTAAAATGCTGAGCACCTACAACCTCAAGCAGAAGGGAGGTCACGTCCTAGAGCAAAAAAGGACACAGGCAAGAAGCTAACAGACCTTCATTAAAATCCTACCCCACCTTGTAGAGCCACAGTCCCAACTATTGCTGATTTTAGTGGGATCCAACCAGAGACCCATGCAGATCTATTTCAGGTAAAATTTTTCAGGACAAGGACAATTGTGTAATTGCCACAACACGCAATGCAAAAGGGCTTGCCTTCACAGCAGCCTTTGATCTCTACTCTAAAAACACCACAACATGATCTCAGCCACATTGTGCTATTCCCGTTTCCCTTTTTAGCATGGATCTCCCCTTCGCTTCTAGTGTGGAGTTCTGCAAGAAATCTAGTGACAGTACGTCTTAGCACTTCTTGGGAATGTGTCCCGCATAATGCAGAGCTGATTTTAACTCAGGGTTTTTCAGTAAAGCACTTGTAAGGACAAACCAGGAACAACCTGACTGTGCTGTGATAGCTCAACCAGTACCTGGACTGAGGCAATTCCTGTGGGGTGGTGTTTAGTTTTCTGGTTTTGGGGCAGTAGCAGATCAGTTTAGGTCAGAATTTTGCTTAAGCGATATTGAAATTTAGTGTTCTGTTGTTTAGTATTCAGTTGATGGGAGTTCACTGTCTATCTTACCAAGAAGTCCCTGAGGTGCTAGTGATTTTATTAAAACACCTAATGTAAATTTCAAAACTGTATAGATTACTTAAAATGTTAGTTATGTCTAAACAGCAGGAAATCAATAGTGCAAAAGTGCATTCACTGTTCTAAAGAAAGCATCTTTTGGAGAACCTGCTCTGCTAAGCAAAGCTCAGTTTTCACTGTGTCAGTGGCATGGACTACAGGCAAATAAAAAGTGTGAACTTCAGTAAAAATTCTATAGCATCTTCAACTCCAAATCACGAATTTATCTTCATGCACATAGTACCAGCAGCTGTAGGAACTCCTAAAACTGTGCATTTACTGTTTTCGAAGGATATCCTGGTTAAGACAGCAGGGTAAGCCTTGGTTCTTACTAGGTGTTTTTGAACATTCATTCAGAACATTCCCACGTCCTCAGATGTGTACACAGACCTACATGGTGGAAATTTACTAGAAAGCAAAAAAAAAAAACAAACCAAAACACCCTAAAAAAGCCCTCAAACCTGAGATTTGGACAAATGATTGCAAGCAACTGAATTAATGCAGTTTATAGAGTGAGCATTTGTTAGAAGATCTGACCTAACTCCTACTCGCTTCCCTATGTTAGCTCTGAAGAATCCTCTCAGGAGAAGCACCTGCAGCATGCCAATAGTGCAAAGGCAGGTCACACACCTATAGCTCAGCAAATGATCATTTGCAGTGTCACAAGCACACAAACACCACGTTTTATTAGCTCAGTACGACACATCCTTTGGGTATGCTTCAGCCCCTTTCATTTTCTATGAATTTTGCTGTGTGTGAAATCATACAAGATGTTTAATCTTAGTATGGCATCTTCAAAATAGAAAAACAAAATTTCTCAGGTTACTTGTTTTGCATTTTCTCCTCTCTCCCTTACTATATGTTTATTACAGTAGCTAGCACAATAGAGTTATAATTTCTGTGACACCTCTAAATGCTTGTACTATAAAAACAGCAAGTTGACAGCATCTAAGGGAAGGCTTTACGCTATACTCAGATGTAGTGTTTTCCAAACCAACCTGGACTGCAGCAGAAGGTCACCCAAGGCTGTGATCCTTCCAAAGGTGCAGTAAGTGCTTGAGCTGTGGTGGCCAGTGCAAGGACAGCAAGGCTTCTCCATCACCACCTTCTCCATCACTCCTGCCTCAAGGAAATCTAGCAGTCACTTCCTACATCTTCACTTCTGAGGGCAGACGCATGAAAGGGTGTCACCATGTGAGCTCAAATTTAGAATTCCCAAAACACTAACCCTGCAGTTGTAATTTTTTAAAATGCATATTAAAATTTCCCAGTGCCTGCAGTGTTGTCTCTGCCTGTACCCAAAACTGCCTTAGTACTGTTGGCAACTACCTTATATCAAAGCCTTCTTGATGCCCATAATTTTCTAATAGGAAAAGTCCTTTAAATGTACTTGCCAAATACGTACTGAATATAAGCTGTTTTCAGAAACATACTCAGATAAAACCAGGAAATATTTGTAGTGTCAAAACAGTTCCCTGGATGCAATAATCTAGTGGTTACTGGTTTTTGCTTAGAATGTGAAATTTCAAACTTAATATTCTCCTCCAACTGCACAATTTCAAATTTTCATCTGTCTCTGCTCAGGAGCCCTCCCCACTTCACAAAGCTGCATAATCCAGGCAGTTAGTGAAGTTGATCCAATTTGCACAGCATGAGGAGTTCACAAACCAATATCCTGGGATGATGGCAAAGCAGCATTTCCCAATAATGTGGAAGTAAGAGGCTGTTCCTCTGTGGTAATTCTGGGCTACTGAATTCAGCAAGACCAATAGCAGAAAACAGATGTATGTAGTGGCATTATCAGAGATGGTCTAACGTTGGCATATGACAAGACTGGTCTTTTATTTTCAGTCACCTGTTGGAAGCCAGTTCCTGTTAGGAAATAACCATATGCTGTCCTCATGCGTTGGACTCCAGGGTGAGCCATGCACAATAATTTAGGGATCTCTATGCAGCCCCTATGGAGAAGAAACGGGCAAAATGCACAGAAAAGTAGGAGATGACATGCAGAGTAGATGATATGCAGAATTAGAGAGGACTTTTTCACCCCAGAGTCTGAGCAGTTCTGCCATGCTGCAAAGAGAGCTCCAAAGTCAGTGTGAAGACACATCACATAATTTGTTTTGAAAAGACCTACATTTCCTAGGGCTATCAATCTGTCACCTTTCAGTCGTGCCATGGAAATACAAGCATTCTTAAAATCTCTGAAGGCTGCCTTTTCATCAATATTTTAACATAAACATTATTTTATTTTAAATGGAGATTGATCACTTACACTTTATTACTTTTTAATAAAAATGCGTTATCACCATTAAAGGAAAGTGATCTCAATTAAACTATTGCCAGGATAAATTTAACTTGGAAAAGCACTTGAACAGGTCTTTGCTAGATCAGAGCCTTTTACAGCACATATGCTTTAGTTCTGGTTTTAATAACCAACACAGAAGTGATCAATGGACATTCTGGCTACTACATTCACTGCCTTCATGATACACTTAAAACTAGTCTAAAATCTTACTGGAAACTGTGAAGGGTATATTGTTAAATATCCCTCTCTGCTGTAACTTACCTTATATAGGAAGACTTGCCAGGGGCGCTAATGAAGCGGAGACAGTTTTGCAGTTTTACCATCTGTTATCAAATCTACTCCTGCTATAACAGAAACATAATTGTATTAGAAATTAGAAGTGACAAACGTTGAAAAAAATATTTTCTTTAATTGTTTAAATAGCTTTGCTGCATAGTCGAAAGAACAAAATGTTTGGACAATTAATAAAACATCTCAGGACTGCTTTAATTAAAATACAGGAGACAGCAAAAGAATAGTGATAGAGTTGAACATAACCACAACACAACAGAGAGGTATAAATAAGAAATCACGTTATTCAACAGCCTTCAGGTTTAGACTTTAATTCAGGATAACACACCTTATTTTTATATCCTACAGAAAAAAAAAAAGTCAACAAAAAAGCTCATTGGAAATGTGAATGTCATTGAAAAATTTTAAAATGCTCCATCTACACTAGCTAATATGTGCTTAAGAGCTGCATCCTCCTAACCCTTTTTCCATCCTAAGTAAGGGCCTTCGGGGTAAAAACTCCAAAGAACTCTACAGTTTAGCTTCACTTATGTGCACTGGACTAAAAATGAAAACTTAATATTTATGTGAATCGTTGTCAGTGTCAAGTGAGATGAAGCTTATAAAAATAGATCCAAATCAGGGGATGAGTTTTAAGACTCAGTGGGTAAATGCCTCTTTACGTACGGTATTATTTATAGATATTTTTTAAACTGTTCTGTCATCTTGTCTCTTAAATTATTAGAAAGTAAGAAAGAAGGAACTACGGCAAATGTAGATGAAAGAGAAATCTTACTGGGAACTGTGGCAGGAATATGAGCAAAACCCAGGAAGTTTAAAGCTGTGCTCCTAGGCCCCTTGCTTTCTATAGGTTCTGAATGAAAACAGTTCCAGCCTATTTTGCAATTAAATATGTACTTTTTAAAACTTACTATGCTGTTCAAATAGGAAGAATTATGTTTTCAAGACTCCCTGTTTGGCATCCAAAAGACTTGCTACCACATCTGAAAACAAGCTAATCACAAGCCGGTTTCAGGCATTGGGCTGAGTCTTGTGTCCGTGGTCTCGCGAAGCCTTTGGCATCCTACGTTAATCAAAGTCACCTCCAGATATAAATGTCGAGCTCACCATGGCCACAACAGAAATTTCAGCATTGGATCCCAGTTTTCATAGCTTCTCAGAAGTCAGTGACAAATGCAGATGGTCCCTAAGTTGATCCCTAAAGGTTCTAAGCATTAAAAACTAAAAATGTCATTGTGGTAGCTTTATGCATCTATTTATCATCATCTGATAAGGAGACTGCCAGTACTAATATTGCCCTGCATCAACAAGGTTCTGTGAGTCTCAACCATTTATGAAGATACTTTAAAATGCTTCTACAAAAAGGACAGACTATAAGGAAAATATGATTAGAATTTGAAGCAAGTATTCAATATTGAAGGGCAAAATCCCCAAGAAAATTAGGATGAAGGTCACCTTGTACGAAAGTGCAAAGGAAGGGGGCACATCCACAAGGCTTCTGCTGAGTTCTTGCAAACAGGGGAATGTTATGTTTCACATGTAGGAATCTGGGGAGGTCATACTTACCTTCATTCTGCTAGCAGGTGGAGAACTCTCCTTTGAAGCAATTGGAGCTATTTCTTCCTTTATACAGACACATTACACAACCTCTATCAGACAGGAAATAAAACTGGGTAAAGCAGGGAGCTACTCTCTCCCCTGGCTCTACGTGGTTATGGAATACTGCGCAGGGGGAATATGTATCCATAGGCTTTTGCTTTGACCATTCAGGTCTCATTTTTTTTAAGCAGCAAGGTGAAGAGGTTTTTGTACTCTCTTCATCCAGGTAGGATTTCAACATAGCTGTTTGTCTGCTGAGAACAACACACAGAGCTGCTCTTTGATTTGAAGGCATTTCTTGCAAATACCAGCTTTTCCTGCTCTTGACTTCAATAGTGAGATCTAATTCAGACCAGTGAGAAATTACATCTAATATTTTTGTTCTAATTGTCCTAAATCTATTTTAGAAGTGAGATGTACGTGTTTACAGGCACAAGAATTGCAGTAAATTTAAGCAGCGGTCATAGATGTGAATGTTATGAATAATTGCCTTTTTTTTAATTGCCACAAGGATATCTGAGGATATTGTTCATCCCAGTAGTCAACCAGGTTTTATTTAGCAATATCCGTCTAACAGATGCAATTTCCACTTATGATAACTGTGGGCACTTCATTAATTTTAGTAACTGCAAAACTTATAGTAGAAATACTTTTCTGTGACATCCCTTGTTCCTCACTTTGACAACTGCAGAAAATAAAAAATAAAAAATAAAAGAAAAGAGAGATTTCTGATATGAGCTTGTATGTCTGTCCAGATACAGCAGTAGTTTAGTCTAAAGAGCTGCAATGTACACAGATGGCAAAAGGCTCACAAATACATCCAAAAATTATGTGTGAAAACTACATTCACAAGTCTTGCAGTGTGTTTATTGAGAGACCAGAAACTGTATTTTGACAGGAATATCAATAAGGACTTGGATTCAAATGAAAAAAAATATTTTCCATTTACTACCTACACTGCATAGGGTACTAGCTGTAATCAAGAAAAATTTCAGGATGGCATGAAGCTCTCAAGCTGCATAATTCCCAATAACACTCGGTGGAGTCCTGTTCTTAAAATGCCCACAAGCCACAAAAGTGCTTTTAAGCCAACTCAGTAGCCCAAATTACAAATTCTAGTTAACAGGATTGACCACAGGCTTGCAGCTTAGGGTAAAATACATTCTTTTTTTTTAAATACATCTGCCTTCATCAAAATGCTTAGGGGTCACTCATGGTTTCCAATCCCCCATTATGCTGTAGCAATGACTTTCTTTTTTTCCAAACACACAGAAAGACATGAGCCACAGGTCACCCTGCTTGTCACCAGCCCCTCTAACATTCATTGCACGAGGTTATTTGTGTTTCCAGTTCAGCTATTTGTGAGTTGCAAGGATGGGAAAACATCCACGACTTGATCTTTTTGGAGGTTTGCATTTTTGGAAGTTTTGCAGATGCCGTTTAGGAAACCCTCTCACAATACACAGACTTTTTGGCTAAGAAAGAATATTGTATGTATTCCAGTTTCAGATCTAGGGCTGGACAAATAAATGTACATACACTTTGGCAACGAAGTATTTTTCCTCCCATTTCTCCCTCTCCTCTCAAATAACATTTATTCAAAGCTTTTCCCTTTTCTCCATAAAAAAATTCCCAAAGTTTCCCCTCTCTCCTCAGTATGAGTTTCTTTTTCTCCCCTCACACTGACTTAATAAAAAAGTAAAAATGAAAAAAAGAACAAAGCAGCAAAATTTAAGAGGGAATGACCAGGAGATAAAAAGGAAATAACTTTCTGCACAATATTTTGCTAAAATCTTTAGGTAAGAAAAAAGCCTTGATTGTTTGAAGTCTGAAGGACAAATAACAAACCTTGTTGAATGTTTTCAAGGAAGAAAAGGATCTCCTTTTCTTTCCAAATTGTTTTTATAATTTCTGTTGAGTTATTTACAAGTACACATCCATCTTCTTGCAGTCCTTTAGCTCGACTGAGGTGAGGAGTTTTTGTTTGGGTAGTTTTAAATTAGTTGGGAACATAAACAGCTTGCCATGTAGGTCAGACAAAAATATCTTCAAATAATTCTCAACCTGGGACTGTGTTTTTTTAGCCTTTTCTGGACATAAAAAATACTCTCCCTTTTAGAAGCATCAACATCTTCTTGTCCTTCTGATAGTTCCTCTTTCACCCAGAGGCTGTGGCACCAGTTCTGGATTTTAAACAGCATTTTAATTGTTGCTGAATAGCTGCTCTCCTGCTCACAGAGCATGGATGCCATGCAGTGGAGGAACTGCAGTCACCATCAGACGTGAGAAGGACACTTCTGAAGTGGAACTGCAGAAAACAGTGGTTGCAATGTAAGCAGTGAGAAGGAAAATGCCTGGAGGAGGATATATCTCCTAGAAATAGGAGATGGAAGGAGTCTTCAGAACTAGAAAAACAAATCACTGTAGGGAGAGGGAAGTCTCACCCCTCAATGCTCACTGGACACTGAGGGACAAATAGAGTTAGGATCCTGAAAAGGGAACACAGGATGACAAGGCAGCAGCTTGCTAGTAGAGAAAGACAGCCAAGAGTTTGAGATCTCAGACTGTGGCCACTTACAGCAAATCCTTTTTCAGCAAGGTGAGAACACCCTAGTCAGAATAATTCAAATGAGTTAGCAATATGCAGTACCTTCTGCACGTGCTGCAAGCAAGAAAGCAGCCCTCACAAGAGCCCAGGAGGAAGGAGGATTGCAGTGAGAGATTTTGTGGTCAAAAGAGCAGATTTTGCTATTGCAAGTTTGCCAAAGAATAAAAAAAAGGATTAGGCTCCACGTGAAGAGCTTCATGTATTGTCACCAGTGCTAATTCTGGAGAAGCCTTTGCTGTAAGGACACGTGAGGATTTTGGACAGCGTGTTCTGATGCACTCATTTTCTTCTGTGAAGGTCGGACACCTTGATGGCTGGCACAAGAGCTCGGCAGGACAAAAAAAGAGAGAGAAAGAGGCCAACTTCATCTCCTTAAGAGCTCTAGAATGGATATTTCAGCATTCCAATCTAGTCAAACTAACTTCTCCAATCAGGTGTCCTGCACAAGAATTATGTCCTTCACCACACACACAGACTCTTTTCAGCTGTGATCCAAGACTAAATGGGGTTTCAGGAGAAAACAACTAGCTCAAATATATAGGGCACTTGTGGAAGTGAGAGCACGCCACAGGCACTTGCTCTGTCAGACTAAAAGATGCTGTGCTGGTTTCAGCAGTGGTCCTCATATAGGAATTATTCTGGGGGTAATCCTCATTCACCTCTTTGCCCTTGTTTGATCACATTAATTTAAAAAGAAAAAGGTCTAGAACAAATGAACAATCTTTAATTGAGAGTATTTGCTGTCTAATGAAATGCTGTGGCTTGTTAATGTATTCTGTTCACTGAGGACTCCAATATGAAAATATGTGTAAGATTCAGTGACAGATACAGTGATGGAGCTGAGGCAACAAGGAGATAAGGTAGCAAACAAAAGTGTTACAATCTTATGTGGGAAGCCCAGAAATGCACCAGCTCTTGATACAACTTCAAATGAGGCTTCTGGCAAGCCACAACTTCTAGGTAATGATTTACATCTATAATCAGGATAATAGAACATTATTTATCTACCTCTTCTGGGTATTGTGGAGACTAACAGTTGCACTGTAATTTGGAGGTAAATTGGAGACACTAGATGAATTTTCACTATCATGTTTGCTCCAGGCAGGTGAAGTGAGGACACCTTGACACAGAAGGAACTAAAGTTTTCTCAAAATAAATCAGAGAGATCAGAAGGCAATTTTATCTTTGCTTCATTCTGATTATTCAGCATTTCTCAATAAGATTGACAGGAAATGAGAAAACAAAGCTTTCATGGACCAGGGAGGTAAAATCTAGTAACATTTAACACTGCATCTATAAAACAACAGTTTAAAATCCACAAAATTATTTCTGCTGTTTCAGATGAAAAGTTAAAGCAAGATGCACCCAGCAGATTGTACCTAACAGACTATTGACAGATCTAATAAATAACTTTTAATTATATAATGACAAAATTTAAACATATATCTCCTCATATAGGCATTTTAAAACAAAAACATATAAACGCTAACATGCTTAACCAGACCCCACATTTTAACTGGCCCTGGTTTGTAGCAATCCTATAAAGCCAGAAAATAGTTTAAGTGAATTAACCCCTTGTCTCCATAAACTGTGTATTCTGACTAGAGGTTCTGAATGGAAGGAGCAAGTTATACATCAGCCCTGAAGTGCAACAGAATGAACCTTTGATTTTTATCTTGGCTGTTGTCAGAAAACACATCGCCTTCCCAGAGCAGGCAGACTAAGTATGAGCTGAGAGCTGTGTCTAGCAAAGTGGGTCTCTTCCAAGAGACCAACACCCTTCGGAATAAGATGCCAGAGCAGATGCTGTGTGTGCTGAAGCCTGACATACGCTGTGGCTCCCTGAGCAATCCCAGCAAGGCTCAAAGCAGAGCACGAGCACTCACCTTTTTCTCAGCTGGGCTGCCTCTGTCTCCAGGATCATTGTTACATTACAAGACCTCTGACACAAAGGCATCAGGCAGATATTGAAGATGGGCTAATCACTTCCCAGGGATTCCCATTCAGCCAGAAGTGGCAGAGGTACTGTTACAGATCAGGGGAGAGGCAGAGAAGTCAGGAGAGACTGACACGGCAGAATGACACTGAGACCTCTTCTGGCAGTATGCTGGGACAAGAAGTAGCCCAGTTACTCCTCTGGAGACTCAGGGAGCAAGGCAGATGATAAACAGTTGCACATCTGCTTTGCAGATGCCAATGTCTCTGAAAATGCCCTTTGATTGGAATGCAGACCAGAGAGTGTATTGCAGATATGTGAGCAGCACAAGCCTCTCCACTCTAATAATCTGGTAATTCTTGCTGTAGGTGAGCAGAAGATGGCTGGATGCCTTGGGCATTGCTCAGGGGCCATTGTCTTCCTCAAAAATATGTATGCCTTTTGAAGGATTAATTCTACCTCATATTTACCATGGATTTATTCCTTATGGCACACAGGGACGGCCTGAAATCGCTGATGTCGCTACCTGATTCAAGGAATCAAAAGTGTCAAATTTGACCTCCCTGTTCATTTTTTTCTTGAGTAATTCCTGAAGGAACCAGGAATTACTCCTTTTCCAAATGGAATAACAATAGAAAGCTGCTGAAATTTCCACCAAAAAAACCCCCAAAAAAACCACCAAAACCAAAACCACAAACCAACAAAACCATCTCTTTCTTCCTCAGTGTTCACTGATTATAATTAACATGAAGTTAATGAAAACTCAAAGCAAAACCAAAATAAAAAGGTCAAAAAGCAATTATATTAGAAATATGCTTCCCAGTCAATTGCTTGCTGTTCAGGCTTTAGCTGTGTGGCGATTTCAGTACTTATGCAACCACCATAGAATTTTCTAGGTCTGAGTTTTACTTGAGAATCAGAAACTTCTCACCAACCAACCCCTTCGGGTCCAAGCCCAAGAACTTTTTTGTCGTGCAGGTGGGGTTGGGGGAAAAGGAATGAGCTTCCTTCACACCCTCAGCCCCCTCAGATGCCACCACTGCATCACAGAAGAAACTATCACGCACCTTCCTGCTTACTGCAGATCGAGTCGAGGACACTTGGAGTCATCCGGGAGACACTGCCTCACAGCACACAGCCCTTGCAGGGAGAAATCCTCTGGGGAAATCAGTTTATGGCAGATTTCATATCGTGCCAGGTTAACAGCATATGTATCCCTGTCCTTTTAGCACAGGTTGGAAGGAACAGTATTTGCTAAGGCTACACAGCCAAAAAGCATACTTTAAAAATACACGCTGTAGTCAGATGTCTGCTTGTAACATTTATGACTTGGCAGATTGACTCGCACATCAGGCATACATTTGATGGTTAATTCAGAGCCCTAATGCAGCAGAGCAGTCTTCTACCTGGCTGGTGTCTATCCTTTTCAAAAGGCAAAGGAGTGCATAAATTATGTTTAAAAAGAGGTAGGCATTTTCTACCCACAGAGTGGAGTCACTGTAGGTGGATTATTATCCAGGAATACCGAAGAGGCAAGAAGTCTGTGATTTAACCCATTCTTTGTAGTCTCCTTGCCTGCTAGTGTTGGTACTGCCAACAGTCTGAAATTATCCACATGATACAATTTTTCAGGAGGTTCTGCAGCACAGCAGCTGCATTTCACACAGTCAGCAGGAGTTAAAGCCCTAAAGAAAGGATTTTTTTATTCTGAAATAGTACCTGCTAAGACCTGCAGTATCATCCAGTTGTCTCTGCTGATGTTGGCAACTGTGAGGTTGTTCCAGTTTACTCCCTCACCAGGCCCTGCACTACGAATGTAATGTCTTAGCAGAACAGGATGAACTCTAAACCACCTTACAGATGACCAGCAAGATTTCGAAACCTATTTCTTCTGCAGTATCTTTACTACTGGGAAAACAAAAAGCAATAGTTTTCACAGTGTAAACTGAGACATTTCTACGTCAGGATACAGGCATGACCTTTATCTAGCACAAATAAGGCATAGAGATGTTCAGCTGAACACAGCCACCTGCACTTACTCCAGCTGAGAACCTGGTCTTCAACACTCAGCTTAAAGAAAGAATTGTGAATTGTGATGAAGAAAAATAATCAGCATTGGGGCTGAGCAGCCCTAAATTCCAGTGATTTGTCTACAAACTGCTGACAGTGAGCATCTTCAGAAATAGGACCTATAAGAATAGCCAAAAAAGAGGAGGATTTTTAAATGTATGAGATGAGTTTCAGATTATCATAGGTATCCCTGCTCTATTTCAACATTTCATATTAATGCAAAGAGAATAATATTCTCCTTGTCCATAACAATTTTCAGAAATTCAAAATACTGTACAAAAATGACTTAATCCTTTCAGTATACCTAGTGAGATATGCAAGTATTCTTTCAATTTTCTCACAAGATGTGTGATCTGTGGCACACAAAGATCCTGTTTATTTATTCAATTAATCAGAAGAAATAATTAACAAAAATGAGAAAGAAGTCTTGCCTCCCCCTGCTTAAACATTTTTTTCACCAGACTCATCATTGTCAATAGGTCTAAACAGGTCAAAAGCAATAATACTAAATCCAGGAGTATTTCTGCTGTATGTAGTTCCAGTGGATGCTGCTCTAAATCCTGTGATTCTCCCTGAGGTGGGTAGCAAAGGCTCAGTATTTTCTGGGCAGATGGGCATCTGTTACATCACCTCACTCTTTTCCCATGCATACCCATCTTTGTTCTCTAGCAAGCATGCAAATATCTCAGACTCACCAAGTGCCACTAAGGTGGAGGCAGGGACGTGGACTTGTCCCCATCCCCTCCTGGCCATACACAGGGAGGAGGCCTAGAGCTGCTGGCATGTGCAACCTCCAAGAGAAAGACACCAGGCAAGGTGAGCCAGAGCCACATCTTGAGAGAAGACAGGGGAGATATTTGCAATGAAAAGAAAAGCTGTGCCATGTTAGTCAACAGAGCTGTTTGTGCCTGAGAGCGCAAATGAGAGAGGAATCCTGCAAGAGGGAAGGGGAGTGTGGAAACACTTCTCTCCTCAACAGCAACATCGCACCTGCCCTTCCCACCTTCCTCCTCACCATCCCCTGCAGATGCTCCCCTCAGTGGCTTGACCATACTTGCAAGGTGCTCAGTTTAAAACTATTGCCAGTAGACTGAAATTCATATTTCTGTTCTGCACCACAGGGGCACTGGACAGAATTTCCATCATAGTCAGACATCTTCTACCCTGTAACAAAGAATACTAAAACGTACCAGAACTCCTTCACCTTCTTTCAGCAGCCTGTGCATGGGATTGCCCAATGGTCCAGTTTCAAATCCCAAACATGCAGGATCCCTTTACACTCCTGTGTTTGCTTACAGCAATACTTCAGTTAATTAGTTGAGCTCAGCCATCATACTGGGAGCATTGAAGTTCAGGCTCCTTGCTAAACAGAAATCTGGGCAAGGAGCCTGAACTTTCTGACTACCTTAAACTCCTGAAGCAAGTCTCTTAGATAAAGCATTGCTCAGCTCTTCTCTTGGAAGTCTTGAGTAGTTGTTGTATTTTGTTTGATAGTTGATCCTGGTACTTGCTGGTATATAGCTGAGCTGGAATTCTTATCTGTGATCTTGTCAGGGCTGAAACTTTCAGTTTGCAACTATAGTCACTTTCCACCACAAAAAAAAAAAAAAAAAAAAAAAAAAAAAAAAAAAGGTGACAATAAAGAAAAAAATAATTTTGTTTTCCCGATCTTTTGTAACACAAATTGCAGGGAATGATTTTAAGGTAACAGATAAATTAAGAACACCATTGGCATAAAACTAAATGCTGTTTTAAGACTGCCAAATGGTGCAGCTCAGGAATAGATATAGAGATTTCCAAAAATAACATTTCTACCATGAAAAATTCCCACAAAATTCCCACAAAAATCCCTAAAATTATTTTGAAAGCCTACTACTGCCTTTATTAATTTATTGTCATGAGTGTTACTTATTGTTTTCTTGGAGGAACAGTCAGAGGCCCCATTACAGAACAAAGCCATGCTGTGATAGCTCATTTAAGTACTGAGACTTAGATAGTTTTCAATGATAATTAGTATGAGCAAAATAAGCTAAATTTATATAGGCACATACATCCACATACATATTTAAACTCTGAGAACTATTTCCTTCTTTACTACAAATGTGGAGCCTAGCTGGAGACTAGGGAAAAAAAAAATCTTCTTAGATTAGAAAATAGAGGAGCTCTTCCTCAGTATTAATCTCTGGGACCCTAAGTCATTACATTTTTAAATTTAGAAAAGTCACTGTGATTGTTTAATGAGTTCTCATATCTTCTTAATCCCTCAAAATAGGAACTGATAACAGCCTACTTGTTTCTACAGGTGTGACTTATGAATAATTAAATAGTCCCTACACACTTGTGAATATTTCCAAAGGATTCATAAAATAGTTTCTAACATACTCCAGAGACATCAGCAACAAGGCCTTTGACCTCCTGTATCAGAGCCCAGCAGTCAATCCAGCTGTCCCTTTGCATATTCCTAAGGTTGTGCCCCTCCGTGAGAAAAGGATAACACCAGCGGAAGCAGGAATTTAAATGCTGTCTCTCAGTATCTTTAGCTTTTTCTCAGCAGAATATTTTCCTATCATAAGAAGACAGAAACTAAGGCATTATGTTAACACCCATGCATCCAATTTTAAATCCCATGCTACTCCAACATATTAAAATCAGTTTTCCCAGGGAGAAGGATAGTTTCCCCAAGGATGGCTGTCATCTTGGGCCTCACCAGTTTCCAGATCTCTTAGCTGACCTTTTTGTTTTTTACCAATAGTGTAATTATTAGTTTTTAAAGTCATCTTTGGTCAAAGTCCAGCCCATGAAAAAACAGATTGAGAAGCTACAGATTTAAGAAGCTGAACCAGACAGAGTTAGAGCTTGCTAAGGCATCTGATGAATTGAGGCATGTGCTGCAATGTAGCAGACTATTTGTACAGGAGAATTAGATGCCACGTTGCTCATGTAGTGCCCACAGATACTGGGACTTCCTCAGGTGACTGACTTTACACAACCCTCATTCATGCATCCTCTGTTAAGGGAAGTGAGCGAGGAAGCACAGCACAGTAAGGTTTTATCTGACTGGAGCAGGACACATTGGCAACCGCAATAGTGGGAGATCCAGCACAGCACCCTGGATGTTATCCATCTAATTTCAGTTTCTAATCTCTCTAGACACTTATAATCTGACACTCAGTGGTGTGCTCCATCTTAGCTGATAGTGAAATCATTTAATACAAGTGGGTAGTGAGGTAGGTGACAAGCTGATTGACGGCAATATCTTCATTTAAAGCTATATAACATCACCAGACAGAGGTCTAGAGCAGCTCAGGAGTTCTGCCTAAATTTTTTGGTATCCGTGCAAGTTTATCATGCCAGAGTGTGGCTTATACAATCTACTAAATCATTTTCCTAAAAAGAATGTGAGCTACCTCAAGCCCATTAAAGCAGAGTGTCAGCATCTCACAGGATACTCAACAGTGAGATTGCAGTGAGCTTCATCATTTCTCCCTCCTGGCAGTAAGAATCTTTTCTCTGCCTTACAGTAGCCAGAAGGGATGCTGGCTCCTTGAAGCTACCTGTATTTCAACTGTGACCTCAAAAGCCCCAGCAGCAGAGCTGGTGCTCTCTGACAAGCACCAGCATGGCTCATGCTTGGGGTCACAACTCTGTCCTGCATAACCTGCAGTGGGAATCCAACCCTTGGACGCAAATTTGGTGTCCACCATTTACTACACATGGATGAGGGGTCCAGCAAGCACCAGGAGCACAGATGAAAATATAGTGATGCTCCTGCACATAGAGAGTGATTCCTGCATATTAAGACACATAATTAAAGCATGGAAAAGCCTTTGCCTATTTCTTCATAGAAATCCTGCTTGGAGAGCCCAGAGGGCAGACTGGATCCCACAGGGAATCCCTAAAAAGTCCACTCTTGATGAGTCTGCAGTCAAAGCCTAAAGGCAGGCTTATGTAAAGGAAAAAGGGTCTGTAGTGAGTCTAGGAAGAAGAAATGTCTGTTCCTTTAATTTCGTAAGAGCCTTAAGCACATTGGGTTGATAATCCATGCCTACTTGTCTCCATCCCTTAAGCACAGCTGCTTCTAGGGAGAGCAATGGCAGAAGAGTCCCTGTCCACCCTTGTATTGCCATGGAGACACAACCTGACTACAACTTCTGCAGCCACAAATTCCCTCAAATCGAATGGGTTTTTAAGTCTGTAGCCAACCTGTTGTTCTGCCTTACGGAAAAAGATGCGGGAAAATTAGGGTTTTCTCACTTCCATCAGCACTCTCATGGAAACTGAGTCCAGACAGTCGCCTTAAGGAAAGAGATGTGGGAAAATTAGGGTTTTCTCACTTCCATCAGCACTCTCATGGAAACTGAGTCCAGACAGTCTCAAACTCACTGTTCAGACCTGCACAAGAACTTTAAATGCATTTTAATCTAGATCCTGTGGAAAAAATCAAAACAGCTTCCCCTTAATTCACTAAGCAATACTAGAGGTAGTGGCTAATTCTGTCCAAATTCTTTCATGCTTCATTCAAGGTCTACATCGGGGCTGTTTCTAATCCAATAGCAGCACAAAGACGAGCTTTCAGTAGAACCTTCATTGCCCAAGGTGTTCCAGTGGCCATGACCAACAGCATTTCCTTACAAAAGGCTGAATTTACACTGTTTGCGATGAGACTGTGAAACACCAGCATTGTGCACCCTTTCAACAATGGGGATAAGATGAAGAGAATTTTATGGCTAGTGATTGCCTTCCTTAATGAAGGAGCTTTGTCTCTCCCGGTGCCGTGTGTTGTTGCAGTTTCTGTGGTAACAACTGATTGCACAGAGAAAGAAGTCAGTGTAAATTGCTGGCATGTAAACAACAGCTACCTTTGAGTCTGGTTTACATATATACCTTTTCTGACTCGGTTTATGATCCATTTCTACAAGGCAATTGTTAATGCCTACAGTATTTATTATTTTAATTCGGAAGCCGTTGAGCAAATGTTCTATGTGACATACATTACATGCCACACTTTGCCAATATGTAAATGCAACTTCTGATTTAGGATAAAACCCATCTGATTTTTTTCCACATAGAAAAATTAATTCTTTAGAAAATCAGATGTGAACTCTCCCAATGGAAACAACAAAACAGAAAACATAAAATTACAGAGCATACAATATATATACACATATACTAGCAAATAGACGATGACATAATATGAAAGATAAGAGCAGGTAAATCTTTTTCCCATCCTGTTTTCATGGAAGAAATTGTGTGCGAATCTCAGGAAGCAAAGTATTTCAAGCTACTGCAATGAAGCAACAAAGAAGTCCAGGCTTAATAGTTTTCATTTTATAAAACAGTTCATATTCAGAGTTAAGGTTTCAGTAACCATACGTAAAACCTTTAAAATAACTCAGGAAATGCCTGCAGAAATCAAGACTGGAATGACTGGTGCCATTTCTTTCACTACCCACATCTACTCACACCCTACTTCTCTAGAAACACATTCTCAAAATGGAAGCAGCTTCTCAAGCATCAAGTTGTGTTTCTGGTTTACTGAATTCCCACAGAGTACTGAAGTTTCATTGAGTAGAAACTAAGGCATCCGGACAAATTTGTTTAGTCATGAAAGCAGCAGAAGACTGGAAGACAAACAAGTTGCAAGAATGGAAACTCCTGAACTAGTTTTCTACCAGCTTCTCGCAATCCACATATGCTTTATGAAATGTGTTTGTGTTGACTAAGATACAGGACTAGCTCCTTAAAAAAAAATGGGGCACAGTCATTCATTTCTCTCAGTCCAGCTCTGAAGAATGCTCCTTAACACAAAGGTTTTGGGCAGCCATAACTGCAGTATTCTCAACTAAATTACTTTCTTACCTGAAGGGTAAAAGCGATACCAAGTATTCCATAGAAATATGTTGACATACACCAATCACTTGGCAGCCCAAATCCCACTGCAGTCAACAACAGATTTATACTGTCAGAAGCAAGATGGAGCTATTTCTGGAAGCTGCTTGATGTACTGGTGACATGGCTGGAAATAAACAGCCCCAGAACCATATACTGGGCTAGAAAACCCCAGCTGTTCTACAGTTAGGTCTGACTATGGCAAAGCTGGCTTCACTTGGCTGTGGCACCCAGGAGCCAGGGTAATGGAGGTTTCCAGCTTGTCCTGGAGCACTCAGACTCAGCAGTGCTACAGCTGCATTTCCAGCTGTAACAGCACATTCTTTAATAATACATTACTTCAGTTTCCGAGTGGAGATGGACCTTGAGTTGCTTGTCACAGGGGAGTTCTCCTGGGCAGTGCTGCTTTTTGGCTTTTAGCATTTCCTTTCACAAGAGGCAAGAGCTATTCCCATCACCTCCTGGCTGTTTGTCGTTGCTCTCCAACATCGTATCAGGCTGTCACACCAGGACAGCTACAGAGCTGCAAGCACTTTGAGTCAGCACGGCTTCACAGCAAGGGGGATGGCCCTGGAAAGGCAGGAGCAGCCTCCCCTCAGCTCAACAGCTGCTCTGACAGGGACAACCTCAGGTCACCCAGAGCTGCTCTCACACCAGAGGCTCCAAAGGCTGCCCGGCACAATCACATAGGCAAGGAGAAAAAAAGCAAAATCCCAAAGGCCACACTAAAGATGTCCCCCATGGATTAGCTTTGTTCTAATCAATCAAAATGACACATCTGCCACATGTCAACAGCTTTCATTTCTCCTTGCTGTAGCCTCTCCTTCATGTCTCAGTAGTTCAGATGGTCAAATCTGGACCCAACCCACTTTTGTTTTGGGCCTGTTCCTACTCAGGATTTCTGGATAACCCTGTGTTTGAAGACAACTAGGATCCAATCCATGTCCTTGAAAAAGGACGGTCAGCAGATCCAGAGGCCTGATTCTGTATGAAGAATTCCACGCTCAATTCAGGCACCCATTTCCATGAAATGTTATCTGGCAGATGCTGAAAGGCAATACTCAAGGCACCTGATGGATACTGAAGGAGAGTTTTAAACCATGCTAAAAGTACTCTGTGCTTATGTTTCCCAAATTTAAGTAAAATTGTTTCAAGAGGAATTGGTGCCTGAGGTAACAAATCCCATTACAAATTTGTCCTTTTGAGAAAGGATCCTCTAGTTAATTTTTTAACTGCGCAACAACTTGAGTTGATATTTTCTAAACAAAGATAGGAATATCCATTCTTTTACAAATGGCCCTCTCTGATTCTACTGAAATTAACAGCTTCTTGAAAAATGAAATGGTTGTAATTTGCAGGTCAACTACAAATTTGCTAATTGTTTAGCCAGAATTTCAGTATATCAAGAGAAACACCACTCCCTGTTTTTATCTGGTTATAAGGAAAATATATCCCATTGCTTGAGTACATAACCTACCATCATCACCTATCATTTGCTTTAGGAGTGAAATATTTTTAAATTATGATTGGCTAATATGAAACCTAGAATTAAAACAGTTGCTAATACCTATTCTGTTCCTTAGACTTAAATAATAAGACCACTAGCCCAATGCAAGCAAAAGGGAGGAGCAAGGTATGTGCAAAACAATCAGACATTTCTAGATACTAATTAATATTTCAAGATGCCATGGCTTTAAACATTTCCCCATATATTAATTACACCTCCCTTGGAGATCAGCAAGCATTTCATCATTGACTGCAATGGGAAGAGAACCTCACCTGTATTCTGTCCTCCATACTTAACCAAACAATTCGTCTGGTATTGACAGATGTCTGAGGCAGCAGGACTTTTATGCTGCACTGATGCTAAATACACCAATTGACAGCATTGTCTCCGGACAAGTGAATTTAGGTCATCAACTACTCCTGACAGGAAGAATTAATTGTTTTATCATTTTTCCCAGGATTTAAATACCTGTATCAACAATTTGCTTGCTTGTAAACTGAAAGGTAATTTGGTGCCAGTATTTAATTATGGTTTTGTCAGAATCCCGTAGCAGTCTCACTTTTCCTTAAAATGTAGATGTTCTTCACAGTTTTTTGTGATTTATGGAGATGACAACATGTCCTCTTCATAACATCCCCAAAGCCTTTCCACTGCTCTCCCTTCTTTCATAAGATCAGAGTTGTGTAAGGAGGAAAGGTCCTCAGACCGGAGCTGGTGAGGAACAGGCTTCTTCCCCAGGTGCCATAATCTGTTCAGCTGACCATCCCTTCCTCATGTGCTCAGAAAGTCACCACCGGAAAAGGAGGCTGCTTCAGGCTGCTGACCACATGCCCTCAGGGAGCAATGCCAGGGCACACAGGGACACCCATGCTCCTGTGGGCAGGTCAGTAACAAACACTCAGGTGTACAAAAGAGCTGTGATCTGCCTTCTTTCCTGTGGGAATGGACACTGATCAGAACACAGTCTTACCCTGTGCTTCTGGCTTAGGCAACTATTTCTTTCTGAGAACGAAGACATTCAGTAGAACAGTGCATTAATGGCCAAGGTTTCATGTTTCTGTTTATCTGGGAGGGTTCTGGCTAGAAACAAGCATTGGATGCCAAGAGATCTATATAAAGAACATGGCCTTAGTGATTAGGTCCTAGGATGTGGCATACAAAACACAAACAAGAGCAAGAAACAAAGATGTAGATTTATGATCCAAACCAAGAAGCCAAGAGTACTTGTGGAGATTCCCATAGCAAAGGAAGAAAAATGAGTGAGAACACAAAGTACTACAAAAACTGTCAGTTATTTAAGGCAGAACTGGTAAAAATGAATTGGAAAGTTTCCAAAGAATGTCTTTTTGCTTTATTATTTATAATGGCAACTGCTTTGTATAAACTACCTTACACAATTGTTTTTGCCTTCGCCCTGATTTATCTTACTTTCCTTGACAGATTCTGCCAGAACTGTTTAAATAATAATTTGATGTGCTACATGCAGATTTTCCTGTCTACCCTCCACCCTCACACGCACACAACCCAGCAGTCTCACTGCAAATCGCATAGGGATCCACCATGCAGTTTCTCCACATAAAAGATGTTGCTTTGCTTTCAGACAGAAGAAGTTCGACTTCTTCGAATGCCATCCAGAGACACAAGAAATTAAGGAGGAAAAAGAAATACATTACCACTGTGATGCTTAAAGCCTCCTTAGGGATACTTTGCACTTCCCATTCGCATTCTCTGCTTCATGTGCATGCAGAGCTCTCAGAGACACCAGAAGAAGAGCCAGACAGGGGGAACAGAACTGAGAAGCAGAAAACTGTTAACAAAGAGTTTTTTGCCTTTTGAGCGCATTGCTCAATTAAGAAAACTTAAAAAAAAATATTTTGCATGCACTCAATGTCTTTTAAAATGCTCTGCAGTGTTTGAAAAATAATATTAAAAACCAAGGAGATCGGGAAGGAACACAAAAAGATATATATTCAATTGAAATATTAGTTCAAATTCAATCCGAAATCAAAAACCAGGAAAGTATGTACATAGAGGAAGATACGAGTGAGAGGAGCTGCAGGACCTGATAGCAATGAATGGTGTGGATCAGCTGAGACTTAAGTCCATTTTAGGGCAGCCAGAGCAGGCATGGACATAAACTTTGCTGGACAAGTTGGAGTAAGACATGAGATAACCTGTGACCTGCCAGATATTAGAAAAGAACATAACTAAATCTGGTTGTAATTTTGCTGCAGTTGACAGTAAAAGGAAACCAGAAGCTTGTTCTTTTAAACAGGGTGATCATAGGAGGACCTGTCCAAATGTTACATGAATTTTTTTCAGTTGTGTGTTCAAGTCCCACATGTGTTCTTCCCCCAATTAACTGAATTAAATTAGTTGGTTGGGGTCTTAATTTGCCCTTAGAATAACATCCAGACTAGGCATGTGATTTTTGCATTATTTTTTGGGGGTTGAGTTTGGTTTTTTTTCAACTACACTGTATCTAGGATGGAAGGAAATAAAAGAGATGCCAGATCTCGATGTGGCACTAATTAGAGTAGGACAACAATGGTGCTTTTGTATACACCACCTGTTAACTAAAGTCAATTCGCACTTATGGGTAAGAGCTAGCAACTTGACTGTTAACTTGTGTGGTGCTTTACCACAAAAATCTTTCTTCCCTGTGTCACCTCTGTGAAGCCATGACTTGCAGATACCTGCAAAATCCCTTCAACTAAGAGCTTTAAGTATACTTGAGACCGCAGCACACTTGAAAGGTCATTATTTATCACCATTCATCAAATAGGAAGCAATTAACTTTTAATGGAAAAATCAAGTCAATACATCAAGAGGGGTTTTTTTTTGACATGCTACAGCTTTATGAACTGCTGGGAGAAAATGAGGCAGCCTGTAGGGAAGCAGGAAACCTTTTATTTACTAGTGAGGAGAATCCTAACAGGTCTCTCTTATGTTGTGGTATGTAAGGTAAAACACAGCCAGATAGTATAGCAACATTTAAAATCACATAGCTCAAATATTTCCCTCTCTCACACAGCCTGGTTTCCTTCTTTCCAAATATTTGCAGTGAGAGTTCATTTTCCTTCCTGCTTGCCCTATTGCTGAACAAAAATAATGCTAGCAAAAGTACACTGCACACAACTGAAATGGAAAAACAGCTAACAAATGTGAAGTAGTTGGAATGAACCAGGGTAGTTTAATCTCATTCTGATTTGACAAGGTTGTTTTGTTTAACTGTTATTCTATATCCTTTGGAAAAAAACAAAAACCAGAGAGAGACAGTGCAAGCACGCTGCTTCCAAGAAGCAATTCATTTACGCAAATCTCCTTTGAATAACGTAAGAGGAAGAGCCTCGTAGTCTTTTCCCTCTTAGGATATTCCTTCCTAGACAAAGTGCTTTCAGAGGGATGCTAACCTGGAACATAGCCACAAAGTCCTCCTGCCTTGGGCCCAGCTCAGGCCTCAAAGTCACCAATGCCTCCAGAGGCAAAGGCTCTCCAGGAAGATCATGTTTGTATCAGCTTCACTTCAGACAGCCCCTACAACTCACTGTGGGGAGGGGGAGAGGAGGAGAGAGGGGAATCCTTCTGCGTGTTGGGATATCACAGCTGCTGTTGCAGATGTAAAGAGACCCTGGCAACTCAGGGACCGCCTGATGTGGATGGAGGCACTGAGCATTCAGCACGTGCCAAACGAAGGGGACGGACACGCAGATGTTCCACAAATGCTGTGTCAGAGAGAACTGGAGATACTCCAAATTCTGCTGATACTCCCCCAAGACACAGAGTGAAAAGCACATTGCTGCAAAAGGGAAATCACACTCCTGATTCCTCCTGGCTGGGGAAGGAGGGAAATACTGCACATAGAGTAAGGAAGCTTTTGCTCTCCTAAAACATTTCTAAAATATCAGAAACTAAAGTATAAAAAAAGCCATCAAGTCTCCTCTTACTGGTCAGTGAGGGGCTGTGGATCCTGGGTCTGGGAGCCATCCAGAAGGGCAGATGGATATAAACACAAAGGATGAGTCTAGCAGCCACCTGGGACCGCAGAACAGAAAGGTGCAAAAGCCAGAACCATGGCCCAGCAGTGGACAATCATGCTCCTGAAGCAGGCACAAGGTGGCCTCTGCTAGGGGGCACAGCTATTACTTGCTGTAACAGAAGAAGGAAAGTCTTCACTTCTGCATCCCCCAAATCCAGCTTTCTTACCATCTCTGACACTTTAACATGTCTGTCTCCCCAGAACAACAATATTGTTGGGACAGGATGGAAATAACATGATGCTTTATTTTCTAGCCTCAAGGATGAAAAGGATGCAGACCTTGGATTAATTCTCACCAGGATCATCTAACAAAACATAGCAGCAACAAAACATTTCTTAGTCCCTCTGCATGTATTACAGAGAACATTTAAATTGGGGGCTTTGCTAGCTTGGTTCAGGGTTGACCATTTTGCCACAGAGATCATAGAACAATTTTTTTCCAAAACTTGCTTTGTGAAGGAACAAGGTCCTGAAACTAGTTCAGGGATAATTTTTTGACACAAAAGGAGAAGAAATTAATTATGAGCGAGATTTCTCTTCCTTTGAATCTAACAGGAAGTGATGTTTTGGGAATAAGAACCTCTGCAGTATTGCAAGGATCCTCTGAATTCTTAGAGCAGCTGGAAAGACAAGTAGGCAGACAAGTATGGAGGCGTACTAATGGTGTTGGCTGGACCAGCTGGGTATGAACCACAACTGAAAATGCATTTCACAGTGTTTTGAGCAAACACTATGGTCCCAGCCCTTCTGTAGTGACTGGAATTAGGAGTTAATGGATCTGAGTGTATTCTCACACCACTATTACCATGACCACTGCATTAATTTTAGATTATTGCCTTACTGATTTACAGTGAGTCCCAAGAGATCAAAACCAAACCACTGATCTCCTAATCCTTCCCTTATATCTTACTGCCAGAGAATCCGTAAGAGCTAGGCAGATTTAGGTCTCCCGTAATTCTACTAAGTTCTATCTGAAAGTTCTAGTGTAACATGAAATTTGGTCTTGTTTACTATGTTTAAAATTCTAAAGAGATTATTCTAAGCTTAGTATAAATCACTGTGGAAAAAGGTCTGAATGCAAGAGTAGGGATTTACAGGCCACTTAGTTACTTATCTGTGCTTTCTGTTTCATTCTAATGGAATAACGGAAGCTCTCTGTGAAATGTCTTCAGTACCAAAGAAGCATTATTAAAGATACAAACTCTGACGTTACAAAAAACCCAACCCCAACCCTTATTTTGCATTTCTGAAACTAACTTCAGTCCAATGTAGTCCATAAACTTCACAAAGTATTGAAAGTCCACCAATGGCCATAGGAAGATTAGTGCTAATTGGTAGTGATCTTCAAAAAGAAATCAGTTCAGAAATGTTAAAACTATAAAGTGGCAACTTACCACTGAGTCCTGGGAAATATCTTTGCTAAGCAGTTGCACTAATTAGAGAGAGGGGAACAAAAAAATATGACCCCAATCTAGCTAAGGGCTCAAATAACTTAAACCCATTTGAACTGGGCATCAAAGTTGTTCGCTCTTCAGAATTAAACATGTAGTTCTTGCTTAGCTGGACTAAAGCCCAGAAATAGCAGACAACATATCTCTCCTTTTCATCTTGAAAAGTGCTTTAATTATATGTTGGTGATCCAAGTAAGGCTTAATCCGTGGCTCTTTGGAAACAGCCTTCATTTCTTGCAGTTCCCCGTCTCGCTTTTTAGCCCCATAGCAAAAGACATTGTGCCTGGTACTTGCTGGCATAGCTGGCCCACGTGCCAAGCATAGCTTTTCAGACTCTTGGCATCTGTCTCCTCCCTCCCAAGAACTGAGACTGCTGCAAGCCATCAGTCTGTCCCTCACAGGTAGTCAAACAAAACTTTCAAGTCTTCTAAGCCACCTCTGGCAGGGGGGACCTCACCTAGCGAGGGGCATCTGTGCTCCCACCTGCACCCAGGGTCTGCCCAGCCATGCCCATCTGCCTTGCTAGTCTCACAGGAATCTGACCCCTTTCCTGTAATTCTTACAACTAACATTTTCTAAAGCTTCTGAAAGATATGGCTATTCTTGGGTACCATTACAATCAGTTAAAGGGCAAAGGTCTGGGATGGGTCCCTTCTCCCCATTAAAGAGACAGTGACAGCATTTAAGAAGGTTTTTTAATCCCAGTAAGTAGGGAAGTTATTCAACAGTTTTGAAAAGCTGGCCCATTTTTAGCCAGATACCAGCTAACATCCCTAAGAGCCCTAAAATCCAAATAAAGGAAACATTCCCTGATGTGGCATCCTATTCTGCACTCATGACTTTAAAGGAAGGTATTCAAGATCCTGTAGCTCACTGTATCCCTTTCTCATTTGGCCATCGAGGGAGGATTTTTCCCACTGTGTTCATTTTATGGACTACTTTGCGCCCTTCAGAAGGCCTGCAGTGAAAGGCAGGTTTCACTGCAGTCGATGACAGCACTCAATGATTTGAGACCGGGCTAGCATTTCCAATCACCTCTTCTTGGGGCTAATTTCTAAATTAGTGTAAGGAATGTGTAAGGACTGCATGATGGTGTGGCTCCTCTCCAGGGATGTGAAAATTCAAGGCTAGTGATAGGCTTGAAACTCTGGTTGTACCATGGTAAATACTTCACACAAAATGCATACTTTGTTCTCATCTCTAGCACAGAAATATGGCCAATGCCATGTATCTGCTTGTCCTTAAGCACAGGAATATTGGTGTTCTTGGGTGTTCTTATGAGAAGATTTCAATATATTACGACACTGTAAAAATCACTGAAATGCAATACCATTGCTGCACATTTATTGCTTCGAACCAACTCTATAAAATGAAACCTTTGCTTCCCTCCAAGGGTTTTGGGAGAAAGCCGATCCTCACTCCACAATGTGTTATTTGCAAAATACTCCTACCTTGCCAAACCATTAGATGTAAACCTTTTAAAATAGTATACAGGATATCATTAACCCTAGATAGGCTTTGAATGACTCCACATCTCCATTCCTTCCCTTTGGAGTCATACAAGTGCTATTTAAACATGATACATGTTTTAATACACTATCATTACTTTATATCTTTAGTCAATTACTTCCCAAGCACAACCAAAGTAATCATTTTCACTTAGCATTAAGGACTTGGAGACAAGGCTGTTGCAAAGGAAGAGGGTCTGCCTTAAGAATAGCCCAAGATTTTCTAGACAGCCCCAGAGGAAGGATGAGGTGAGCAGTGGGGTCTACAAGTCAATTAAACCACTTGGAATCCACAGCATTACATTAATTCTGATGTTAAATTACTGTGCATTAACTGGATTGGCCCACACAATCATTTTGTCCTTATGAGGTATTTTTACTTCATCACTTTAATGACAAAAAGAAAGAAGAGGAGGAGAACCTCAAGTCCAAATCACTTAACTTTTAAAGCTTGACATTTAGCAATATAATTTTGCTTCCAGGTTCCACATTTAGAGCTGCAAGGAAGCACACCTACTTTTATCAAGGAATCCAAGAGATTTATGCTTATTTATGCAGAGCCCTAACACACAAAACACAGCTGGCAGGATTTTAATTTCTATCAAATTCAAGTCACAAAGAGTCCTTCCAGCCTGATTTAGCAACAGTACCAAGATATACTTTGAACCCAATCAGGACTACAAAAATCAACAACAGCATCTGGTAGGAAACTTGAAAACCCTGCCATTCAGAAGAAAAACCTCAGTCAATTTCAAAAAAGATTAGGAGAAGTATATTATCAGTAATGTTTTCTTGGCTTTCAACTAGAACACTCTTCCTGCCTGAAATCCATTCACTTGGCAGACCAGAATTGCCTAGATGCAGTTCCCTACTGCATGAACTTTACATTTTTAGTCTCTTAATTTACTTTGATTTAGACAAAACGAAGCCACTTAAGACCTGGCAGAAAATTACCCAATTAATATTTCCCTTCTCATCAAGTCAAAAGATTAATTATGCATTTTAATAAAGGCTTAAGGACTTGTTTCCAACAGCTGCTGACCATTTTCATCTTAAACCAAAAATGCCTTTAAACACATGCTTAACTTAATTGCCTAAAATGTCCTTCCAGAGTAAATGATTCTATTGATAGTCCTAAGAAGTTAGGCAGAGGAGATGGCCAGAAGCTGAGTGCTTAGAACCTGGCAGAAGAAAAAGGAAAAAAAAGAAAAAGGAGATTAAAGTATCTAACTGGAAAACTTAATATTGAGTAGGCAATAATTCATGTTTCTCATATCTCAATACATTACAGTATACAACACGAAATCAGCAAATTAACATAGTTTGTGTTGCTACCAAAAGTAAAATAAATGAGCTGGTGGAAAATAGGATAACAACAGACTAACCAACACCAGTAAGTATTGCTAAAGACGAGATTTGAAAAAGGCTTGGACAAATTAAAATGTAAAGTAATTTTATAGCCATCACTTGAATGAGACTGATGCTTTCTTTAGTCTTACTGGCAGCTACTTGTCAAACAAAGAGTATATACAGTCTTCCTTCTAATTTGAGCAGAATGAGCAGGACAAGCATATGATGCCCTGCTCAGCCAAGAATTCAGGGATTGCTTTCCAAGTCCAAAGCTTAAGTATTCTTATATGCTTTTACAAAAGAATAACTGGCTAAAAATAAACAAATAAATAACCAAACAAACCACAACACAAACCCCACAACTTCTGGCAAATGTAGTTTTGCATGAGCTGTTGACAGGTGGGTAGCAGCTGTAATCCTGACTGTGACTGCCTTCAGCTCTTGTCAGCAGATTGTTTAGAAGTGATCCAAATCAGAAGCATGGGACATTTTCATTTTGGTCCTTTGATTTCCATGCTACAAAAGGAAGATAACTAATTGCTGTAATTTCCCCATTAATAGAGAAGCTAAGGCTTTTAAGCATTTAAATGTTAGACAATTTCTATGCATTTAAGGAGTGAAAAGATCCGTTGAAACAGGGCTGAAACTAACCTGAACGTTGGGATTTTACTGGTGCAGTTCTGAGGCACCCTTAGCCAAGTATGGGACTTACAAGCAGCACTGCCATAAAATGTGCTCTGCCTCCCCCTCCCCTGCCCCCCAAAAGACAGTGAAAACCCTGTGTGGTTTTAAGAAATAAAGGAAAGCAGAAGCAAAATTACCGAGTGTGTGATTTCACAGAGGTCTGTCTTCAGGAATTGATATGAAGCTTACTGAAATCGAGGGAAGTCCTTAAACCAAGCCTTGTGACAGCTCTGCCAAGCATGTGCATTCATGAAAGGTATTTTCTGGAAGACCTTTGCACCTTAGTTTGCTGAAGGTATCTGAAAACAATCTCTTGGAAGAAAAAAACATGACACAGCAAACGCTCAAATAACCCCAAACCCCAGAACACAACAACAACAACAACCAACCACCAAAAAATTCCCAGCTAAAGAAACATTCCCCAAAGAAAACCAAGCCACTAACCACCCCCTCCCCAGCTAGAATCTTCAACTTCTGTTTTTCATGTCTCAAGGTGAGAAATAGTTGGCCATCACTCAGAGAGAAGGGTCTCAGTGGGAGCCCAGGATTATGTAAAAACTGCTCACTACAAACTCCTGTACAGATAAGAATACCTTGATAAAGCCAGAGAAAAACAAAGTGACTAAATTTATTTCAGAACCCTGCCAATGTAATCAAACAAAAACATTATTCAAGAATTATTGTGTAGTGTCTTGGTCCAGCCTTATCCTTTCAATGTTTGCAATACATTTCTTTTTAATTAGGAAGAAAGTAGCTTTCTCTCTTCACTCTCCTACACTGGATTAACTCACTGATGTTCAACATGGCATGGGCTAATCCAAGGCTCTTGGTTTATGCCCTGGTATTTCTATTTGCTGTCGGGTCATTACTTGGTTTTGCTGTGTGTTCAAATACTGCTCATGGGATGCAACCTAAATGGAAAACAGCAGGAGCCTGAGAGATAATAGTGGAAGTTTGCACCAACACTTAAAGGGAAAAAAGCATTCTGCACTGCTTGTTCTTTAAGGATCCTAAGACTTATGGAAACCATGTTGGTTTATGCTAAGAAGAGCGGCAGTTTCTAACTGCTGAAATTCAGTAGTGTTCAAATATGAAGGCTTAACTTAGGACCCATATGAAAAGCAGGCATGGGTCACAATATCCAAATCTCCTTTCTTAAGGACATGAATGGAAAGAACGACAAATCAGAATTGGCATCTCCACACACATCTTTAACTGGAAAAGTTTTCACTTGAATAAAATTATTCTGTCACATGACTGAATGCAATCTAAACTACTTTCCTGGGTTACAGAAAATAGAATATGCGCAGGAAAGGAAAATCATCTGAATTCACTGCAATGACTACATCTGGGCTGAGTTCCAGTCTCATTAAAATCAGAAAACCATGGACCAATCCAATATGTTGGCAGAGACACATGAGCAATAGAAAAGTTCCACCCTGCTTTCCTCATCTTGACATTCACATGCGAGGGCAAGGACAAGTGTTGGTGTTGCCTCACATATAAACATCGTGAGAAGGACAGGTCCAATAGGTTGGCATAAAGATTTGAAACTGATGGTCAAAGAAAGCAGCAGGTAGCTTTTTTGCAGGTATATGTAGTTAAAAGGTAGTTTGGCTTGATAGTTTGCTATTCCAGAGGCACACAGTCTTACTGAAGTACACAGCTTCAGCCTTTTGGGTATCTGGGAGTTTTGGGGTTGGGTTTTAGGGGTTTTTTGTTTTGTTTTTTATTTAGACAGCTAGGACACAGTGGGGGAACATGGGCAGAGTGTGACTTTAAGGAGAACATGAGCCTCTAAAGATGCTTGGTTTCCTTCTCAGCTCTGCTCAGGAAAGTGCAGCTGTATGGCCACTGAGTTATTTGCAAAGAATAGTATTCTCACATAGAGGACATTTCTCCCCGTCTTGTATGGTAATAAATGAACTCCAAATTAATGTGATCAGGTGATCAATAGCTACCTTTCCTCCACAAATGCCATTGATCTCAAAAGACAATTGCTTCCTCAGTGCCCTGCACTGAGAAAAGATACCAGCATGAGAAAGTTGGGCGTGCTTTGTGCTGCTCATCTCTGAGTGGAGATTGCTGTTGAATTAGAGGGAGTGATTTCTGAGAGATCAATGCTGCTGCAACTAGTCTGGTTGTGAAGTTGCTATGGAATAGCATCACTTCAAAGAATCTAATACAATTACTATTACCATTACTATACTAATTCACTTTCTTATGATGTGGATTTGTAATGCAGAAGAGCTTTTGATAATTGACCTTTAACTAATGTGAAGGAAAAACTGGTTGGCTTAGTTCTCCTTTCATCCAACATTCAGAGTCATCCTCCAACTGGAGACAATACTTTTTTAAAAAAATAAAATTAAGATGTCAAAGACAGTTTCTGATGCAAGTGAAAAGATCCTTTGAAAGACAATCCTTACAGATGTGCCTTGCACAGAGCACTTGCCATTAATATCATCGTAAACTTGCAGCTGAAATTAGAAACAGTTTTTACATGCAAAAGGAATCCATAGATCAAACACTACAAAAGAGAAGAACATAATGTAGCTTTCAAATAGATGTAGGTGGAATTGACAGAGGAGAGGTTAACTTGGGTTAGAAACACAAACTGAGGGGAAGAAAGATCAGGCCACACAACTCATGGGGTTCTTTTTAGTAATTTCTTTATCTGGGCCATGTTTAGGTGATTCGTTTTGTGCTATTGCTGTAAAAAGAGAGGGAATTGGAGGTATTGCTTGTGTGAACAGTCTTTGATAAAACTCGAGTATATGTAAAATTATTCAGCTGAAAGTCCAAAATTGTTTTCAAACAAATAAGTGATTTGAGCCTGTGAGACTAATAAGAGATATTGCACTAATTTTATTAAAGGAAATACGCAATTTGGTTGAAATTCAATGGCAGAGTTGAGATTAGAGGAACAACCTCTTTTTGGAACAGGGGAACTGGTAAAAATCACTGGTTTGTCAACATCATTTGGCTTTGATCTTCCTTAGGGATAGGAGAAATGTCCAAGAGCTGTTCTCATTCTGCTCTCCAGATCAGATATTTTCTAAGTCATGCTGCAGTTTTTACCTTTAAGGTCTGGGGAAAAATATCCCCAATTCTCATTTTCTCCAGTAATGACAGATCTCTCATAGGAATTACAAATAGTTGGCCTAAAATTTCAAAAGCATTCTTTTCATTCTGGAGTGGAACTTTTACCATGTTTGCAACATCTTAATACCACCACCCCCCAAACAGTCTACATGCTGCCAAGATTTGCCTTTGACTAATCCTGTAGTTACAATCAGCAGAAGCAGCTTTGGCAGTCACAGGGTGGGGGCCCATCTTGATCCACACCAATTACAAAATTTCTCCATGCAGAAAAGCAAGGGCAGGGGCAAAAGCATCAAGGTGAAAAAGACCAGTAAGGTGAGAAGTAGTTATAAACTTAACCAAGGGAAAAACCCAGGCATTTATAGGGGAGATAGATACATTCTCTATTCCTGTAAAATGGCTTAAGTCCTGAATTTACAGCAAAACTTTTGCGGCTCAGCTGCTGTGTTGTTAGCTCCATAAGAGTGCTGAAACTGCTAGACTTGGGTGACATTAATGGAACTTCTAACCCAATAAAACACAGCTATTTCTGAGGATTTTAGGAGGCACCTTTACTGGGAAGCTCTGGAATATATTGCATGCTGTTAAGTTTAACACTGGGTTTTAACTGAATTTCATTGATGCCAGCCAAGTGAGTCAAATTCATTCTCAATGCCTTGTGCAATCCTCGCTTTGAGGCTCAAGCTGGGAACATAAACAGCCAAACACAGCAAAGAGAAAAGCAGGGAAACAGTGTAAAAATAATGGATAACGGCAAATAGAAAGCAACATTAAAATACTACAGAAATAATTGTACAGGTCTTTTTAATAAAACTTGGTCACTGATTACTCACTTCTCTAAAGTTTTCAATGGTATCTTTTCTTCAGAACAGCTGTGCAGAATCTCCACCTCTTTGAGGCTGGTTGTTGGCTGTGGCATGAGGCATGGCAGCAAACCCGCTCACCACGTGCCAGCAGCTGTGGGTTGTGTGCTGCCGTGGCCGGTCCATCTGCCACCACCACCCGTGCCAGCACAAAGGGCATCATTATACTGTGCTGAACAAAAAGCCAGAGGAAGGAAATACCTCGGGCAGCAAAACATTCCTGCTTTCAGTGCTCCTCTTTGCTTCCTCCTTTTCATCAGTGCTCAGTTCTCCATCTGCTCTCCAGGGGTGCTATGGCAAATGTTGGGGAAAATGAGTACAGTGCAACATAAGGGAAACAACCACCAAAAAGGCATTCTTGGGTCATTTCCACTCTTGCCCTGAGAGAGGAAGGTGAGTAGATATGTATTCATTAGTCTGATGCTTCAGGTCTAAATGAAGGTACACCCCAAGAAATGTGGAGAGGGCTTGAGGCATGTCCTGTTCTCTCAGAATCCGAAGAAGAGCAGCTTTACCAAAGCTGGAACACAGCAATTTTTCTCTGCCCCAAATTGACAGAGAGGGCACTAATATGGGTTATATGAACTCGTGGAATAGCTTTATTAAAGAGAGGCTGCTGTGTAGTGCAGCAAAAAGTCCAAGTCGACTGCAAAAGCAAGAGTCAAAGGAAGCACCAGTAGAATTCCCATCAAGAACTGAACTACCATATAAAGCCTAATTAATTTTCAACAGATCAGAAGTGCTAGACTTCAATTGTTGTTTCTTTGAGAGAAGATTAAAGTATTTCAACAGAATTGAAATTTTCAGGGGTAATACAAGGGGGAATAAAAATCAGATTTTCCAGAATATGCAGATTTAATTAACTGAAATCTATTTCAATGGAAAATTCCTGAGTGTTGCCACCTAACCTGGAACAATAGACACAAACCCTCCACTGCTGCCACTATCGAGCTCCTGCCAGCTACATTTTGTGCACAGGGATGCAGGAAGCAAGGGTCCCTGTCTAATTCTGCCTTCCACTTCCCAGGGCTGCCTCCAGGACTCCGAGGTAGGCAGCCAAACCTTTCTTCCCCTTTCCTGTATCACACCTCAGGATAGGACTGTGGAGCAGGAAGTGAAAAGAATCAGCTAACTCTCAGCTAACAGTCCTAAGCAACAACAAATACCTACTCCTAAAACTGCTAATCCATATTCTCCCTACCAAAAATATTATTTTTACTCCTCCGTTAGTGGGACTAGCATGAGTCAACAGACAAATGCATTCTCTTTTTAAGAAAGGCATGACAAATGTAATTTCACCTTTATGTTGCAGATTGCCCCATTTCAGAAAAAACAGCTTTGTTTTTAAGCTAACTAAGATGAAACATCAACATTTCCCTTGGAAACCAAGCCTTTCTTGCCACTGCTAGAGTGAAGCAAACAGGGATTGAGATACAAGCTTGAAAATTCACAAATCACTTCAGCACCAGACAGTTAAGGTATCTAGAGCTGAGGTCAATAGAGCACAGTCAGATGAAAATTGAAAAACTAGAAAGCTATTGCAATTTATAATGATTAAGGATCTGACTCATTTATTCCAGTTCTTCTTTTCTTCTCACTAATGGAAAGGCAGAAGTTGTCTTACGAAAACAAAGATAGGCGTGCAAGCATAATTGAAGAAATGGACCCCTCATTTCTGGTAAATAACAATCCCTCCTTCTCTGTGTGCATTGGCTGAAGTACTTCAAGTTGGCAGTCAGGAAATGAATTCTTTTTGCAGTTACAGCTGGATAAATTCAATGCTTGGGATAAATTGGCCTCGAGCAAACTTATAAAAAAAAAAAAAGAGTACTTCCTTGCTAAGTGATCCCAAGAGACATATGTCTCTATAAAACAGTTAAGGGGAAGCTGCTGACTTGCACTTCGTGGGTTCAACAACTTGAAAATGATTAATTTTGTTTTAAATCTTACAGAACCACTTACATAACAGACAGCAAGGAAAGATTTTTTTTTTTTTTTAGACACTTCCTATTTGGAAGATTAAGAGATGGAATCAGTGGTACATCACAATGAAATTTTAATTATCAGAAGTTTGGCACCATGATAAATTTCACTGCATTGCTTTGACAGTGCTCTCTGTCTCACAGAGACTAAACTTCACACCCAGCCTTTAGCTCCAGATCATGCAGTTTGGAGCTTGTCTCTCTACAGGGTACTCTATTTTGGAACTGCTGAGAGAGGGAGCAGTCATTTCCCATTGATTCCCATTTCCAAAGACCTCCTGGTAGCTTTCCCAGTGAAGCTGGGTCAGCCCTCTTGCAGCCACAGGGGAGAGTGCCTGGTGTGCCTCTGACTTTGAGGGCTGGTGGCTCTGGGGAGAAGCTCGTGCAGGATGAAGTCAGATGTGCTCTCTTATCCTGACAGAGGGTTAGCATCCCATGCACCCTCACTCTCCTCTACATGGAAAAGCAGTGGGACAGCAAGAGCAGGAAACAGCTCCAATAGCTCTGTGCCACCACATGGCTCGTTTTTGCAAACTGAATTCCCAGATGGCCATTAGCACCCAGCTATTTGACTTGAATACTTTCAAGGGCCTCAGGGAGCAGAGTCTGCATTCCTTCCAGATCCCTGTGGGGTAACTGCAGCCATACCATGTTCACTTCAGCTCTTCCAGCAGGTTTGTTCACAAGTGGAGCAAACTTAGCAATTTTCAGTCCTTTTTTACAGTGGCTAACCATTTGCCACATTCATTCCACTTGATTCCAGAGGTGAGAAAATTCACTCGTGCACGTATTTTATACATGCACATGTTGTATATGGGTTTTATATTTATTAGAGTAGGATTCTCAGTTGAGATCAACCAGAGAAAGTTTAGAGGTGCTCTGATTTATTGCAAAAGAATTCTTGGAGAAAGAGGGTCTAGGATAAAACATGGCATAGAAGAGACAGGCACTCCTATTAATCTCTGGTTTAGCCCTCACACGCAAAAGAAAGGGTTGTGGAAGCAATTCAGGAGAAAACACTGTTTTAATAGTAGGGGCTAGAGATTAAGTATACTATTAACTACAAACTCTCTATGTGTTCTTTCAGCACCTACTGTGCTATTCACAGTCACTTTGTCCATTTAAAACAAAGCTCTCCCTAGCGACTTCACCCAAGAGTAACCAGAGTTGCTTAGGGCATCCCACAAAGAATAAACCTGAAGAAAGGACATGGATAAGGTTTGACCTGGAAGGAAGGTGCAACTTTCTGCACGTAAACAGAGCTTAAGAAATTCATGTACTCTCTCTGGATTGCTGGGAGTGAAATAAAATAGCCTGTTATATTAATAAGGAAAGGCAGGTAACCAGAGAGACTTAGAAAATCACACCCACTCACCTGCAAGGAAGGACAATTTCATGCTAAAGCAGGAAATACAATTGTTTTGACCTCCATAAGAGCTGGAAATAGAATAAGTCAAGTGAATCTGATTGTAGCTTCACAATCTATATAAAGAGAAGCCAGTTTTTCTTTGACTAACATGCTTATATTTAGGATCCTAAATCTGTATTTGGAAACCTAAGGAACTGACCTGATTTTCTGAAGTGTTCAGCACCCAGTGAATGAGTGCAAACATTTTTAAGTGGCTTCTGCAGGAACTGCTGGATTCAAGAGCTTTGGGTGGAGAGGAAATCAAAGTTTCATTCTACTTCTTAACTTTGTGCTTACAAAGCTAAGACTTGCATTCTCAGAATTCATCATTCCGCAGCAGCGTCTGGTTTTGCTTTAACTAGTGTACTGCTAGAACTACTAAGTGTGTGGATTTTAAAAAGCTTTCAGACTCTTTCACTATGACTTAAATAAGGATATTTAACACAGAGTAAACACAGACCCACTTTGCTGCCATGCTTGAAATCTGAATAAAATAATCCCTACAGCAAAAGCAAAGCTATATAAACAAAACCATGGCAAAGCCATATGAAAGTCAGGAGTAAACTACATTTGGGAATGCTCACAATATGTAAAAGGAAAATTCCTGATATCTCAGTTGAGGAAAAAAGAAGAGTTCTAACAATTTAGTAAACTCTGGAGGCCTGAATTTCCTTGAAAATGGCATTTCCTCAGCAGATACTAAAGTTTTGAGGTCACTTTGCTCAGTGTCTTTAAAGGGCACTGGTATCAGTCTCCCTTTCATTCAGAAACTTTCTTATATCCTTTGAAGACCACAAGACTGTATAAACCTATTTGGAAAAGAGATTGTATAAACCTATGGCCTAGACAATCCTTCTCAAAACACAAGGATAAATCCTGAATTACTGCTGTATTATTTCCTCTAATGGCACTATAGCATGAAAATCCCAGAGTTCATGCTACACAGTATTTGCAAGAGCAAACATTTTCTAGTGTAACTGCCTTTCTTAAGAACTTCTGGAAATTGGGAAAAGAAAAACTTATATTCTCACTGAATTCATGTTTTTATTTCACCATGAGCATTTCAAAGTTTTAGTGTAATTCATAAGTAAGGATTTTGATTGAATCCCACAAAAAATTTAAATACACTCCTCTCTGCCTGCCCTTCACAGTAGCATTGGGGTCTACAAATCTCATAGATCTGCCTGATAAATGAGTTGTACATTAAAGCCACTTCTTAAAAGCACACACTAAATGAGGCACCTTTCTGCAGAGATAAGATTTACAGGTTAGTGTACTCTTCATAATACAAAACACTCATACACACAGGGTGCTGTTATCAGCAGTCATGAAGCAAAGCTCATTAAATAAAAAGAAAATTGGAGTCCTTTTCTCAATGCAGAAATGTAACTACTCAGAACCAGAAACATATCCAGACTATTATTTCCAGCATGGAAATGTCTATGAGCCCCAAAAGCAGCATTGAGAACCCTTTATGGCAGGCTCTGCACGATACCAGCTAGAGGTGGTCATTACCAGCAGTCATTACGTTTGTCAATGGACAGACAAAAGGCAAAAAGCGGAGCAGAACAGAGACCCATCAGATGAGATGAGTGAGGAATTAAACAGACCTCCAGGTCACCCCTCCTGCAACATCAGCAACTTCTAACAGGTCCAATTTAGCATCCAAATATGCTTGTGGCCTTTCTGTGTTTTTTGAGAGAGTGTGTGTGTATGAAGTGCTTTCCACAACTGTAACACAAGTGAAGAAGCACAATTGATTTTTCTGCCACAAACCCCATTTTTGAAGTCTTATCACCTGTTTCCAAATTCCCTATTGACCACGGATTGCCACTGAGCCCAGGCAAACAACTTTCCAGACTGTTCTATAGTTCAGGCTCTCTTCTATCTAAAAGCTTTTCTGTCACTCTGGGGCTAAATTTCCAGCAAGGTTTTCAAAGCGCTGCAAGGAATATAATCACTTTGCGTTATTTTCCATGGGAGGCACATGAATCAAAGCCTGCCACTCCTCAAAGAGCTCAGGCCAGGCTTTCCTTCTAATTGTGGCCGGTGCTTACTTTTACAGAGTCTTTGAGTAAACTTGTCAAGCCCAAATCTGTACTGGATATACTGTTCATAAAAATGTGCAAAGAACCAGATGACCTGTCAAAAATTAAGAGGGTTTTTTTTTTTTTAAGTTGGCCAACAGAGTTTTCCCTTAAAACAGCACTAGAAGAAATACATTATCATTATCTCTGCAGATCAGTTTATTTCTAAGACCAGTTGTTCAGTGATCCTGGAGAGCTAGAACAAAACCCACACATTCTAGGGCAGGTGATGTACCAAAACACATGCACTGGCTAGACAGCACAATTACCTTGCAATTACAATGCTGCTCAGGATGTGATACTTCCAGTACTAGAGCCTTCAGGCAGTGTAAAGCAGTGATTTAATAGAAAAGCTGGCTATTAACAAACTTAATAGTCTTAAGACGGATGCCAAGGTTCACCATTAGAATTAAAGTCCCAGCTGGGACTGCAAGTTTCTTCCCTGGGAACCATTCAACTCATAATTCAGCAGTGACTGCAGTTTCTGCAGGCAGGTATTAAATAGCTCCCCACTACTGCCTCCTGCTCCTCAGAGCAGAAGAGAGCTCTCCTGCAACCACACAGACAGTGAACGCCTTGTCCCCCCCTAAAATTGGTGCAGAAGTGAGCACTCCTTAGCAGACCACAGCAGGGGCTGATGCATCTCCAGAGATCACTGAAGGAGAGGCTTGAAAAGGAAAGGAATAAGAAGGAAGCTTTAACTCCTTGATTTAAAGGCATTTCCTAATGCCATCCCACCAAAGTACAGTACAGCCCAAACCATTTCTGTCCCCAGGATAAGCAGGATGTACTGCAGAAAAGAAGGGGTCTTGGGGATGTCTAAGTCACACACACAAAGCCCAGAGGAAATGCATCATACATAGACTGATGTTTACAGAGCTTATGCAGCACTGATTTGTCCTCTGAAATGTAGAAAAATTTTCTATTAAATTTTTGACTGATCTAGAAAGGAAACTACTAGAAAGGAAGCAGATTTTGGTGTTCAAAGGTGCAAATGGTGTTAAAAGACAACACTGCTTAACTGGAGAAGCAAATGGATTAGAGTCCACACAGCAATGCCCAGAGCTGACCATCTTTCATTGCTTCTCTCACATGAAATACCTAGTGAAAGGTACAGAAATAATCACTTTATAATCAGAAACCCAGAGAAACCATAATGATCTACATTTCAAGTATCAGCTGCCTGTAATTGTCTTTTGTATTGGATGTCAGCTATTTCCAAATGGACTTCTGAACCGAAGCCCACAAATCCCAGCACTGAAAGGGGACCAGTGTGATCTTCAGAGACAAAGCTCCCTATGGTTAATAACAAGCCATAGAGCTTGGCCTTCTCTGCACTGCAAAGGGTACTTAAACTGGTTCAGTAAGTCACAAGGTTTCAGACTGAACTTTTAAGTCAAAGGGAACTTCTGTCAGGCAAAACTGCCACAAGACTAAGGTCTGCCTGACTGAAGCAACAGCCTCCTTCTCTCTTGATGGCACAGAATTCCAGTGTAAAAACAAGTGGAGACAGAGAGCAATTTCCTCCTAAAGACACTTCAATACCAGGAAAGAGAAGTTGCAAAATAGGCAGCCAAGTTCTGTTTTCTGCTGGGGTATATCTGCTCAGCCAGTTCTTTAGGGCACAAATAGGATTGGCAAAGTCTACAGAGGAACAGCTGACAACAAGGCATTACTCAGGGGAATGCACAGATGTTACAAACACCTACGCTTCATTCCCAAATTAACTTTTTTATTAGCAAACATTTGGCGGTCTCAGGTCTGTCTGCCTTAGAACAACAGTCTGTTCTTGAATGCTCATCAGGAAAACGCTACCTATTTGTTCAGGCAATTTGATCCTGGAAGATGCACATACAATATTAACTGGAACCAATGGATAGAGGGGAAAACAAAGTGCTATATACCATGTACACAACACCACTAATTACTTCTTCCCTTGCTTACTACGACTGAGCAGAGTTATTTATCCCACATTGGGCTGTGTCCTGGATGGTTCAGGTATATGATTGCGGGGATAAAGCCATTCCTGATGAAATCCTGAAGGCAGCCTTCCTGCCACAGTTAGTATTTCCTTACGATCCCAAGGCTTAGGCTTTCCTATGTTGATCTTATATATGCCTTGCACTGTCTTCTGGGACATTTGGTCAGACTCTCGGCTGATGTAAGTGAACCTGGCAGCACTGCAGGGAAGAGAATGATTTCCTCTTCCACCAGCTGAGTGTCTGGCACATACTTTCTCCTAATTAGTATTCATCCTTAGGCCTGTTGAATTTATGGGGGGGAGTTAGCTGCCTATGGAAGTCCTAATTGTTTAGAAGCTCAATTTCCCTTGTAGCCTGCAACTGTCACTGAGATCACCTTAATTATTAAGAAAACCTATCTATTAATTTGTCCTCAGAAAGCTGACACTATACGAACTAATATTTTACTAACTTAAAGAGTTCTGTAAAGATTTAGAATGCTTTCTATAAGCACTAAAACAACAAAAGAATTAAAGTCCAATTATTAAAAAGTGACAGACCCCTAATTCCACAGATGTTCTCTCCACAGAGAAATATAGCCTAGTCTTCTTTAAATTGCTCTTGGATTTCTGAGTCATTTGGGCTCATTTAACATTTTTAAACAAGATAAACACATACAAAATACTGTAGACTTCCAAAATCACAGGGAAAAAGTATTAACGAATGAAGAAGAATTATGGAAACACTCAGGAGTATGTCTGCTCTCTCCCACCTCCTGCCAACATTATCACGTGGTATCTGATCTACAAAAGTCTTCTACATTTTCATTCTTTAGTGTATATGCCATTTATATTTTGTCCCAACTTCCATTTCTTTTAGGTCATCATTTTCTCTGCTTTTTCTTTCTCACTTTCCTTTATTTTTCTCTTTTTTTTTTCCCCTTTAGCTCCACCCATGAAAAGAAAAATAATTTCAAGGGCTGAGGAAAAAGTCAGGCCATGTAAACCTTGGGTGACTTGCACAGCTGCAGAAATGCCAACTCCACTAACTGGTCCAAATGGACAACACAGCTGGAACTGCTACCAGCTTCTTGAAGCTTGGTACTTGATTTTAGACACTCAGCTGTGACTTTTCTCTTTCCTCTCCCTGTTCCAACATTGCACCTACTGTGAAATTTGAGTGAGATCTTTATTTCCAGCTACCCTTCCAGAGGAAGCCACTGAGGCAACATACAGGATGCAAATTTTAGAAGAAAGTGCCACCAAGTTAAATGCCAACACAATTTCCAGCACAAAGGCACACCTACATATAGTGCAAGAATCTTTATTTTTTACAAGTGGAATTTGGAAGGCAATCAGCCTTTCAAAATGACAGATCTGCAGCTCAGTCTGAATGAATGTATTGGATACCACTGCAAAATAACACTGGCTTTCAAACTCTCTGAAAAAGATTCATTTGCTTGTAGTCAAAGAACTCAAGAGAATATGCAACACAAATCCCAGTCCCATGCCAAACCTCATATGCTTCTTTAATCTTGGATACAATCATATAAAGCCATAAAACAACAACCAAAAAAAAAAAAAGGAGAGAAGCTGTTAAAAAAATGCACATTCACTGTTAGAAAACACTAAGTCTGTGAAAAAAAAGTTAGAAGGCAGTAGCTTCCATCAAGGATTACCTTCATAAAAATCAAGTTCTTGGTTCACATAGGAAAATTGGAGTGATTTGTGTGAGATTTTCTTCTGTGAATGACAACTAAGCTCTAACGTATTTTCTTTTTTCTGGGAGAAATAACTGCTGTACCTTATAGTTAGAACTGATTTAAGGATTTTGTTTCTGGATATCTCCAAATAGAGTGCTATATATTTTTACATTAAAAATTATGTAAGTGTAGTGTTTATATACTGGTACAGGATATTGATCTGGTCTAACACCCCTCCCTGCTCAAGAAGGATCACCTGGAGCCAGATCCCTGGGAGCATATCCAGGCAGATTTTGAACATCTTCAAGGTAGGACACTCCACAACCTCTATCAGCAACCTGATCCAGTGCTCAGGCAAAGTGTTTCCTGATGTTTAAAAGGAAGCCCTCGTGTGTTTCCACGTGTGCCTGTTGCCTCTTGTCCTGTCACTGTGCACCACTGACAAGAGCCTGGCTCCCTCCTCCTTGTATGCTCCCTTCAGGTATCCATATTCATTAACAACTTCCCCCCCAAGTCCTCTCTTCCCCAGAATAAACAGTCCCAGTTCTCTCAGCCTATACTCACATGAGATATTAGCTATTTCCCTACTCACTTTTCAGATGAGACATTCCGCAACACAACTTTTCTTTTTGCTTTTTTTTTCCCCTGGTAAAACTACTAAAAAGGCTCACATGAACTACCTAAGCATAGCCTTTAATTCAAAATCACAGTGGATTATTTCCTCTGAATGATACATAGCCACACTACCTCAAGGATGAGCAAGGAAGAACGTAAGTTCTCCAGAAAAGGCTACTTCAAAACAAATAATCACATTTTGCATGTTTGATTCCCCACCCCCTCTCCCCTCCTCACATTTAAGAGAGAACTTTTAAGCAGAGGGCATATACAATTCATTAAATCTATGGTTTGGATACTTGCAATTAAACTGTGAGGATACATTTTTTTCATCAGAGCAAAATTATTTTAATAGCCATAATCAACACAATCAAATATAATCAGTGTGACAAGATAATAACATTTTAGAATCATTGACAATAATTTTCTACCTTGCCAGCTCACATCTATATGAAGATGATTACCCCCGGAAAAGATGTGCGACTTCAAAGATTTCTACCTCTTTTTTAATACAGTTTTAAGTTATGTGTCTTTATTCTTCTGTATCCTCACCTTCCCCTCTCTCACTCTTTTAAACTTTTCTTGGTCTTTTCCTTTACTCTACATTCTCCTCCTCTTTATGCATATCTATACCTTTATGCAAGTGATTAAGATAATACATAGACATTTTCCAACAATCTTAAATATCATAAACCTCATGAAAAGTGAGGGAAACACTTCTGCTTCCTAAAGTATTATTTTGGATTTTCCCCCAAATCTGCTCACCAGCATTCCCTGTTTATCTTCAGCCGTGCCCAAGACATGTGTTGGCCAACTTTTCTGTTTGCATTCTATTTCAAACACCCCTCCAGTGCTATTACTTGGAATCTGTCACAATATGAATATCATCCCCTACCCTTCACCTCCTCAGTCTCCCATGAGTTCTGCTCCTCTGTCTTGCAGTCATTTTCACTGCACTCTTCCAATCAGTCCCCTTACTTCTACCCTGCACTTTAAGTTGCCTTTGTTTTCCACTGGGAAGTAGCATCACTGAATTCAAGCTTACTTTTCTTTCTCAAGTCTCTTATTTTGAGTCTGCTCACACTCTGCAGAGGCTTCCCTGCCTGTAGCTCAGACCTTTGCCTGTGTTCAGTTTCTCTTCTAAGCTCCTCATCTTTGCTCCTGACATCCCATAAGTCTTTAATTCTACCTCTGCCTTACGCCTCTCTTTTTTAGCTAGAACAGCTTGTCTTTCCTTGGTCAAGAACCACTCCCCTTTTTCACCTTCAATTCTTTAAAATCCCCTCAGGAACCCTTCCTTAGCTTTTCAACATAAAGCTGGAGTGTCTTGAATTTAGCAATGCCACAATCTCTTTGGAATGAGCTACTTCCCAATGAAATCTGAGCCCAGACATCTCCAAAAGATGCTTCACACTCCAGTAGGGAGAATCCTCTGCATCTAAATACTAGATAGACCTTAAGTCCATCTGCAGTAGGTCATCTTAACAAAAGATGCAATATATATTATTACTATTATAATAAAACATTAATACTCCAATTCCAGCTTTGATGTTGAGTGCTTTCGGAAGCAAAATATTCCAAGAAGGCACAATTTATTACCATCTCCCATCCACAGGGCATTTCCCAAACTGAGATAAGTTTCCATGAACAGACAGTTTTTCTGAGCAAAACACCTGAACTCTAAACTTTGTAAAAAAAACCTGAACTCTAAACTTTGTTTCACAGCGTGCTGGGACCCTTCTACATCAGGACAGACTCCAGGTTGCTACTGTTCCAAAAATCTGTGTTTACATACTTTCTTTAATGAAATTGATAATTTATGATGTCAACAGTTTCTTAGAATAGTTTATAAAATCTTAATTTAATTTGGAGCAAAAAATTATCTTTTCATAGTCATGGCTGAAAAAAGAAAGACCAAGCCATTACAATATGCAAGATACACTCCTGTCCTGAAGACAAGGCTCTATATTTGGTTTTTGAAGTTAACCTAATGGTTCTAAGGAGGTGGAAATGTATCTGGGTACTCAGTAGCTTTCATAACAAAAAGTTAAGGAGAAAAAGCCACTTGCTCTTGTTTAAATAATCATGATTGCTGAAGGAAGTGGAACTAGGTTGATTTGCAACCTGCAGGAAGCTGGTCTTCTGTCTTCTCTGCATTCTGCAGATATTTAACAAAACATGTAGCTGTTTGCCTTACCTTTTGAAGAAAACTATTCTGTTCAAAACCATAGGATACAGAGCCATGGCAGGGCATGGTTTCATGGTGAGATCACAAGCACTGTAAAGGGAAAGGACAGGAAGGGGGCAGGAGTGTTCAAAGCCTGTGCTGAAGACCAGCATAGTTGCTCTTCAAAGGAACACCACCATGTTTGTGATTTATCTGTTGGAGCTACTTCTCATGGACATATAATTTCATTAAAATGTTAGACTTATGGAAAAGTCACAGGTCACTATTAGACCCATATTGTCCTATCTTTTTTTTTTCTTTTTGAAACACAGAGCTACTAGAAGCAGTGCAAGAAACATGGGAAGTTTTATAGGGTTGTTTGTTATTCTTTATTATCATAACCGTCTTTTCTAGTCATTCAATATGCAAAAAAACCCAAAAAAACCAACAAAACAACAAACCTGCAAATGCTTGCAAACACTAACATATATTGATTATTATTGATTCTCCCCTCTGGTGAATGGGAATAAAGAGTATGATAGAAACTGTCTGGATATAAAAACTGATGACTGCAGTTGTAGTTTCTGTTGTTCTCTTTTTGCTAGAAAGAGTGCTTTTTTCTGAAATCCTGTTGCCAAGAACAGACCTAAGGTTTCCCTTCAACTGGTTTTAACTTGCAAGAACATCTATACTAAAAGCTCAAAACACTAAAAGCTAGAAAGGTCTGGACTGTGATTTTGAGGGCTGTTGATAATGCATCATGAAAGTGTAACAGAAAACTTCAGATGTAAAACACTTCTCAGTATGCAAATCACTTCCATGTACAGGTAGCAGATCCTTTCCCAAGCTCCTACTCTGCTTCTTCCTCCTTTGCCATCAGCCCTGCTTGTGACATGAACCTGTGCCTGTGCCAACATGAATGAGACGTTTTATTGCAATTAGCTGCTGCATTTATTACTGACAGCGTCTTCCCCAGACAGATGATCAATGCAGTTATAAGCGTAGCAAGACATAGTGAGATATGAACTGTATCTAGAGTCTAAAGTCTGCACAGGCCTGTCAAAAGGTAAGAAAAACAGAAGTAGCATGAATCACATTTTACCAGTAAGTATAGAAAATAGACCAAGACACTGCCAGAAGGAAGTTTGTTGCAGAGCTGTGAAAAAGCATTTCCATCATCTGAGTCTTGGCCCAGCACTTTGAGTGACTGTGTCCTTACTTCATTAGAGGCTTCTGTGGGTGGGAGGATCTTGAAGTGAGGAGGAGGGTAGCATGGAAAAGGACATTATGCATTGCTTCTTGGGCTGTGAACTAAGGTAATTTATAACAGCATTACCTAATCCGTTTTTCAGGATTTTTTTTTTTTTTAGTTTGTTTGGGGTTTATTTTAAGCGACACAAAAAGTAGCAAGAAGATATTACAGTACTCAAAGAGACTCAAAGGTACATAGCAGGCAGTCACAGCCCGAAGAGTTCCTTTGAACAGGAGAGCACAGTAACAGACTGGGTTGTATTCTTTGTAAAATACTTATTTCATGTATAGGAAGGGATGGAGATACAGATTTTTTTAAAGGCCACAGAGATGTGGATCTGTCAGACATTTTACAGACTCAGGCCAATGTCAGTGCAGTAGCACAGACTGACATTCTAGATATGGTTGCATTCTTTCCAAGATATATAGAAGCAGATGTACATCTCTACCTACTTTAAGGAAGCAAGATTTTGTCATTAAATTACAAGGCCAAGAATCAAAAAACCTGTCTTTAGTTCCACTTAATTAATTTCTGTTTATTTACTTACAGCTGTCTTTAGGCAGCTTCTGGAAAAGGTACTTTTCTTTTGCCTCAGTTTCTTCCTTGAGCCAAGTCGTTCATGGGAAGAAGGCAAGGCATGACTTCAAGTTTGTTTCCTTGTTTAAAGAACTCATTTCCATCATTCTGGAGAGGTCCGTGACCAAGCTCATTGCAGTCATTGTGGAGACAAAACAAGTAACTTATGTCCTCAGCCTGCCCAAATGGCTTGACATAGACAACTTGTTAAAACACAGTCTACCTGTAAGTATATTAGCATATCCATGCAAGGACTTAAAAATACGTTCTGAGCCATAAGAACTAAACCTGCCAGCTAAGATGAAAGTTATCAATCCTAGCTTGAATTCTTAATATTCCTCTACAACACAAGACATCGTCTAGAATTTGAAAACTACATGTTTACTTTCAAAGTCATTCGCTGTTGTCACCTCGACTGCCCGATGTGGCACCTGGCTCCTGATTAGAAAGGCATTTCAGCATGGCCAGCACCAGTCCTTGCATTGCATGTTCTGAAACGTTTAGCAGAGTGTTAACTAGGTGTTGAAAGCCAGGTGAATTCACAGCAGTACTGAAGCTCTTATTAAGCAGCAGCAGCACTTTCTCAAAGCAGGTGGAAGGCAGGGAAGTCTGACTGAGAGCAGAAAGGGAAGGCAACGCTATGATTAGCGGAGCCAGGGGACTGCCACAAAACACCAGAGGGAGCCCAAGAAAGTGTAGGGAAGGAAAGAGGATAACAAATACAGGGCGAGATATGCTGACCACTGTATCTTTATCAAAACGCCAACATTCTAGAATAAAAAGAGGCAGCAGTGGCAGAACAATCATTTCTACCCTACTCACTGGAGACTGCAAAAATAGGAGGGCTCAACCAAAGCTGAGATTTGACCAGAAGTTTTCGTTGTGCCGAGTCAGATTGTCAGCCAGTGTAAGTCAACACAATGGAGCTTCACTCACACACACAAAACCCTGAAACCACCACAAATTATTCTCTCCCTTCACACCCTGCCCCTAGCATAGATTATGACCTCCTCAAATCCATTCCAAAATCTTTGCTCTCCACACAATCTCATTATGAAGGTGCACTGGTGTCCCTTAGATATGCCCCATGCACTCTGTCAATATTAAAATTGCCATTCAATACAGCGTAAAAATTAGGAAAATATAGTAAGAAGAATGGTTCTGGTCAGGAAAAAACCCCTACACGAGTAAATGCTTTCATGTATTTGGTTTCATAAAAATAAAAAAATCTAATTTTCTCTGTAAGTTACGTGCCTTTCAGTAAAACCTTCAATGTGTGTTTCAAGTCTTAAAAACCTTAAAAAATATACATTTTCTGAAGTTAAAAAATAGCTTTAATATTTCGAAAAGGTGTCTGCTTTTCTAAGAAAACCAACCTATTCTTGGCTTAATACTCTAGAATATATCTGTACATTTGTTAGTATCGTGAAGGTAGACACCCCATTACCAGGGAGGATGGCTTCACAATATGAATCGTGAATTGAAACTGTCACTAAAGTGTAATTATATCTAAAATTACTTGCACTGGTCTCTAATCTGCATACAGAAATGAAGTACAATGTTTCTGCTTTATTAACAGCAGAAATATTTTGGTCAAAAGCTGCAAAATTCCATTTTAGTTGTGTCTGCCCAGCATGACAATACAAAACAAGGTGAACCTGAAATTTTTGCAAGTGCTGTACATATTCCTCCTGTCAGTTGGGTGCCTCATCTTACTGTATGTAAAATCAGGTACACAGGTCTTGGTCTTGTACCACAGCAGTTTTATAAATGGGTTTCTACTTAATAATCATTTTGTTGGCAGTGGAAAGTGCTGTGTACAACACCACTCTTCAATTTCCAATGAAACCTGTATGGTTGCCAACAATGTCTTTTATACAGAAAAAAATAAGTTTGGGTCCTTAGCCTTAGTGTGTCTTTATGGTTTTAATACACCAGACTCATTTTTCCATGTAAAAAATAGTATCTGTGCTTGTTTGGGAGCTGAGAATGCAAAAGGATTGCTGAACATTTAAGTCCTTGCACTGCCTGAGCAGACATCAGTTTTGGGAAAGCAGCTGAATGTTCGTGTTACCCTGCAAGAGTTTTAGGCAACTGAATATGAAAATCTGCTCCTAAAATGAAACAGATCTGCTAATTTTGTGAAAAGAGTTACTATAAATATTGGAAAGAAGAAAAAGAGTGGAAGTCCAAAATGTGTTCAGTAGATAAGCAATTGCTCAGTTCTTCTGCCCTTTATCAATCTAAGCAAGCATTTAATACTGAGATGAAATATCAGAGGAGATTAGCTCGAACAGAGATAAACTTGGAGCTAATTAGAAATCATGCTTCACGTTATTCTGCTAGTAACAGCTGTTTTGAAATATTGCTATAGGGATGATCCCACTGCAATGCTGCCTTTTGAAAGCCTTCCAAATCCTGTAAAATGTATTAATCTGTGACATTCATATGAATAGTGCAGACAAACGAAAGCAATTACTTTCTCCTCTTTGTTCTGATTTGTTATCTTGGTTTGATGTGGAGAGCCTATGCCAAATATCTATCCCTGATACTTCTATGATTTGATTTCAGATTTATTTCCTTTAAATTATGTGTTCTATTTTGGGGCTTCAGCTAATGGAAAAACAAAGACAACTAAACAGCTTCACTATGTAGGAAAAAAATAGAACTTTCTTCCTTCAATTATCCCTCAGGAACCCTGGATTTGGAGGTCTTTTTTAAGCTAGTTGTTGAAAAAATAATAGGGATGGGAATGAATTAAAAGGGAGGAAAGATGTTTTTCTGAAGTACTGCAGAATCTGCTACCATAGGCAATCTGTACAAAAGTCAGAGGGGAAGGGGGAAATGCTGCATATCATAATTGAGATAGATTTGTAGAAAGAGGCAAGAGAACTGCAGCAGAGAGTCTGGCTGCAGAATTCCTGAGCCAATCCAGCGGATATCCTGCCTACTTTGGTTTTTCTTTCATTGATTAAATGTAATTAAGAAGAACGAGGGTCTTCTTTCTGTCCTGAAGATCCAACACAAACAGTAGCAGGGCTTGGGTGTGGGGGCATGAGGGGGAGTGGCATCACAGACAGCTCCTGCTCCTTTAAAGCAGGAGGATGCTCTCAGAGACATTTTAAAACCACAGCCAACCTCAGGCTGACCTGCAGCTCTGCTAAAGCATGTGGGGGATGCTCCCCAGGAGCCCTACTAATGTAAACCCTATTCCCTAAGGATATTGGTGAGCTCCGCCTGGCCATCCCAGCAGGGCTGCCCAGTCCCACTTCAGGGTGACAAGGACATGCAGGCTGCCCCAGGTACTGCTAGCAGGGGAACTGGGTTTGGCTTCCCATACCACAGCAAAAGACCTCTCTTCTTTGGGAGGCACCTAGAAAAGCCTGACAAAGTTCACCAGCCATATTTTGAAATAATAGAAACAAGAATCATTTCCTAATAAGTAAAAGTGTAAGGAGTTGAGAGGAGAGGACTGTGATAAAGAATCACCTAGAAGAAGTCACAGGAAAAGCAAGGTTAGAGTTAAGTCTTGAAAGTCTCAGAGCCCAGAGCTCCTCACTCTTGCTCCTTATTTTCTTCATCCTTTTAAAGCAGACACATTGATCTGCTGTAATTTGGATGCTAATTTTTTTTTCTCAACACAGTTTGTTAAGAAAGAAGAAAAGGGAGAAAATGTTTTGTTTAAAAAGCCTTCTGCCTGCATTCTCCTTGAGAAAGCCAACACTGAGAGATTAGTGCCGTCACTGCTACGTGGACCAGTACTTCATAAATACAAATAAATCAGCGACCTAGAGCCACACTTGCTCAGCACAGTCCCAAGCCTTGCTGCCAGTTTTTGAAACAGAAAAAGGTTTGATCCAAAAGGCCAAATGGCTTTGGATCATACCCTAAGCCTGCAGCATATCTTCTGTCCCTGGCACTTTGAAACAACATGTGAGGGGCAAGGCTTCCAACTGCCCTGGATCAAAACTCAAACAAATGGCAGAAAGGGAAGGGGCAGTCCAGGACAGGAGAATCTGACAGATGCAAGCCTGTTGGGAATGCTGTTCTCCATGGACACAGCCAAGAAGACAGGAAAGGAGGAGGCATGAGCAGGGAAGAAGTGGGGAGAGCACACTGGCATTAAAAATAAATAGTTGTGTCACATATTGTGTACAAGGCTTAAAGACAAGTGTTTGCTGCTGACAGGGGTTTTAGGGAGGCTTTTTGTCGCGGCTATTTTTTCCCCCTTTTAATGCATACATCACATTACCCCAAACTGACAATTCCAGTCATCCGTGCTGCCGGAGTGGCAACCCTGCAGATCCCCTTCTGTGTATTCTGCTTGCCTGGGCACCCTGACACTTCCTTCGTGACAGCTCTGGGGACCTCAGGACACGATCTTTCCCTAAGGCACACACAAGCTCCCAGTAATGCTGATCATCAGCTACCCAGGCAAATAAAGCCTCCCCCACACCCTTTTTTTTTTTTTTTTTGAGTCCACAGCAGGTATCCTTTCATGAGAAATTGGAATCCCATGTTGCTAAGTCATTCAGTCTTTCACTACATGCTGGAGAGGATGTCTGATGTTTCTGTCTGCTGGTGCTATTCCTGGCCCAGTTTTCACACAGAACCTTTAGAAAATGACATCCAAGAAGTAGCTGTTCATAGTCTGCCATGGAAGGCAAGAGCAGATATAGAGGAATAAAATTCATGACTGGATTCTCACATTAGATTCCTGTTTTCCATTATTTCACAACACCTGAATGCATCTATTTGCATTTTGCATAATTAGGCAGAGTCAGATTTTGCAAGGAATCTTCAGAAATCACATGCCCCATCCCACTTACCTGTGAAGAGTGCTGGGTTCCTAATCCACTTAGGTTCACTTACAAAAATCTCAGCTAACACCCTCAAGTCTTTTAATCTATTTCTAGGGCTTATCATCACCTGCAAATTTGGACAAACCCAGAATTTTCTGAATGACTCATCCCTATCAACAGGGAACAGCAAAAAACTCAGCTCCTAGTGCAGGAGAAAAGCTAAGAGTACCCCCTAGTGTTCTGGGTGCAACCTGAAAGTCTGGCCAGAGTGAAACCAGAGACAAGCTCATTTTAGAACATGGCCTTTAGTCACTTGGCATCCATTGTTTCCCTCTGGAAAAGGACACCTGAACATGTCTCCATCGTGTTACCACAGCTTCGTGTGGCACCATTTGCAAGTAGAGGAATAAATAACTACCTTTATGATTTAAATATACCCAAGTGGATTTACACCAGTGAACCCTTCTTTGCACTGGCAATGGTTTGAGGGTGCTCCCAGTCACCTAGAGCTGCTCAGATGACATGTAAAAGTCATTAGGGTTTGGGTAACTCAACAGCTTTTGATGCTTTATGGGTCTCCTATGAGAGTTGTGCGTCTTAATTAATCTGTCAAGTGCTTCAATATCCACAGAGAGAAGGTGCAGTACAATGCAAGACAAGGTTATTTATAACTCTCCCTCCTTCCTGCGCACAAAGCCACATTACCTCACATTAAATCCCTTTTTAATGACAGCAAAGTTAAAAAAATAGTGCAACTTCTGTTAACTGAATCCATTCCAGACACCTGTTTCTTGCCCTGCCAGGTCAGCAGACCAGCAGGTTCTGCCATTAACCTCCTGCTGCGAGAGCTCAGCAAATCTTCTCATTTTCCTGGGCTTCTCTTCCAAGTCATCTCTCTAGAGATGTTCTTCCTGTCAGGGTGTATTACCGTGTGCATTTACTAAGCAGTAGTAATTATTTTGTCAATAACAAAGGAAATTTGCTGTTAATCATAATAGCAGTCTTAATATACTTTGTGTTCCTGGCTTTTTCTGGAATAACAACTGGAAGGCAAGTTTAATTTAAATCCAGGGAGACACATGTGGAGTGCAGCACCCAGCAATATGCATGCAGATGATAACATGCTTGAGCAGGCTGGCCACTACAGTACTCGCAGTAGCCCGTCCATCAAGGCTTAAATTATAGCAGATGATGCAAGTGTAATGATTAAATATAAAAGCTTAAAATTCCAGCTAGTAGCAGCAGCTTATGGGCGGGTAGGGGAGGGTAGTCATGAAAGCCTGTCACCTAAACTTCATCTTACACTGGAAAAGTATCTTCCTGGAGCAAGGCAAGCATATTAATAATGCAGCAGTGCCAGCTGAGGGAAACAGCTGGTTTGTAAAAGCAATTCTGACTGTAAGGGTCCAGGAAATGGAATCTCAACAGGATAAGCCACATTTACAAGCTCCTGCTAAGACGGCCTTTAGCAAGCCAGAAAATAACTTACAAACAGATCACAGTTTGCACTTTGGCAGCACACTTAATACATGTTCAAAGTGCCCAGTCTGGAGGGAAATACACTGTAATTATAGAAACAGTGCAACTTGTGCAGGCCAGGCCACCAAACGCCCCTTGTGGGTCCTTCAGAGCTTCTAGTTCTGCAGGGCATGACTTTAACACAAAGCTCAGAGTGGCTTTTATTGCAGACCCTGTAAGATGCAACTTCAGCACTTCCTGGGATATTTTCTGATTACTGATTTCTGGGATGTTTACTTTTTCCAAGAGATTGTTTTGCAATTTTTCTGTGATTTTAGTTGGTCCAAAAAGCTTTGCTGCTAAGTTATGTCACTGCCTGTACTTAGACTCTAAGTGCAGCTCTGTGGTGTTTAAAACCAGGAACTGAAAAGAAACACTATCTGAAGCAATAGAAGATGAGCTGGAATCTTCTGGTTTTCCCTTAATCCAGGGTTCAGTGTTGCCCCTCACCTATTTCCTTTTCCTGGTCTGTCACATGAGGTAACAGCTGTTATCCAGCAATCTCAGAAATAAATTGTAAGGATCAGCTTGTCAACACTCACTTAAATCCACGTAAATTGCTTTGAGCATAGGAAGCAATAAAATGCTGAACAGCTTCACTGCTGTGGTACCCAAATGGACCCTTATAATGTCTTGCCAATCTATAAAGATGCAGACAAGATGGAAGCTCCGTTGTTACGTTTGGAATTTTTTTATGGGCTGCATAAGGATTGTTCTCACCTAACATAACACACAAAGTCTCTTGGAAAAAAAACTCTCTATCCCTAAACATCTTGAAATACAACTAACCACTCCACAGTGCATAAATGGTCTGCTGTGCGTGCTCCCCATCATAATCAAACACAGGAAAGTGAGGAGGAAGGGAAAACCAGTATATACAGAGACCACTTCTCTCCAGAGTTACCAGGTGCCAATGTGATAATCGTAGATTTCTCTGGAAAGCTGGATTATCTTTTATTACACCACTATTTGGTGAGCTTACTTCACTTTTTAATTGGCTTGTTCCCTGCTTTACTACACGTGGCAAGGGTTGGTGGTGTTGTATTGCTGCACACCCTCGAGCTCAGCAACGCTGAGCAGCTTTCCAGGGAATAATGGGAGCGCGCTCCATGGGCCTCCAGGTGTACACAGCACAGTGCCTGAACACGTGTGTCACCGCTCAGGATTGCACGGCCCCGAGCAAAACACAGCCCAGCCACGCTTTGTTCTCATGTCAGCTGAACCCAGAACAAACATGAGGCTCACATAAAAAGATAATGCACCTTTTCTAGCCATACTAAACACAAATAAGCAAATGGAATGTGTCCCACCACTTACTTACACTCCAGTTCCCTTGTGTATGTGCACTGCTCCAGAGTACATTGACAGATAGCCCACCCTTCTCTGCTCTCCTCCACCACACAATGCACAGAAATCGCCACTTCAGCTCCATACTGAGCCCTTCTGGCTCTTAGTGACCCTCATGCCAAACTCCACACTGCTGGAAACTGTGCTGTGGCTTCAAGGAACATTAAGGAAAGAACATTTTTGTTAAATGGAGTCACACAACAATTTATCGAATGCAGAATTTCTCACATCATTGCGTGACATCAATTTGCTGTGACAATATCTGCAAATATGCAGGAATGCTGGGAAGTGGTGGATGGTGTCAGGCAGAAGGCATTTGAAATGAGAACTTGTGGATAGATGGTTGAACCTCTGTGCTGAAGGATGGGGTTCAGGAAGTCTGAGTTCTGAGAGGTTGCTGCATCCACTGTCAAATATTAACTTTTGTGTGTACAATTTCAGCAGTTTTGGCCCTGTTTCAAGGACCCCTCCTCCTCTCCACGCTATCACCAATTCCAATTTAACAGGGATTACCGAGGGTACAGCACACTGGGAAAACACAGGACGTCTCCAGGTAACAGCTAGGAGGGATTCCTTACCTCAAACTCAGCGGAAGATCAGTGCAGATGGTTCTGGTGCTTCATTAGAGAAAAGGGATACGTGAGATCATGAAGAGCTATTAAGCTTACATATTTCTCCCAGTTTATCAAGATGATCAGTACACAGGCAAAGCATTAGCTGTGAGGTTTCTGCCTTCTGGTACCTGCTGTCAAATGCCCTAGTTTGGCTGGTGTAAAATTAATGCCAGCTGTACCCTAATAAAGAAAAAGACCTTGGAATTTACATACGTAACCAAAACCAAAATGACACTATAAACCTGCTGGTGTGGCATTTGTTCTCTCAAGGGTATTACAGTTCAGCATTAACTGGAGGACAACAGAGGAAGATACAGATGTCTTTGTTGCACAGACCTAAAAAACACGTGAAAGCCAGTATTTTGAAGATTAAGTCAATAATGCCAACTTGCTATATGAATTGTGAAGTGGGAATTGGCTAGCAAGAATTGTAGATGTATCTTTGTTTTAACTGTGCCTCTCTTTTCCCTTGCAAAAAAAATAAACAACTGCCAACTCCATACCTCCCTCCCACCAGGAACTGGCTCCTTTTCTCTGTCACTGGCATTATCCAGTCCTGACTGTGTCCAGGAATTTCACTGTCTGTCTCACTGATGGTATTTCTCAGCAGTCCCTCATACATATGGGACATCATGTTCTGCCCTCATGAAACCCACAGCATGAGAGTCAGGAATATCTTTTAAAAGGTCAGGTATTCCCTGACCACGAAGGAGCAGTATTTCTGGCTATGTGTATTCCCTGGCAAAATAGTACAGTGGAAAGGGGATGAAACCAGGACTTATTTGATATTCTAGTCCTCAGGCTGGTAAAACATTTGTTAAAATATTTGTTAAAATATTTGACAATTACTCTTCAGAAGCAAGTGAATTAACCAAGCTGCTCAGTCTGGGTAGTGGTTCAGATGGGTACCTCTGTAACCTTCTGCTATCCTACCCAAAATTGTGACAAATGGCTTTCACTAGTTCTGTTCTCATAGGATATCAAATTTCCATTTCAACAGAAAGATGTGTGGTCTTCAGAGGTCCCTGCTGCACTTGCAGATGCAAGAGCTTTGTCTTTATTCCCAAGCACAGGTTTACCCCAGATGAGTTTCCTGGTGTTTTCAGCCATCACCAACATGCCCCCATGCCACAAAGAACTCTCTCCATCTCTGCAGCAACTCACATTTTTGGTATCACTTCAACAGCAGCTTCAAAATGTAGTTAATTTTTTTACAGGTAGAAAGTTCACACACTGTGAACTCCATGTCAAACACATAACAAGAAACTGAGAAAGGAAAAAGCTACAGACTGAGTTTTTATGAGTCAGTCTGGCTCAATAATGACAGGTTCACAACTGTTCTAATGGCTGAAGACAGCTTTGGACAGAACACACAATTCACTGCTCCATGGACATCAGAAGTTGAGTTTTCTAACCACTGAAACAAGCCACAAATTATCTACCAATTTCAAAAACAGCATGACAGTGGCCTACATGGATGTTTTCGCTGAAAGGAGGAAAATATGACAAGAATAATAGTCTTGCAGCTAAAGCACTGAACTCCAAGGACCTGCATGTAGCTCCTGACTCTTCAAGGACCTTCTTATTTCACTCAGGCAAATCACTTCAGAGTAAATTCATCTCCCCCAGAATGTGACTAAATATATATATATAAAAATTGCAAAAGTCATTATATACATGGGTTTCTTATTATTCCATGTGAATAGGAGTAAATCAACCAGAAAAGAAAGTCCTTCAATTGCATTTGAGTGCTTCTAAACACAGAGTCCTGTGCAATAAGCAGACAAACTCCACACTGGTTTTTGTTCAGCCACTTTAGAAGTGTTGAACTTTTGTCCCTAGGTTAAAAGTTTAAAAAGTGTGCACACTGCTTTGTAAATAAAACCCTCTATGACAAAGAAGTCTATTACAAATATCTTGATGCCCAAGTTAAAAGGACAGCTTGACAAGAAAATTGCGATCATCCAGTTTGCAAAGTCTCTACCTGTTTCCAAAAGTTCTGTCCTGCACACCAGCAAAACTTGATTTTTTCCAGAATAGAGTCAGTGAGCAGATTTCTACTCTACAGCACATGCACATAGAGTTCGTCCTTGCTCTCCCACCAGTCTTGCCACTCATTATTAGCTACTTGGGAATTGATTTCTTAGGGGGCTAAATTATCTTCTGTTGTGATATTCCTGTTATCTTGCCAAACTCCTTTTTCACCATAATTTGGTCAGATGTGGACATACATTTTTAGAACATTTTAAGGCCACAGTTGAGAGCTGTGCCCTGAATGCAGCCTTAAACACAAAGTTCTTTCCTGAAATCTCCTAGTTTTAGAGTCCTAATGAGAATAAAAACCAAAGCTGTCTTGACCCACTTCACTGGTCCTTTTAAATAAGTCACAAGTCTACACATGAAATTGTGACATGAAGCCTGTATCTTTTACCAATCTCACCAGTTCTTTAAATAATGAGTCAGGGAAAGATAAGGCAGCAGGCCCTATTGTTTTTCAGAGTCACAACACCCTTGGAGGTGCAGAAGAGTGCTCTTGTTCCAATTTTAAACAGGAAATGGACGACAGGACTTTGTTTTCTGAATGACCCTGGACTCAATACATGTGTAACAGGCTAAAGCTACTAAAGAGTGATATTTGCCTTTTCTTTCACAGTTCCATTAAGCTGTACCATTAATGCAGCAAATGAATAGAGGCATCATGAGCCACAGTGCTCCAATATTTAGAAGCTGGCTGGCTCCTGCCCCATTTCTAGTTCTATTTGAACAGAATTTTTGAGGATACAGACTTAATGAATCATGTTTAGTCACGCCTGAATGCTCACTGACATTGTAGCTTAAAAGCAATACCTGCTCTCAAGGGACATTTTTGCCATATCTACATTCCACACTACATTCTGGATTGTGTTTATTTATTTCTTAGAAGCACATATACTTCACCAGTGAGCAAATACAATTTCATCTTTGCAGCTCAGTCCTCCCCAACCACAAATGGGGAATTAACGCTAGCCTATCTCTTTTGTTAATCATTTTGAGATATGCTCATGGGTAAAGCTGTTTAATACAACCCTACTAATCTTTGCCACTGATTTCTAGGGAAAAGTGAACAGAACACCATCTTTTTCTCCTCCCCTCTCCAACTACCTACCACTCCCCCCATTAAATTAGGTCATAAACCTACAAGCAATTAAGCGAAAAAGTTACTAGTTGAAACTGAAAGGCCAGTTCTGCAGTTTGACTCAACACTGTAGAAATAGATTCCACTGGACTGGGGTTTGTGTGAGCAGAGCAGAACCTCCCTACCAGTGTGTGAGACAAGAGACAAGGTAATAGGCTTTTTATCGTTTACAGGACTCAATACTCAGCCCTGTGGAACTTTCAGACACAGTGTCTCAAGTTGGGCTTTCATTCAGGAATTCCACTGCCTCATTGCACCCTGCTCCAGGCACAGAACCCAACAGCCAGAGTGTGACCTTCAGTGCCATCAGGATAACGGTCTGGAAGGATCAAACCCAGCAGAGCTGCTCCTGCTACATCTGCTGCCAAAGTGACCTTACAACTGAAACACTGATTTCTAGAGAACAGCACTGAGTACTAAAACCTAACACTGGTCCACAAATCTTTCAGGAATGCTTTGCTTTCCTCACTGATGCATTGGTTTCCAACCCCTAAGAGTTCTTTAATTTCATTGTAGTTTGGTTGCATTTAATGTTCTTTTCATACAAACATACCCTTGGCCTGACCTTTTTCTTCTTTAAACCAATGAAGCCAATCATAATGGATGAAAAAAACCACTAGTTTCTGACATCTGGTAGGCAGCCTCACACATCTGAGATTCTACAAAGCATTAATATCAAAGCCTGCCAGAAGCATGCCTTGTGCAGCAGGGATCAGACCGAAAATTAATGTGTCACTTACAAATGGTAAAGGCATAAAATTTACTAATCTAATTCCATGGTGCCAGGAACAACTGGATCAGCTGAGGGCAGGTGTGAAAGGAGAGCCAGACACCCTTCACTGGGGCATCACATGGGAGGTGGGCAGAGGATCAGCTCCAGGCATTCCAGGGAGCCAGGCAGATGCCATTGGGCACAAACCTGGCTGCAGGGAGCCTCTGTAATCCTCTGTAAGTCTCAGTGGCATGTTCGAGATGATTACATGAAATGGTGATGAAGATTTCATTTTAATATGCTTTCTACTTTGACAATCTCTCATTGTAAGCAAGTTATATCTAAAATAATTTTATTACTTTCCCATTCTTTTCCAAGTGCCACAGAGCACCTGGTCACTTCTGGCCTGACCTTGCTGATTTCAAGGAGAAAAAATACGACATATTTTCCTCTTTTAGACTTATCTGAAAGCTCTACAAAGAGCTCTCTCTGAGCAAGGTACATAAAAACATAGATTTGCCCAATTAGTCTTACTGGAAAAATGAAAATAAACCAAGCAAACAAATACAGTTGGGTACCCAAAAGTAAGCAAAATTATCATACTAATGAAATAATATGTATCTAGAAATCTCCATCAGTTTGGAAAGGAAAACCACATCTCATTCCACCTTCACTTTGTGTTCAATGCACAAGACTTGGTATACTATGAGCATACACCATTTGGAAGTTACATGTTCCCAAAGAAAACATGCCAAGACAGGGAAAAATCTCACTCAGATCTATCTTATTCTTCCATTTATAAGTTGAAGAAAGAGTCAGGAGCAGAGGATTTAAAAACAAAACAAACCAAAAAAACGTGTCAAATCCTAAGTTCAGCTACCTGCTTTTCCTTTCAGTCTTACTCCTGTTGCTCCCAAGTAGTATTTAGTTGTTGCCAAGCAGCAGAAAGCTAATTAATGCAATGTCATGTTTCCTTGATTTTATCTCTTGCTCCTTCCCACTTACATGCACACTGCTCCCCAACATTCCCAAAATAAAGGTAAATTGGCTGCAAGAAACAAGAGAATTGAAAGCACAGTTTTGCATTCAGCCTATGGAAACACTTCCTCCCCCAGAGCACTCGCTCTTATTAGTGCAAATCGCCCCTAAGCTTTGGTCACAGAACGCATTAACATCTCCAGCCAAGCATCTGGCAGGGCTGTGCTGCTCACCTACACCCAAACCAGCCAGCTGAAATACAGGTATTCCCACAGGAGATAAAATCACTGCAGTTTTGGTAAAGCTTCTGTTGAGGGCAATTTAGAGAATTTAGCATTTGTGCTGCAGTGCACATAGCAAAAAAAAAAGGCTGTCAGAAAAACATAACAACAGCTTATGTCAATTCTTTTGCTAGGATGAAAGAGATGCCTTGTTCTACAGCTACTAGAAACCATTTAGGCACACCACCTTCTGCCCATTTTGTATTTCTTTGCTTCCAAACAATAGTAATCTTTTTCAGAGTGGTAGAGAGCAAAAAGATTTTGTCTTCCAAGCCACAGACTAGCTTTGCATCAGCACTCTTTTTTTAACCCAGCAATACATACCCCTAGTAGCATAAGAAGAATTTATTCCCTTTTCAGAAGACTCCAGTCTATTTCTGTATTTGAAATAGCAGAAGGTCCTAAAAACAGCTACTGCAACCCTTTCACACACGGGCACAGATGAGAAAGGGATCCCAGAATGCAAAAACTGGCTGCACATAGAAATCTAATAAAGGTAAGGGGGTAAGAGGGTCAAAATAAGGTAAGACAAGGCAATGCCAAGGAGAGAGTGACTGCACTGGAGGCTGAGATCATCTGCTTACAGCACATGAAGGAGGGGAGTTTTCCAGCTCTCACAGCCACCATTCTTCACCTTTAGCGATGACACTTGAATTCTCCACCTTGTTTTCCACCCCCGGCACTCTTCCCAAGGCCTAGATGGTTGTGATAAACCAGAGGCTCTACCTGAATTTCTGCTTGCAAGACCATGGCCTAAAGTCAGCTCAACAGCCATTTATAACTTAGAAAATTCAATAGTTATGAAATGCATTGTGTCTGGCATGAAAGCAAACTCCAGTGTTGCCTTTCTGCAGGAGATCAGGAGCTAGTCTCTCTTTTTCAAAACTGCTGACATATCACCTTCCACTACATGGGGTATTTTTGAAAAATACAAATGCAGGTGTTACAAAATGACACCTCTCTCCTTCCCAATTTTGACCCAATTACCTTCTATTTTAGCTCTAGCATTAATGACCATGGCCTCTTTCCAAACGTCTCCCAAGGAAAGTTCAGCCACATGGCTACCATGAAACCTAAGTGAGAGCTGGGAAGAGAAATGCTCCAGTCAATGCTGAAAATATTTAATCCCAGAGAGCCAGTCAGAGATCCAAGTCCATTTAGAAGAGCACGACACTGTAATAAATGCATTGCATTGTGTTTCTTGCATCCACAAGCCACAGAGTCGCTCTAGACATTCTTTATGCTCAGGCAGCTCGAGTACCTCGATACAGTTCCCTGTCTGGCAGGGAGGGGAGAGCTGGGTAAGTGCAGTGAATCTGTCACTTGCAGCAGACAAGAACATCTTGTACTTGAGCTGCTTGTTGAGTAGGTTAGAAAGGCAGACAAACTGGCAGACTTACTAGATTTTTTTTTTTAACTGGGGTATTGAGAAGTAAAACCCTTATAACAGGCTATTAATTTAAACAGGTCTGTGCAAGATATCTAAACCCCACCAATAAGAACAATAACATTTAAGGGTTAGTATTGAAAATAAAAACATTCCAGTCTAAACTGAGCTTTGAAGAGATCCCAGCATTCCCCATCCTTATGTTTTTTAGGCAATCATCACTAAAATTAAAAGACACCTCTGCAGGCTGGAATAGCTGAAACTAAGGAGACAGATTCAACCAATTCAATATTCCCATCTCTGCTAAGCAGCAGACTAGAAAAGTAAAAAAGTAGTTTGCAACTATCTGAAAGGCACTTTGACCAAGGAGGAAAAAGTTAAGTGAAACAAAGCAGCATGTAAATAGGAATCATGGAATGAAAGCATGATGAGGCTAAAAAAAATTGAATTTAATTATTTCACTCTGGAATTCTCACTTAAAGGAAGATAAATTATTCCCTTTTAATACCCTGAATAACCCTGGAAGGTCCTCACAGTTGCAGCAGGATGTACAAATCCACATTTGGCATTTCTCACTTCCAGGTTTTGTAAGAATGATGTCACATCTGATATGCCAAAAACCTAGGGGTAAAGCACCACCTAGTAACTCTGATTTGCTCATCTTTAACACTAATGTGAGTTGTGTATGCATGTGGAGAATTAATAGGATTTTCTGAGCAAGGAGAACGACTGCTAATGGTCATTACACTAGAACAAAGGACTGTAACATCATGCTCTTGAGCAAACATATGTTGTTCAGGGAGAATAAGCACCTTTAAAATCCAGTGGCTGTGTTAAATCCCATGACATCTGCCTAAGTATCTGTGGAGTTTTAAAGGCAGCTTCTTAACCTCATCAGTCTTACAGCATTGCTGACACCACTACTTAAAATTAGCAGATCTGAGAGAACTTTCTGCAACTCAGCTTTTCAGACTTTTTACTTGGTTTCAGACTGTAAGCTTTGCATAACTATTGAAAAATCATGGCTAGAGACACAAGAAATGAATGCAGCAGGCACTGCATATTTCTGGAGAGCTACATCTCGCTCCCCTCCCAGTGATTTGCCTGCCGCATGTCTCTGAATGAGTCATCGGTGCAGGGGAAATACCTCCGAATTAGCAGATTAGGAGCGGCAGATCCTGCAGATTTGGGCAGAGTGTCACAGCTATGCCCCTTCCAGATCCAAGCCCTCTGTGCACATGCAGCTCTGATGACCTTGGACCGCACCTGGACATCCTCTTTCCAAGTATCGAGCAGCTCAGAATGTCAGCACTATGCCCCACCTGGACAAGAGGCATTCTCATACAAGGGTCTACTCTTCCTTGGGCACACAAACCAGTGGCAAAGTGGGGAATTCAGATGGGGAAGAGGAAAAAAAAGGCACACAGTGCTGGTGAGCCCACCCAACCCAGCAATGCCACCAGAGGCAGGTCCTGGCCCTCAGGCACATCCATACCAGGACACAGGAGTGCAAACCTATTGCATAACTTACACTGAATTATGCAATCCTTAAATCCTCATTAACAAGCAGAGGCTACCACAAGTTACTAGTGAAAACAATCTGAGAAATCCTGAATAAATATGACCTGCTTTAATAATAGCCAAACCATGCTTTTGGGCCAAGAAATTGTGCATATTACCCCAGGAATAAAAGTTACTGAGCCTTAAAAAGTAACAGGTTCACCATTAGTATTACAAAAAGACAAAACCAGGAATATTCTTGTTTGCATAAGTTGCAGTTGATCTTATTTGGTAAGACTGTAAGTGTCCTAATTTGGTTTTAAAAGTAAAATCAATTGTAAATTTATTTAGACCAATTTACCTGCCTGCCTGTTGTACATCACTGGGCCTGTATTGATTGTTTGAGATGGAACTCATTCCAAATTGTATTGATTTAATTCATTAGCAAATTTTTAGCAAAGCATATTTTGTTGTTTCAGAGCAGAAGTACATAAAGCTCCATTTAGAGACTGCAGGACTGACCAGGGGAGGTATGGGAAGGGGCTAGAATTTCTCGAATTAATAAGACTTACAAGCAGCAATATGAATCATCTGTTTCTGATAAAAGAACCATTTTTTAAACAATAAATAAGAAAAACTAGGACTGGAAAAAGCCTAGATACGTTGATTGGGGGGGCCCCGCGCCCAAAAAACCCAGTTGGTAAAATAAGAATGGGGTGAATAATTCATAAATAGTACAGTTGATTGGTCGTTTTAACAGACATTTTGATTTATGGATTTAAGTGCCTAAAATAGCTCAGCAATTTATAAATCATCTTAAAATCAACAGATCATGAGTAGATTTGTCTGGCTTTACAGCAAGGCAGTTGAGCTGCATTTGTTACCGTGGCAACTGAAGGTACCTCAGTTACCATGGCTACAGCTCCTTTAAAATACGGTTGGCAATTCCTCCCTCCCCAACTTTTGTGACTATTTTGAAACGGAATTAAAAAAAAAAAAAAAAAGAAATCCTAATACTGTGTCAACACTTGCACTGAGACAAAAGGTCTGCAAAAATGCAAATTTTGTCAAGCCACAAGGCCAGCGTAAAGGTAAGCTAATTTTTCTGCTGCAAACCTTTAGATCAGCGAGACACTGTGTTATGAAGAGCTTGGATCCAGGAATCCACAATCTTGGATTATGAAGAGCTTGATCATCACAGCTCAACATTTCACATCAAAACCCAGCTCTGCTGCTCACTGGAAGAAGTGGTGCAGAAAGGGACTCCTACCACATTCTCTGAGTATCAAAGCTCCCCACAAACAGGCAGCTGCCTGGATTGCTTAATGAGATATGGGAAAAAGGGTCAGAAATCCTGGATTCTTGTTTCTGAGGCAGATGAGGTGACAACAGGGAGTGCATTCACCTCCCCAGACTCCAGTCAGTACCCGAGATGTGCTTCCCATGTCTGGAAAGGATGGCTTTGTGGAGGAAACCATTTATGGCACTCAAGTCAATGTCCTCTGAATTATCCTGAGGTTAGAGTGGCACTTATGTTGCTAAACTGCAGGTAATCTGTTTAGGGAAGTTGCTTGTGCCTAATGCATCAGGACGGGAAAAGGCTTTTCCATCTTTCCAGAAAACTGTGCACCTTAACGTGAGACACAGGGATTCCTTCCATTCAAGGAAGAGGTCACAATGCCTCTTTCACCTCATTGTGGTTATACCATGAGTTAAATATAAAAACACTTCAAGCTCTGATTAAGGAATAAATAATTTTAAAAAAATAATCACAGACTTTGATTTGGGCATCTTCTGATTCCCAACTAGATCTATGTTTTAAAATCACCTTTAACTTTCCCTCCTTAGGAAACAGGTTTTTGTGCTCTCCCACAAAATTCAATTGCACATAGTTGGTTTTATAAGCAGGCTTATGGCAGCACACAATTCCCACAAATCACTCAAGAATTAGAAATGGAGTGAGCAAAAATAATCCCTCCAGGGTAAATGCTATTTTTCATCCTTGTTTGCTAACAGAATATGTGGCTTGAACACAAGTCCTGCCTTTCTCCTCTCTTCTCCAACTTCATCCCCAGTCCCCTCTCAATTTCCCTTTGTGCCTATTATATGGATACTTACTTAGGAAGATTTCCAGAAGTGATTAGTGATTTCTGGCAATTCACAGTTATTGAGTCTCCAAACCAAAATCTCCTTAAGGGCTAAATTAATAAGCCATCAGTCTGATCATGATAAAATATCTGGTAAGATTTCTTAGTGTTGAGGACTTCAAAGTCTCATGACAAAGTACTGAAGACACTAGAAAGAGCAGTGGAAACCTTTTCACCCTTTTCTTAACCCAGAGCGGTTTCCAGAGTCTGGGGTGGCACAAAGAACAAAACTCTAAGAGCTTACACAGATCAGAGCACTGCCCCCCATTCTTTACACCCCCCACACATTTGCTGTGTGTTGGACTCGCTGCACTGCAAGGTTAAAAGGAAGAACACAGCTTAAGGACCGAGGTGGAATTTCACAACCAGAAAGCTTTGAACTCTGCAAACACAAGTTCTGGGGGACCATGTCTTGGCCAACAGAGACAGCATCCTAACAACAGCCCAGCACTCCAAACTTCACAGACTATCCACTCCTGGGGAAGTTTAGATATTAAGATACAGGTTTTGAACAATATCCCCTATTTTTTGCTCCAGTCCAAGATCTCAGTACTGGTACTTGTATAGTCAAAGTTAAAGCAACACACTTGAGAAACATAGGCTCTAAACACTATCACCTTGTGTATGGGACAGGAGCAGTACCTACTTGTTTTGCCTTACAAAACAGAGATTGATACCTACATTAACATTTCAACAGCACTTCCAAGGTGTACAGTTCCACACTGTTAAATGCTATGCAGAATTTTGGACTCTTTGTAGTGCAGGTAGATGCATAATATTCAAACAGAGCTATTTCAAATGAAAGACATGTCCTTTGTGTCTGAGGTTAGAACTCAGAAACTGAGTTGGTTCTTCAGCCACACTAAGCATCATACCTGCATGTGCACTTGAATAAATCTAAAAAATGAAAATACACCACAGATGATACAGCCAGAAGACAGTAAACAATGATAGATGAGAGGATCCTATTATCCAACAAGATGCTGAGTGTACTGCAGAACACAAGCTAAACACAGTTGCATAATATTGCTAGCAAACCTTTTAGAATATTGTTCATTCCTTTCACCTTTTGCAGAAAGCAAATTTTCTTCAGGTTTAGGCTATGGCTTACCTTGTGATCCTTTCTGAATATTTCTATCTTTCTTTTGACCTTGACTTCACAGAGGTTAGTTTTAGAAGTGTTTGCTTGTTGCTTATGCAATACATCTCACAGGAGGGGTTCAAAGGGCTCCTCCTGAGCCTTTTGTGGCCCCAGCTAAACAGGGTTAACAGAAAGATGTACTTAGTGCAGCACCAGATGAGAGGTGGCTCTCACCTGCAAAGGGCTGTTGGGAGCCCTTCTGACAATGCCAAGCAATCAGCTCTGCAGCAATACCCCTGGAAATCCTCCCTCTGCAAGGCCTCCACAGTTGCTAACACTGAACTGGCTTTTGGGAGGGGTGGTCTACACATGTAGCTGATAGCAGGGTTGGTGTCACAGGTGCTCCATGTGACTCACCAATTTAGCCTTAAAAACATAACAGCAAGGGCAAGGCTTTTTCATTGCTCTCCTCCATGTAAGCACAGAGTTTTTCCGTATCTGTAGGTATGCACTACTGTGGCTAGATTGGCTACAGTAGGAGAAGATATTGTACCAGGGAAAGAAAGGATGATACAACTTTCTCCTTGAAATCAGGATGGTGCTGTCAGCAGGGTGGGTGGCAATGTGCTCTAAGTGCCCTGTGTCACATAACATGGTGGGAGTTCATGCCATGGCAGATGCCCTCATGGGTTTGGGTTGTATGCTATGCTTTCTGTAAATATCACACATATACTTGCCCACAAAACAGTGGAATCTCACCACAAAGAAAATGGGCTGTTTTCCATGAGATGTAAGAAAAAAAAAAAAAAAAATTACTGGGGAAGCAAAGTGTGTGATTGCCTGAACAGGAGACTGGCACCACATGGCCACCTTATGGCTCCAGTTGCTTAGTGCTGACACATTGAAAAGTGGAGCCACAGAAACACAGGAATAAATATTTTCTTCTTCAGAGAGACAGGAGAACTGATGTTGAAAAAAATACCCTCAGTCTTGCTGGTCTGCATCAAGACAGAATATACAGAATCCTTTAGGCTGGAAGTGAATTTTAAAGGTGATCTGGTCCAACACTCTGCAATGAGCAGGGGCATCTTCAACTACATCAGATTGCTCAGAGCCCTGTCTAACCTGACCTTGAATCTTTCCAGGGATGGGACATCTACAACCTCTCTGGGCAATGTGTTCTGGTGTTTCACCATGCTCATAATGAGAAAACTTCTTCCTTTTATCTAAGCCTGAATCCCTCGTTCAGTTTAAAACCATTAACTCTCATGTAATTGCAACAGGCCCTGCTGAAACATCTGTCCCCATCTTTCTTATATGACAAAGGCTATTTTGGAAGTTGCCTAAAAGAGCTACCAATACAGTTTTGTAAGTTATGTTGTCACTAATTTGGATATCTAAAATGGCTCACAGCCAGTCAAAACCTAGTACTGACAAAGATTGCTGTCATTGGAAATTTTGTATGCTCCCATCCTGTGCATTATCCTTGCACAAATTAAGCTGTGCAAGGGCCTCTGCCTAACTAGGGAATGAAAACATCCTTTGTTTTCCAAAATACTGTCTAATTTTTTAAATAGCTTTTGGATTTTCTTTTTGGGTTTTAATAGTTGTAATTATAAATAATGTGGGTATACTTTTATATAATTATATAATAATGCTGATATTTGATATTTAGGTTTTGTAGAGCAAAGGCACAAAAAGGTCTCAATATTTAGTAACATATTTAGGCCATCTAGGAGCTTAAAAGGACTTTTGTGCTACACACTGGCCAAAGGTAGGAAAGAACTGTGGCCATAATGCTTTAAAAGCACAACCGGTAGCTATGGATTAAGCTAAGCAAACAATATGAGAGGAGAAGTGCCTACGACACACTGCTAGTCGTAATCTGGACAACAACAACAACCAAAAACAAAAAAACAGTTTCTCTGAATTATGTGAAATGATCCAAAATGAAGCAGTCATTGAAATGCCTGAGGTTTAACATCCTTATTTTTAGCCACCTTGTTAAGAACTCTGGCTTTTCAGGGAATACATCATCTGTGACATCCATCCACATAAACTGCAGTGAAAACAGGAAATCCTGAGCTCAACATTTACTGGCACTATAGTGATCCCAGGGCTTCCAGTTTTCCAGGGTGAGGAGTTATTTTGAGTGCCTCCATTCTGAGGCGCTAAACTCAACTGTCAGAGGGTAAACATTCAGCTGCTCCCAGAATTTAAATTTCTTTGGAACATATCCCACAGAGTCAGAAACTGAGGTTTCAAAATCCATGGTCAAATATGAAGTAAGTTGGTCTGTAGAGGAATCCTATCATAATTATTTTTGCTCCAGTATTCCTTTGGGAGAGAAACTGGATTAAGGACCTCACTGCCGCGGGCACTGCAGACCCAAACTGCTCACCTTTGGGGCTTGATGCATTCTGGACTTTCTGCTTCATCCTATATAGGAGCTGCCAGCATCATCCTAGAGCGGGCCACACCCCAGCAGCTCTGGGTGAGTGTGTGTGGAAGGTGTGCAGACAGACCTCACACCCTGCCCAAGGCTGGTTTGGTAGCCAGCCCGCCCGCATGGGAAACTACTAGAGGTTGGACAGGCACTCATTTCAATTTGTCTTGAAGCAGAAGCATTATTGTCTGCACACAGACGTGGTCTGGAACACACACCAAATACCTTGGTTTAAAACCCACAGGGAGAAAAGCTGACCTTGCATGTTCAGTTCAAGAGTCCTACATTCAGGGCAAAGCCTCCCTGTGTTTCAGGTGTTTCCTTATGGACTTTTGCGCACAATACTCCCACACATTGGAGGGATTCCTCAAAATAAAGGTAAGTAAGCAGGGCATGCTCTTTCTAAAGGAGCTGGAGAGTACTGAGCACCCTCTGCCTCCTTCATACCTGTAACAATTTCATTCCTCCGGGCTGGTATGAAGCTGAGGTTGATGAATCAAACCTCACTGAGGGTGGACTCTGAAGGGCTGCAGAAATAACGTCTCCAGCTATGTGAAAGGCTTCTAGCACCACTCCAAAAGTAGGTTTGAAAGAGGCTGCACATCATATAAGCATAAGCATATGAATTAAGCCACCTTTGGGCAAGTCATGGTGCAGAAGCTGTAACAAAAAGGGAAAAAAATAGACCAGCAGCAAGTTAGAGAGGAAGGAAGTGTGATTTTCTCAGGAGATAAATCCAGAACAAAGGTGGTGAGGTGAGATCCTGAAAATCCTAACGCATGACACCACCACCATTCATTGCTGTAAAACTCTCCTTTTCAGTTTAGACCAGAAACTGTGCAGAGTCCAAAAAATGTTACCTACTGCCTAACAGAAAAAGATTGAAACTCCTACTATTAATGGGCAATTAAAGTTCCCTGGTTTCGTTTGCCATGTGTTAGTTTACGTTCCATGTATGAGATATTACATGACATTCTCAGTTTCTTTAATCCTAAGGCTTTTGACAGAACTGACAGCATAAAAGTGTGTGGCATCATCTGAAAATGAGATTAATAATTATATTGAATTTATGCAGCAAAAGCATGAGCATATGAAAACAGATGTCTAGGATTCATGGGATGTTTGAATGTTTAGTGATTGTTAGCTCCCAAAAGAAGGAAAACACATGAGAATTTCTAAATGCTTAGTTGTCTGTGATGGATAAGACAAAATGAACAAGCTTAAGATGAAGAAAAGATTATCTAGGTTAGGCATTAGGAAGAAAACATAGAGATAAAAAATGGTGAAGTACTGGATAAATTTCCTGCAGAATTTCTGTGATATTCACCAGTAGAGATCCTGAACAAAAGTCAGCGTAGCTGCCTGTCAGGAATGATCAAAGACTGTGCTTTGGGACAGGGAAATGACATTTTTGAAGGTCCCTATCAAGCATACGTTTCTGCCGTCCCTCAGAGATGGAAGGCTTACTTTCACACTCACAGCTCCTTCTGCTGTGCCTCATATACTCAGCTGCAGGAGCCTTGGGGCCCTTTTGGATCAGGAATCTATATATGTTAAGAATTTCCCACTGTGCCATTGCTGAGCAATATGAAACATTCCTTGGTCCCACCATACTGTTCCCATTTAGTTCGCACTACCAGAGTAGAGAGTAGCAAGGAAGCTTTGCAAAATAAATTCACTTCTTCTCTGTGTCAATGTTCCTATTAAATCACAAGACTTAATCTGTCCTAGATGAAACTGAAAGGCTTGCCTGTGACCTAAAAAGAACCATTCCAGCCCTTGCTCAGTGACCACCTGGCTGGCCATGTGGCGCCAGAAGAGCACTGTACATACCCCATTTCCAGTTCTCATAGAGCCTGGCTTATCCCAGTAACTACCTTGTCAAAGCACATGGCTGCCTGCTAGGACTAACATTTGAGAGATCAGCTTCTAATTTATTTATTGCAATGTCAACACCGAATAACTTAAGCATATTTTCCACAGATGACTGCACTTTTTTTTTAACACGCTGTTTCATGTCTGCGTGCCACAAAGCATTCCAAGATTTTTTTGCAAGCTGTCATATATTTTTTGGCATTACATAATCATTTGATCCATGAGCTCCTAGTGGACTTTTTATCTGACTCTAGAGCAAGCTCTATCTACAAGCCTCCTTCTTCCATTTGTCTCAGCTACAAAACATGAATTTGAATAATCTTGTGAGTGAATCAGCATGTTTGCTGATGTGAGCTTCTCTATCAATTGTCTTATCATCTTACTGAAAGACAGAGTGCTGAGAGGGTCATCTCTCCCTTCACAGAGAACAGCTTGGTGCTAATATCTGATTGTGCCCTCAAATACCTACACCAGACTCATAAAAAAAGAGCTGTATTATTTTCCCATGCAAATAATTTCCTTTTCATGATCATTGCTCACAGGATCTTGAAACACCTTCCATTAGGATTCTTAATGAAATATTGCAGAGGTTGCTTTTTGACGGAGTCCCAGCTTTTGCTCGCTTCTCCAGCGTCATCTGGTTGCTAGTATCATGTGCCTACATTTAGTCATCTGATCAGTCATACAGATTCAGTATTACTTTCAAAAATTCAGCAGAATTACTGGCATGTTAAAAATGAGTCATTTGTTTGAATCAGGGTCCATAGCTCTAAGAAAGCCCGGAAAATTGGTCTTCACATAATAAAGTGTTTATAAAGCTAAGTATTTTAAAGCAGCTTTCACTTAACCCGTACTTTGGCTGAGCTGCAGCAAAATTATCTCCTTAAATATTTTGGTGACACATGGGCTAAACTGAATTAATTTTAAATTAAGAGTGGTTAAAGTACCGTTTACAGATTAAAACAAAAACTAGCCAAAGCTTTGAGATTCAAGTCAATGATGGGCAAATGTTGGCATTTTCATGGAAGTGCGGTAGTTTTGAGAGACAAAATCTCTCATCATCTCTTCAGATGAACTACTGTAAAAGAAAGCTGGTAAAATACTTGAAGAGATACCTTGTAAACAGAAACCCTGGGTCTTTATGCAGGTCTAGCACAGGTCTCTGGGTATATTTGAATTACTGATGTTTTGTAGAAAAAACAGCTCCTATGTTGCCAGCAGAGATTTTAAACTCTTCAGAGCCTAACCTTTTCCTCCAAGTATTTACCAGTGGTTGACAAAGTGAAAAATGACTAGACTTAGGACTTTTATATTATTCTGCCCATCCACACCCCTCAGCCCTCTCCCATCCCCAAAAACAAACAACAAAACCCCAAAACAAACTAACCCAAACACAGTGGATCTCACTAGAGTGAGGAGATTCTGGAAGCTCCATAGCACTGAGAGTACCATTGTTTCTCCTTCAGAGACAAAGTTCTATGGTGAGTTGTATGTTCTCACCTCCCCTTTCAGTCTTTAGCTTCTTGAGAAGCTGCTCAGAAGGCCCTGCTCATACAGACTGACAACTGCTTAGTTCCTCTTCTTTGCTGGTTCAACAGAACCAGGAGTGTTTTCAAGTAGTGATTTAAAAATTTTTGTCATCAAAACCAAAGCTCATTGGAATAGATCAGTAGAAAGAGATGGTGCCACTTACATAGAGAATTTTCTGATGCTTCAACAGATGTAGTTCTATCAAAATGCCACCTTCCTATGCTTTTCATCCAGAGGTTATGGGAAGGGTAGGATTTCCTGAATTTCCCTATTAAAGGATAGGGATTAAGAATAACTTTTAAAAATATTTCTGAGAGCAGATGGAAAGGAAAAGGCTGGCAAATCTTCTCTGAGTGTGCTGTGTTTCTTTTCTCCCATCTAGCTTGAGTAGGATTGTTAAATGATTCTGAGCAGTATCAAAGGAGAAGAGCACGTGTCTGTGGCATGCAGCTGCTACTAACTCGCTCTGAACATGTGATCTGGAATGAATTATGAATAGCGTGTCGTGTACACTGCTATTTCCTAGAAAACAAACCCTGGAGTTACTGAAACCTGACTTGCAAAAGCCCTGCTGCTTCCACTGCCACCACACACTTTCCTTGTTGTTTCTGATCCAAGAGTGCTGCCAAGACTCGGCCAACGCCTCCCTTCCCAGGTCCCCACTCCAGACTTATATTGGTCTGGACAGGGAGCAGATATAAGTTGGCAGACAGTTCCAAGCCCCAAAGAGTTTATTATCTCAATTAAATTTTTAAAAATAGACAAAGGATGGTACAAAAGATGCAGGCCCACATGCTTGAAGACTGTGTCAATGGTGGAGGTTGCAAAAGAGCCTCACTCATCTGATTTCTGTCCCGGTACTTTCATCACCAGCCTTCACTACCCATCCACACTGGTCTGGAAATTCCAGACACCACGTCAATGAATTCTACCAGGTTACCCAGCATATTTGTGCAGAACCAAGGATAAAAAAGGTTTCTTATCTCCAAGACCAGATCTATCTAAGACGTGCAAGGTAAAGTGCTGTTTTAGAAAACTACTCCCAGAAGTAAACAGCAAAACCTGTGTATTTAATGCTGTCTGGTCCAATCCTCAGATCTTTTATCTAAGCCTAGCCTCTAAATCCGCATGTATTAGAAGGTTTATTTGGGTTTTTAAGGCTGTTGGACTTTTGTTTTCTTTCCATGCTGAGTGGAAAGATGCTGGCTAATTATTCATGAGTGGCTACGTCTGATTCCATTACCTTGCTCCTTTTACAGCCATGCAAAGTCGATGTGAAACACTACTGGTATGAATTAATTCGTACTTCATATTCCCACTGCACTGGCAAAAATGGCTCAGTTAGACATAAGGCAGGGAGAAGAGATAGGTAGATAGGTAGATACATAGATAAATAGATAGATAGATTGATTGATTGATTTAATCAGAGGCAATATAAATTAAATTATTAAATTCTCCACTTTGGGGCATGACACCTTTTAGACTCTTTCAAAATAAACTTATTAAAATATAGCCAGTATTAACAGAAATTATGCAGGAGTGTAATTTCTTCTCTCGCCAGAATGAAAACATTTTAATGTAACTTACATTTTAATCCAAATCTCCCCCTTTAAATCTCCTCTCTGCCTTCACTTATGGTTTTTGCGGTTTTGGACAGTCTGAGATTTTCCTTTGTTGGTATTAGAGCCAGAAAAAAAGTGATAGCAGCAGCATTTCTAGTGAAATAGAAATCATTCATATGTCAAAGAAAATAAAAGAGTTTTGATCACTTCAAACACTTCACCTCAGTATTTTCTTTAATTATAGAAAATTTTAGATGCCATTATGTAACTCAACAGCATGTGACATCACTTCTTAAAATCCTCACTCTTTTCCCTCAGCCCATTCAGGTGCTAGGAAGAAACTGCTGTAAAATATAAGGAGAAAGAAGACTAAGAACCACTAAATTATTCAAGAGCAATCCATTGGTTTGATTAGTTTTCAGACTATTAGTGAAATAAAAAGAGACAGACTTATTTTCAAAGACCATAGAACACCTGTGAGTCCCATAGTCTTCATCAGATTTTATCAGAATTGCCTGTCTCTGGGTTTGACAAGTTATCGTGTTAGGCACAATGGGTGAGCTCTTTTGGCCTCTGATGGTGGGTCAGAGAGAACTTTTTTTGACACCTTTGGCAAGAATGAATGCTGGTCTCCCTAGAAAAGCCTACTTGCTGTTTTTTGTGCTATTAGATTATGCTTACAGTTTGCTAAATCTCAGATAATTAACAAAGAAAAATACTCAGAAGAAAAAAGGGGTGAGAGCAATATGAACTGGGGCTCACAAGTGTACATCTATGCCATTGACACTTGTGGTAAGCTGCTAAATTCCTGTGTTCCAAGAAGCTGCAGGTGATAAATCTATCAGAGAGGGATGCCAGTGAACAAATTGTCAGGCCTGCCTTTCAGGCATTTCTGCACTTAAATTGGAGAAAAGTTAAATTGGAGAAAAAATACTGGGATTCTTCCTGTCAATACCATTACTCAGACATAGTTTTATGCAATCTTGAAAGCAGACTCTTTCAAAGCCACAAAGTGTACAAAAACATGCCCATCCCTGGGAAAGGATGCTGTTAAATACAGATAGGTGGAAGCAGACACTTCACACTCATTTAGGAGATGCTTCCTGCTCTGCTGAAGTGGGGACTAAAAGCTCTCAATTACCCTCTGAAGCCAAGGTGTGCGCATGCACGGGCTAACAGCGAGAGACATCATGGGCGTGATGCTCTCTACCGATAACGCTGCCGGCCTGCTGCCTGCAGAGAACTTAAATGCCCGGTCAGAATTGGTTATTTGTTCCCTTTAATACAGCAAAACATCAGTTTCAAGATACTTGCTGTGCAAGGTCAGCCTGAAGGTTGTCCTAAGCAGGTAAAACTCACTCAGGAGATATATTCGTATACACCAAGAGCAGGATTGCATTTGGAGTCAGGATAAAGAAAGGGGCCATCTTCACAGACCCCCTAATAAGCAAAATCGTTTTAGTCCCCTCTCTCCTTCTTATCTCTGAGTGCTACCTGTCTTAAGGAAGTGTCAGCACTTCCTTCTGCAGCCTGAATTCTCAGAGCTCTGTGACTCCAAACAACCTGCCCCAGGCTGGAATAAAGCAGACATGCTTAGGCTGCTAGGAACATCTTCCTCGCTTCTTGGTGCAAGATGCTTTTTGTTTCTCATTGTACTCATATACAGACATTTAATCTCTGAGTTTTATTGGTATCTTACACAAAATGGCTTTGACCACTTAAAAGAGTCCTAAACTTATTTTTCAGGAAGACTGTTTATATACTAAAGCCAGTAACATTAAGATAAAAGCATATAGAACCTGCATACATTTATATAGGATCACAAAGCACATGACCAACACCACCTATTTTACAGGTGGAGAAATGGTGCATGGAGAAATTTCCCTGTTTAACAGGAGAATCTGGTAAAAAAGATACCCATAATCCTGCTTCTCAGTTTCCCTAATCTGCATATTGTTTTATCTCCCAGATATATTAGGCATTGATTTTAGCACATACCAGCACGTATAGTAGCTCCTCACATAACAGTGCTGTGAGAACATGAAGTGTTTAGGGAAAAATATTGTTTTATTTTTTAAACCTGTGGCAATGGTTCTGATCTCTTTGGCAACAAAGCTGGATTTGAAAAGCAGAAGAGCCTGTTTCCTTCTGTATTCTTCCAAGCCTATTTGCTCTTACTGGCCAAACACTGGCACAGGCTTCCCAGAGAGGCTGAGAGATACTCAGACCTGGACTAGGCAGGACCAACCTGGTCCAGCTTTGAAGTTGTACCAAACAGCCTCCAGAGGGGCCTTCCAACCTAAATGGTTTTGTGATTTTATTCTCTTCCATTTTCTTTGTATTCACTTAAATGGTTCATCTCAAACTCTGGCACATCCATGTTTTTGACTTTGTGTGCTAATATGGATGGTCAAGTGTAATTCTGCACTAGGTTTACCCAGGAAAGCAGACAGCAGGAACTTCTTGATTGCAGGAGAGTTTTGATAGTTTGAAGCATAGGTTATTTTTAATGGGTCTATTCCTTTGGCAGCAGTTTTGTTCGGTTTGTTGCACTTCATTGGCTGGCAACACACAGTTAGAAGAAACTAATTCTTTTTAATCCCTGTGTTGGCTACACTGTTGAAAAAAGGGACACTATGAGTAACAGGAAACTAAAAGAGTATTTGAATAATATTTTAGCTATCAGAGTTGCTCATGTTCATGAAGACAGGGAAATACCTTATATGATATCTCTTGTCAAGGTGACACACAAGACAAACGAGAAGATAAAGGATGTAGAGAGTGGAATGGCAAGAGGTATTACCATGACCCCATGACTGTACTACTCCAACACACAAAGAGACTTAGATATATGCAAATTACTTAATTGATTAAAGGAGGATTAAGCAGAGCAACTGTGGTAATAAGACTTGTGAATTTTGGCCTGACTGCACTGACTGTACCCCTCAATTATCATGGAATGCAACCAAGAGATCACCTTTAGGCTGAGGAAAGACTGATAAAAGCTGAGAAAGCTGATCAGCTTGGAGAAGAGACAGCTCCAGGGAGACCTTCTTGCTGTCAACAAGGTCTCCCTGTCAATACTTAAAGGGAGCTTATAAGAAAGATGCAGACTGACTTTTTAGTAGGTCCTGTTGTGACAGGACCCAGGGTAATGGCTTTAAGCTAAACGAGGAAAGATTCATACTAGAAGAGATTTTTTTTACAATGAAGCTGGTGAAACAGGCACAGATTTCCCAGAGAGGTGGTGGATGGCCCATGCCTGGAAAGATTCAAGGCCAGATTGTAATTGTAATCCAACATCCTTTTTTTAAAGATTCATCTAATTCTGGTAAAATTCTTACACTGTCATGAGAATCTCTTCAAGAAAACTGTGTCTGGTGAAAGCCAATAGATCTGTGTCCTTTGGGATCAGATGACAGGCTTACCTGAAAGCTCTTCCTTACCCTCCTATCCTCCACTCCCGAAAGTTCTGGAGAAGGGAACTGAGAACAGAGGCATTTGAGAGGTCAGTTTGATATGTGACTCTTCTCAGCCTGTGTCTGTGGTTTGGCAAGAAAGTCTGATGATGCCAAGGACTTTGCTCCTTGCTGTAAAGCCCACCTGAGAATGCCACTAGCATTTACTAGCACCTTTCTGAGATCTGAAATATCACAGCTCTCACTAATCTGGGAGCAGCCACGATACTGCTAACACAATGCTGAGAAAAGTACTGCCTGGCAGTTGTCCTGGAAGGTGTGCTCTCTCTTTAAGGCAAGAGCAAGTTCAGGAAGGTACAATTTCAATATGTCCTCAACCTTAAATCCCACAGAAAGGCCTGAGATTTAAGTGCTTGCTCAAATTTACACTCACACTAAGGTGCTGTCTATATAGGAATGGATTTTAGCATGTACTTATATACTGCTTTCCCTCCCAGGCTGAATGTTAGGCTGTCTTTGCAGGTGAGACCTGGCATCTTAAGCCCACAGGAAGAAGGCTTGGCATTATCTTTACATTTAATACGGCTCTTGTGTCTCCCTGATGTTTCAGAATGAAATCCCTTGTACTTAACCTACTGTTTAACATTTCTCTCATATCTTTCTTTCCACAGTATGTGGCATTTGCCTCCCTGTTCTTCATTCTGGTCTCCATTACCACCTTCTGCCTCGAGACCCACGAGAGATTTAACCCCATTGTGAACAAGACAGAAACTGAATTCATTGGGAATGACACCCAGGTGCGGCACTACAGGGAAGCAGAGACTGAAGCCTTCCTCACCTACATCGAAGGTGTCTGTGTGGTCTGGTTTACATTTGAGTTCTTGATGAGAGTCACTTTCTGCCCAAACAAGGTGGAATTTATCAAAAACTCTTTGAACATCATTGACTTTGTGGCCATACTGCCTTTCTATCTAGAGGTTGGACTCAGTGGCCTGTCTTCCAAAGCTGCTAAGGATGTCCTGGGCTTCCTCCGCGTAGTCCGTTTCGTGCGAATCCTGCGAATTTTCAAGCTGACCCGCCACTTCGTCGGGTTGCGGGTTTTGGGACACACCCTCCGTGCCAGCACAAACGAATTCTTGCTGCTCATCATATTTTTGGCATTGGGCGTCTTAATCTTTGCCACGATGATCTATTATGCCGAGAGAATAGGTGCTAAACCAAATGACCCTAGTGCCAGTGAACACACACACTTTAAAAATATCCCCATCGGCTTTTGGTGGGCTGTTGTCACCATGACGACCCTGGGCTACGGAGACATGTATCCTCAGACTTGGTCAGGCATGCTGGTGGGGGCCCTCTGCGCTCTCGCTGGTGTGCTGACCATTGCCATGCCTGTCCCTGTCATTGTGAACAATTTCGGAATGTATTACTCCTTAGCTATGGCTAAGCAGAAGCTACCAAAGAAAAAAAAGAAGCATATCCCGAGGCCACCCCAGCTGGGATCCCCCAATTATTGTAAATCTGTCGTAAACTCTCCACACCACAGTACTCAGAGCGACACTTGCCCACTGGCCCAAGAAGAAATTTTAGAAATTAACAGAGCAGGTAGGAAACCTCTTAGAGGAATGTCCATCTGACCGTTAACCTCCATCCCGCATAGTGATTTAAGATTCAGCCAGACTGCTTTCTTAGAGCAATGGGTAGCACATTTATCCATTCTAGTCCCACCATCACACAGTGAATAATATGTGTGAAGTCTAGGTTGCAGGGACAAATGGTACAGTGGAGGCTGATCAGCAAAACTAAGGATGAGAGCATGCTCTAGGAGCCCAAACTTTGGTCCTGGTTAAGGGCATACAAGTCTCAAGATATTTTGGAAAGCTGTTACATCTAGTGGAAGAATTTTGAGAGTTCTACAGCTGTGTTGCTGGACTGTGTAATGCATCTCAGAGGCTCCTGAGAGCTGAATGCTTCATAGAGCAGAGTAGGAGCCAAGTACTCAGCAATTACAGAGCTTTCTGACAAAACAGGGCTGGAATTCGAAACAGCCAGATGCTTTCTCATTTGTTCCTATTTGGGACCTTTCAGCTGTTTTAAATGGCAGATATTGTACATCTCATTACAGAAACTAGGTGCCTAGTAAGTTGAAGGGACAACTATACCATCATGCATATTCATGAGACAATCCCGTCTCTTTCTGATGATTAACTGCAAAGTAGAACAACAGCTCAAATTCTTGACACTAATGCAAAATGACTCACTCTGAGACAAGACTAGATGTAAGGATGTTTATTCCATGGCATGCAAATCAATCTATTCTATAATATTCCACTAGAATTTAGCATTTAGAACTATGAAGAGTTTTGAACCACATTTTCTAAAACATGCTCCTTTTGCAAGTATGGGTTGGTGAGTTACAGCTCTTTCAACCTTCTAGCAGCAATGGCCAACTGGAAAAGGTCTGACTGGTCATTACTGGCTGGTTTGGCCTAAACAGTGATTGCCTCTTTCTTATTTTTAATTGTACTGATTCATGTTAGCAATAGGTGAAACTAGAGCAAAATTAACCATACTAATTCTACTGGGAGGGGAGAGGGAAATATAAAGAATACTAGTCACCATGGAATATATTATAGTATCCCATGGCTAGTGGTTAATTATGGGAATATCTCAGTTCTATGAGACTCCTATAGCACACAAAATTACGGGGCTCAAATTTGATTTTTTAAACCCCATAATCTACCTCTACCCATGGAATATCACTATTTATTCTATGGAGTAATTTGAAAGTAGATAACCCTGTTGAAAACAATGCCAACTTCATTTTTGGCAGATGTTCCAGCCAAGTTGCATAGTACACATTCTTCAGCCTTTTCGAAATATCCCCCTGTGTTGTATTAGAAATGACAGATCGCCAGCCAAGTGTTCTCAACCGACATAGAGTTCAAAAGAGGTGTTTTGGAAGAGCTAGCATATACCTATGATGGTCTTGTGTTATCATTTTTTTGCTTTGAAGAAAATTCTGATTTGTTACTCATTGTGAGTGAGATATTTTCTCGTCATCTCATAGCCATGCATGTTGATGTCATTGTGAGAAGCACAAAGAAAGTGAAACTTTCCTTTGTGTGTGACTTCACCAATGCCAATGCTAATTTTGGAGGGGACGAGCTGGTGGGAATCTTTCTCTTCTTTCCTATTCTCTTTTCTCTTCCTTTCTTATTTCTTTTCCCTTCTGTGCAAGTATGTAAAATCCATTCAGAAGGTAAATAGCTTTCATTTTGTTTTTGTTAAAGGCTATTTCCATTGCAACAGGCCAATCACAATTCACGTGACTGATAGACTGTACCAATTGTATCCTTGGCGCACACAAGCGATGATTTTATCATCCATTCCCCTCAGGTTGCAAATGCTTATCATAGCTCATGTTCAAGCAGCAAACTTCCTCATAAGTAGATGCCTTTGTGGCATCACAGATCAAGAGGGAAAGAGGGCACAGCAATATTGTGTGTCTCCTACCATGAGCAATGTGCCAACTGCCCCATGACAGGGTGCAAGAGATGCCAGACTCTGGGGTACTTTAACAGTCAGCTACAGAGTGAAATCAGCTCAGAAATCCCTGGCTTTATAGAGTTCCTTCCATTACCTACCCTGGTCCTCTCTGGGAACTAGAGGACCAGGAACTCTACGAGTTCAGTACAATTCCGCACTGGTATCCTGAGAATACGTGTCATTTTGGTTCAATGTGGAACTGTTTCACCACCATCAGTGCTCGAAAGTCAGCTGTTACTGCAATATCCATGAAGTATTGATAGTAGCAGCAACTTATCTACTTCTGCAATAATTAAGAGAGACTATTTTTATATACATATACAAGCATATATATTTTAAGAAGTAACAAAGCACACTTACACTTCAGCTAACAAAATTGCTACACTGTAGCTGGAGTTCTGTTTCTGATAATTATTATGCACCACTAGCAGCAAAAAATATTGCCTGCATCTTTTAGCTTCCAATTAGGGAACGATCTATATGAGTGCAGGAGAAAAGCAAAAATACTAAGATCAGAACCAAACTGTTAAGACAAGATCTGCATTGCCTTGGATGTTAATTTTCATTTCTGTAATATAAAGCATTCACAGGCACCGACTTGTTTTTGAAACTATCACCTGCACATTATATGAAAACAGGGGTTTGCAAGCAGTGAATGTTTCCTGTACTGTAAAATCTTCAGATTGGTTAACACCGCCTAACTGTAAACAAGTAGTTCATATTGCACTAGGAACACAGACTGGGTGCCTAACTTTTCTAAAATAGTGCCCTAGTTGTCCAGCATATTTCTTTTAATTTTTAACTGTAAAGCTTCAGTGTGACAGTGTCTAGGTCACATAAGATCATGTGATTTGTATCCAGGTGTTATTAAAAAACAAAAAGCCTGCTTCGCTGCTCAGGTGTAAAAGACATCACATGAAGTTATTAATTCCATGTATTATTTGTGGTGGAATGATTTAAACACATCACCAAACAGGGCTGAGCATGAAGTAGTTCCACACATGACTCCCTCTCCCATGCACCGAGTCAGCACTTCACATCTGTTCCTGGTCCATGCCCTCAGGGCCAAGGGGGCTCTACAGAGAGCTCAGCACAGCTCTGCCCAGTGCCTCCTCCCAGGATAAGGAGCACTTTCCTGGCACAAGCACTCACACAGCAGACCTCTGCCCACAGGCTGCACAGCTGCTGCCAGCAATGCTGTGGTCATTTGCAGACAAAGTAAAGATGCCTTGAATTTAGAGTCTGGCAGGTTGGAATTAAATTTTTTTTTTGTCCCAAACACTCTCAGCAGCTCAGTCCTGGGCTAATCTACACCTGGCAGGAGGGTATCTTTAATTAAGAGCACTTGATTTTAATTCAATATAAAGATGTCAGAATTTCATTCTACCATACCTCCCCTTCCTGCAGCAGCCCTTCCTGTTTTCCTTCCCATCTGATCCCACCAGTGGGTGGCTGAGAAAGCAGCAGAAGGGAGGAAAAGCATTTCAGAGTAGAGGATGGCAGAGCTACTGCTGCTGGCAGACATTCACCAGCAGCATTAAGAAAGGAGGGATTTCCTCTATGCAAAGCATTGTCTTCAAGGCAGTTTCTGCTGCCTATAAATTCTCAAGATACTGCTCTAAGTGCCTGGTGGAACTGGGCCTGATACAAAGCAGCAGATTTCACCTGACCAATTTGACCAAAACTCCTTGACCTGGGGATGTGTCACACTATAGAGGACCACATGTCCCCTCACTTAACATACACCCACCAAGTTCTAGCATCTCCATGTCAAAGGATTAACGTTTTGTTGCAGTGTTCTTTACAGGCCCTGTTCAAGATCAGGGCTTCATTTTGGCATCATTTTATACAGGACAACCACTATACTGCAATCAAATACCCAACAGGCTAAGTGGACAGTAAAGAGAAAATGGAAGTAATCCCCAATATTTTCAGTTGACACAGGGTTTAATTTAATTGAGCAAAATTACTTGAAAATCTGTGGCAAAGCCACTAGTTGAATATAACTAAATAAGAATCAGTCAACTACAGTCTGCTGTGCTGCAGTGTCTTTTATCTCGTCTTGAGTATTCTAAACTGTTAGTGTCGTAACAGAAGTTTAAAAAAACCAAACAAAAAAACCCCAACAAACAAAACCAAAAAACACAGAAAAAGACTGTTTCAACCACTTAAACTTGATTTTTGTCCCAAACCTCACACTGTCCTACAAGTGTAAGTAATTTAATTCAGTACATAGTGAAATATTTTAAGGTGCAAGTTTGTAAGAAAACTTCAAAACAGGAAAAACAAATATTAAAGGCTCTCAGTTTTGTTTTGAAAACGTTGCTCAGCTCCTCAGTCCCTCTCTTCCATGAGCTGTGTGCTTACCTGGAGGACAGGTTGACTGCATAGTAACATCTCAAGAGTTGTCACTGGATGAAGCAGTGAATGTAACTTCCCTGCACTGTAAAAGAAATCTAGAACTTGAATGGAATTTATAACTTCATTTGATGCCTACAGTACTGTCTGGTGCCACACAGCAATGGTCTAAAGAATGTATTCATAATACATAAGCCAAGGAGATGGGTTATTTGGGGTTTGTTCAGAGATCTACCCCACCCTTATATTCTTTTCATATATATATTTACAATACCAGCACACACAGTGTTTATATTCACTTTAACATGGCCAATTTAAGAATTTCTCACTTCTCTGATCTCCTCTGCATGCAGCTTCACTTAAGCTATACTTCAAGGATATCCTATCTGCATACAAATGTATTGTGCAGGCTCTTTCACAGTGTACTGATGGCAAAATTCTCTATTAATTCCATATCTGTAAAGTACAGAAAAAAATTACTAGAATTGAGGCACCTAAGAGGAGAGGGAAAATGTCTGTCATTACTAACACAGACTTCAGCTTCAGAAAAACATTCTGTGGTTCTTCTATTTCTCTGCCCCAAAGCCAATTTTCAATAACCCAGTCCTAGACTATCCTGATGTCTGAATAGTTAAAGTAATCCAAGTCTATCACTGACAAGAGCTACAAAGTTTCAGTGACTCCAGTGTACTCCATGGTCAGATGAACTGGAACAAACTGTGATGTTAGGAACCCATTATTTCAATGCAATTTCCCAAGAGAGAGCTGATCTCCTTTTAAAGAAATCGTGTGGAATTACCCATTCCAGCTTTATCACTCATACTTTCTGAAGGAGCTGCTCTTTTCTCAGGGCTTCATTTTTCATCCCTTCTGTCATCATAACCTAAATAACCTGTATTCCTTGTGCAACACACTGGCTCTAACGTCAGAAGTGTGCTGAGCACTGTAATTCTAGTGCCAGTGCTCAGTGGGAGCTGGGAACTCTTGGCAGCTCTTGTCAGAGGCTCATTTATGCTGCCTAACTTTTCACTGTAGCTTGTGAACCTCAGTGGCTTTTATGGAGAGCAAAGCATTGTTAAAGCCATAGGTATGTAGTCACTGTGGTGGTCCTTCAAGCCACAGGGAAGCAAATCCTCTGATCAAATGTCTCTGAACATTATAAAAAAAAAATCTCGTCTAATTTTATTGTCATAAAACCTTTGCCCCTCTCTGTAAGATGGACTGTAGATGGCAAAGCAACTGCTAAGGGTTTAGGTCTGTTTCAGCTCAAAAAGCTCGGGTGTTTTAATGTGTTGGACATAAAAAATACTAAAACGGCAGTGGAAAAGGTAATAGGGAGGTGTTTTTTCTTTCCTCACCATACTTAGCCTTCCTAGCCTTTAAAAACTCCTCACTCGGAAATAGTAAATGAGGTAATGATCACATCTTGATATCACTGACAATGGAGAAATTGCTGACAGCTCAAAACAAAAGGAATAACACTCATTTCTTCTCATCTAACTTAAGTTTCATTTGCCTGATGTCCCCCTTATATTGGAAGAAGAATCAGGCAGCCTCAGACAGTAATCCACTCGTTTATGAGCTGAGCTGTCCTCTGAGGGTGCCCTTCTCCATAAGAGATTGCAGGTGACTGCAGCTCCAACTCAATATTCTCAGTTCAGTGCCTACAGTTCTGTGGAAGCACTTTGGATCTATTCCTTGCCCCCTGCCCCATGTGGCATTCCTGCAATCTCACAGCTGGGGGGTCACATGTAAAACAGAATTTATAGCTAATATAATGTAATACCTTGTTGTACAATTATTCATCTGTCACTTCCTGTAGAGATAAAACTGGTGGGTGTTACTTGTACTATGGTGTTTGTTGACTCTAGAATGTGAGCAAAAAAAATAACATCCTCTATGCCAAGTAATTTGAAAACAAAGAGGAGGAGCTATGTATTCAATCACAGTGCTTTATGTTTCCTACTTTTCTCTGGCACTAGGTGAGACATGAAAAAAATTTCTAAAATTAGAAAATCTCCCCACACAAACCCTGTGGGCCAGAGCCAAGGCTGAGTGTGTTTAGGGAGAGGACTGCACTAAGCTAAAAAACAATTGCAGAACTAAACAATAAATTTTAGGACTTTTCATGCCTTAATAACCTAATGAGCACAAGGCACTTTTAGTCATGGGAAAACACAGATGCAAGCACTCCAGCCAAATAAGGCCAGCCTCTGCCAATCCTCCAGCACAAAGCAGATGCAAATATGGTAAATCCTCTTTCTCAAGCACATGCCTGCCACTGCAGCTCCCATGCCATCCAGTGCAGAAGGCATTCCTGGAATATGAGAGAGATAGTCTTGGGATCTCTTCCTTCTGCTGGATGGAGTATGGTTGGTGTTTGCAGGACAGATACAAGAAAAGGCACCTCTGTGCAACAAGTGCATCTCTGCTGCAGTACAATTAAACACTAGATCACTTACCTGTTACTACGAAAGTCCAGGGGCAAAAAGGTGTAGGGTATGAGGTTCCAGTTCTGTGCCCAGTCCACTTGCTTGTATCCCTCTTGGACTATACTTGCTGGATATTTTCTCCAAGCCTTTTGTTTACTTGCTTGTCTGTTTATAAGCACAAAGCCAAAATAACAAGCACTCTACCATTCCTGCTGTCATTGTTCTTCGTATTCATTCATCCACATTCCATGTCTCAGACACCTTCCATACTGTATAGATCATCATACTGTATTCCTCAGTCAGAGCAGTAATATAAGATTGTAACATGACTCACCTGACTGCATTTTTCTGCAACCTCTACCTGACCTGTCAACAACCCCTCTGGTGTTAGTGAGACTCTCAGATGTTCAGGATAGGTATAAGTAAACCCCCAGAAGGATCAGGATGAAACTAGGAAGGATCTTCCAGAGCTCTTTGCAATGCAGGATTTCCAGGAGCAACAGTTCTCAGCACTGCATTAAGCACATATCCAATAATGCCTGTAAATAGCAAGATGCACTGGATTGACTTTCCTAGAGCTCCTGTACTTCTCTGGCAGTACCAGTAGGTAGGCAGCCAACATACTGTCACCTCACTTCAAGAAGTAGTACCTCTCAAGGGTGATATTCTCTGGGAGTGATGTTACTATGTTGGCCCAGTTAGTACTGGGAGAGACGGTCACCACCGTCACTGGAGTGCCTTTCCTGGGGGACACGGCTTCCTGGAGGGACCCAGGTCGACATGGTGGTGAGTAAATGTTGAAGAGGTAGGTTGGGTTGGAAGGATTCTGCATAATTCATGTAGCATACTAAATTCTGCTCTCGTGCCAGTGTGAAGTCCTTCAGTATGATCTACTCAGAAGAGCTTCATAACAACTTTCAAAATATGCAGTAATATAAAAATCAGGAAACTAATAAAGATACCTAGATAAAGATATTGATTTTAATGGCCTTAGCATATTGGGGTAACTAAAATGAAGTTGTGATATAGGAATCTTAATTCTTTTACATGTTCTTCACATTTCTCTCTTTTTTCTCTTTCTCTCTTTCACTCTGTTTGTTAACATTTACTTGTTATTGCTGTACGTTGCTTGCGACTTGTGTATGTTACAGACTGTCACATTTTATTCTGTGAAGTTTTTCTCCAATTCCCATCAACCTGAGCTCCATGTTGGGCAGCCGAGGAGATTACAATACAGTTCTTTATTGCAAAAGAACCAGGAATGTCACAGACTATAGGTAACTTCACTGAGGTTGTGACACAAAACCTGATGCAAGGTATTAATGCAAAGAGTAAGTACTTGGTATGAAAATAGAGCTATTTAGTCAAATTACTTTCTTTTTTTTCAGATAGTCTGCATGGGAAAAATTAATTTTCATTACTCTCCAGAAGAAAACACTCCCAAACCTACCAATCTAGGATTCTTGTCACTCTCATTTGAAAACCAGTGGTGCCTATGTCAACATATCATCGCTCATTTTCAAAGGCCTAAACCCGTATTTTCTATGCTGTTCTTCTCTATGCTATACTTCCTTCCATACTCTCCAAGTCATCATTTCATCATTTTGTCATCCTTTGTCTGTGGTTTAATATATCTTCTCCATAATTCTTTTTCTAATTTAATATAGTTATATCCCTTTCACTCTAAGGACCTGATTAAACGACAACAAAAATGAGTCCCTACCCATGGGATTCAAGTTTCTTAATCCTGTGTGAGGCTCTGTAACCTATAAAATTGATTTCTGTAGCCAAAGATGGTCTGGCACAGAAGCATAATTGTTACTTTGCTGAACGATGTCCTGAGCACAGCATTTCGCTTTACAATCTTCCCCAATTACTCCCATAAACTATTTTTAAAGAATGGTAAAAAGTAGCTGATAGACATTCTGATCATTTTCTAGAGGGACAGCATGAACTTTATTGATTATTCTTAATTGTCAGGAACTCAGAAATCACTATAGCCATGTACCAACTCAAGAAAAGCATATTTGTCTCAGTGCGAAGTTCCTTTACTACCTGATTTGCTGTTATGCTCTGACCCTCTCTTAATATGTGAAGAAGCACAGCAGAGTTTCCATGAAGACCAGCATAAAAGAACAGAGTGATTTATACTGATGCAATTGATGAGTGGACAATGAATATTAATGCAGAGTAAACACTATCCAGGCAACTAAAACAAACAACTTGCTAACAGGAGTGGAATTTGGCTTAAAGGAACTCAAGAGAGTTGAGAATTTAACTGTAAGTATTTCCTTTCCATGCAACATCTCAGAGAGAAATCATTGAATAATACAATCCTTCAGGCTGGAAAAGATCTTTAAGATCATCAAGTCCAACCTCTAACCCAACACTGCAAGCCCACCACTAAACCATGTCCCAAAGTGCCACATCTACACAACTTTTAAATACCCCTGGGGATGGTTACTCAACCACTTCCCTGGACAGCCTGTTCCAATGCTGGACAACCCTTTTGGTGAAGAAAAGTTTCTTAATATCGAATCTAAACCCCCCCTGGTACAACTTGAGGCTATTTCCATCTGTCTTGTTGCTTGTCACATGAGAGACCAACCCCCACCTGGCTGCAGCCTCCTTTCAGGCAGCTGTAGAGAGTATAAAGGTCTCCCCTGAGCCTCCTTTATTCCAGGCCGAACACCCCCAGCTCCCTCAGCTGCTCCTCACAGGACTTGTGCTCCAGGCCCTTCCCCAGCTTCATTTCCCTTCTCTGGACTCGCTCCAGCCCCTCAAGGTCTTTCTTGTTGTGAGGGGTCCAGAACTGGACACAGCACTCGAGGTGTGGCCTCACCAGTGCCGAGTACAGGGGGACAATCCCTGCCCTGGTCCTGCTGGCCACACAATTGCTGATCCAGGCCAGGATGCCCTTGGCCCTCTTGGCCACCTGGGCACTGCTGGCTCATGTTCAGCTGCTGTCACCAGCACCCCCAGCTCCTTTTCCCCTGGGCAGCTTCCCAGCCCCTCTGCCCCAGCCCGTAGCACTGCCTGGGGTGGTTGTGACCCAAGGACAGAACCAGTCACTTGGCCCTGTTGGACCTCACACCATCGGCCTCAGCCCGTGGATCCGGCCTGTCCAGATCCCTCTGCAGAGCCTTCCTGCCCTCCAGCAGATCAACACTCCCACCCAGGCTGGTGTCACCTGCAGACTGACTGAGGGTGCCCTCCATCCCCTCATCCAGATCATTGATAAAGATTTGGAACAGGACTGGGCCCAACCCTGAGCCCTGCGGGACACCACTGGTACCGGCTGCCAGCTGGATGGAATCCACTCGCCCCCAGTCTCTGGCCTCAGCCATCCAGCCACTTCTTTACCCAGTGAACAGTGCACTTTTCCAAGCTATGAGCATACAATTTCTCCAGGAGAATGCTGTGGAAAACCTTTCCCTCATCCACTAAGTGGGTCACCTTGTTATAGAAGATCAGGTTGGCCAAGCAGGATCTATGTTTCCTAGACACATGCTGGCTGGGCCTGATCCCCTGGTTGTCCTGCACGTGCCGTATGATGGCACTCAGGACAATCTGTTCCGTGACCTTCCCAGGTGCCAAAGTCAGGCTGACAGGCCTGTAGTTCCCCAGATCCTCCTTCTGGCCACTCTTGTTACTCGGCATCACATTTGCCAACCTCCCCAGTGCGCCGGGACTGCTGATAAATGATGGAAAGTGCCTCAGTGAGCATTTCCATGAGCTCCCTCAGTACCCTTGGGCAGATCTCACCCAGCCCCATAGACTTGTGTGTGTCTAAATGGTCACTGACCGTTTCCCCTCAGATTATGGGGGCTTCATTCTGCTTCCCATCCCTGTCTTTCAGCTCAGGGGCCAAAGAAAAACTGGCATTACTACTAAAGACTGTGGCAGAGAAGGCATTACTCAGCTCAGCCTTTTCCTCATCCTCTGCCACCATGTTTTCCCCCACATCCAATAAAGGATGGAGATTCTCCTTAGCCCTCCTTTTGTTGCCAACGTATTTATAGAAAGAATTTTCTATTGTCTTTTTTGGCAGTAGCCAGATTGAGTCCTAGTTGGCCTTTGGCCCTTCAAATTTTCTCCCTGCATGACATTCCCATAGTCCTCCTGAGCTGCCTGCCCCTTCTTCCAAAGGTCATAAACTCACCTTTTTTCCCCCTCTGAGCTCCAGACAAAGCTCCCTGTTAAGCCAGGCTGGTCTTCTATCACCGGCTCGTTCTTCAGCACAAAGGGACAGCCTGTCCCTGTGCCTTTAGGATTTCCTTGTTGAAGGATGTCCAGCCTTCCTGACTTCCTTGCCCTTCTAGATTGCTTCCCAAGGCACTCTGTCAACCAGGCTCCTAATGTCTGCCTCCAAAAGTTCGTGGAAGCAGTTCTGCTGATCCGCCTTCCTTACTCTCTGAGAATCAAAACCCTTATCATTTCATGATCCCTGTACCCAAGACAGCCTCCAACCATCACATTACCCTCAAGTCCTTCTCTGTTCACAAGCAACAGGTCCAGTGAGGTATCTTCCCTAGCTGGCTGACTAGGGAAGTGAAATCTAGGGATATAAAGTCAATGGATATTTTCAGACAACAAGCAGCTCTTAACTCCTCCACAAATCAAAGTAAATATCTTTGAATACTTGAATTCCTACTCTCAACTTCATCATAATCATTTGCCTAGCACAAGAAGTGTCAGGCAAAAGTGATGCTGCAAAACCAGGATGCAAAAAGGAATGTAAAATCTTTGCGCTTTTTTTTTTTTAAGATAAAGACAGCTGGGAAAATCTGTCCTCCAGCAGCCTCACGGCTGCTCTACTTCCCACTTCCAGATAATAGGCTTGTAGCTAAGAAAAGCTAGAGCACAGCAATTCTCCACCCTCACCTCAGCCGTGCCACCCCTGTTCTTGTAGCTTTCTGTCACGAGCCCAAGAGCCAGGGAAACCCATCATCCCAAGAAGAGTTTCCCGTTGCCAGCAGAGTATGACACAGCTAATGTTTGCCACAGTAACAACCCTTTTACATCACCAGGAGAGTGTGACAGCACTGAAATACAGAAGAGTAATTAACTTATGGAACACATACCAATACCTTCTTCAGTGAGCCAGCTGGATTAAAGGCCTCTGCTGTTAGGGAACCTCATGGAGATCCTTCTTCATTAAACACTTCAGGCAGCTACTGTGCGTGTTAGGGTTAGGAGCACGTTTAAAATGAAAATGACCCTCATGTTCTGAGAAAGAACCAAAGGACACTCAATTGATCAGGAGTGGGACTATCCACCAACAGTAATAATGGCAGTCCCAGGTTTGGGATCAGGACTATAAGAGCACAGTTGAGATCTAGAGAAGTGGTAGGTTAATTTTTAGGTGTACATGGGTTGGGGGAGTGAAATGTAACTTTACTCAGATAAGATTTCCCCAGCAGCAAGATCTTCATCTTTCGAACAACTTACTTTACTCCATTTGGCCCTGTTTTCAGCTGCTCCTGCCTGCTTCCTGCCTGTCAAACCCTTCCCTTGTAACAGGCTGCAAAGCTCTGAAGTCACCCAATGGCCACTTATGAAAGCTGTAGGTACTCAAGCTGTGTCCTTGTCTCTTTCGATCTTTAAACAAGGGTAGGAGGAAGACAGTCTCTGTTCTTCTGGAGGAGATTGTCAGTGACCTAGTGTGACCAAAAAAACCAGCACTATGTCTCTTAATTGCTGTGTTTCTGATCTAGAGCTGAGAAACCCCCATATTCTTCAGCACAGTGTGGAAGAATCTGTCACAGTCCATGTATTCAGATATTGACTCATGGGTAACTATGCTTGGATACCATGCTACAAATTGTGGGGGTTCTTTCACTCCTATTTCAGTCAAAGTGATCCTGTAAACACTGGAAACGATCCCCTCTGAGAGTACCTTTCAACTCATCCAGTCTTTGGAATAAGTGACCACTGCACAGGTCTGTAGACACATGGGAGAGAAAGAGGTGGGGGTTGGGGGGCACAGCTACAATCCTGAGAGGAAGCAGTAGGAATTGCCACCATCCCTCACCCACACATGACTTCTGACAATATGTACAGTGAGAAGGGTAGACCAGGAACTTGTTTCTTGTTTGGAGAATGGCAGTATTTGCCCCGGGGAAGAGAACTGGCATGACTTTCCCCATGCAGGAACCATTTCAGTGCAAGTGCCACATTTCCAAGCACAGACTGAGGTCAATAAATGTATCATACAATTATGTCCACTGATACTTTGAACATAAGATACAGTTCAAATAGCTGGAGAGTCAGTGTCAGAATCTTGCTTATAATCAAAACCAGTAGCACTGGTAAAGCCACTATGACAATTTGCAACCATTTGCTGTGGCAAAAGAGAGAGCCACAGAGCAGCAGGTACATGGGCAGATCTACTGTGCTTCTCCACAATAAGCAGAGTACACTAATGCAAAATCCAGCAGTTCTCCTAAGCTGGGATATTTTTCAGAATCTCTTCCCCCCATTTTGAAATCCAGCATTTGCTTGGAAACACACAAGGAATTTTAAGATACTTTTCTGCAAATGAAGAGGGATGAGATAGGGGAAAAAAAAAAAAACAAGTGGAAATCACACAAATGAGGTAGTTGTGAAACAAACTACTCACCTGGGAAATATGCTGAATACTTTCTTTAGCCTCTTAGCCAAATCTCTGCAGGAGAATGTTTTGAGCTGGTGCAGTTAGCTAGGTATTCACAGATAGGACAATTAGGGAGATAAGGTGCCAAGCTGAGAGTCTGAAGATTTTGTTGTAAATAACCTCTTACATAGCAGCAGGCAAGTTACCTCACTGCATGGTAGTTTTACCCATCTGTAAAGCAGAGATGATAATATTGACTTCTCTTCATGGAACAGAACCTAAAAAACAAAAAATGCTGTACAAGCCTAATTCAGATTCTGCTAGCAGGGATGGAAGGACTCATGTGAATTTGGCAGGTCAGAATCAACCCTTAGAAGTGTTAAGCACCTAGAAATAGTTGTCATTAGTATAACTAGACTCAGAGTCCCCAGACAGCAATGCTTGCATAGTTTTTCTTTATCTGGAGTTCTCTCAAACACAAGGTCAATCTTGGAAAAAACAAACATGCAAATGGCAACTTGAGAAATCAGTGTAAAATAATGTAGTTTCATTCCATCTTTAGATCTTATTCCTAAAATTGTTCAGCATGTGAATCTGCTAGTTAAAACAATGGGAACTTCTAACTGTGGTCTGATGGCATCAGTGATGTTTTCTTTATTCCCATAACAGACTAATCACATACCTCCAGACAATTAGGTGCTGTAGCCAGTGGTTTGGAACACAACTATTCAACTTAGCGCTTACTTATATACATCAGCAATAGGTGCAGTCTTCTGTGCTGGCAATTTCTCTGCTTCCTAAATATTCACCCAAATTGTCATTGTGGATTAGCATTGCTATCCAGAATATGATCCCTAAGGCATGGCCCATGACTCTAATGTTCAAGGGACAGTTCAGTAATTTGCCCACATCTCCAGCTACTCTGTTCTCTTCCTCTTGAATGGAAATAAAATAACAAGGTTGTGGATTTTTAACAAACTTGGAGGAAAAATCATCAGTGCTAAGGGACCCTGAAGGGGCTGTAAGAGCAAGTTCCAGCTCAAGATACTAGAGATTTATAATGCAGTTTAAGAAATTAATTCGAAGAAGGTCAATTTTGTTGCCATTCAAGCACAACAGAGCCTGCAGGCTGCTTCCAAAAGAATCAGTGGCTGTTACCAGTGAGCAGCCTGACCCACAACCACTCTGCTCAGAGCTCCTGAAATGGACCAGTTCACCCTCCATCACCAGCAATTTCATTTGCAAACCTGGGCTCAGGAGCAGCAGTGGGTGTCTCAGAGATTTCAATGCAGAGATCTGCTGACTCAGCTGCCTCCCTCATTTCAGGATTAGAGCCATCAGCTTGTAGCAGTAGGGGCTTATGAAGCAGCCCAGTTCTTTGCTCATCCCCAGGAGGACTGCAGCTCTCCCCAAACACAGTTAAGTGATTTTTAAATACACGGCTCAGTACCTGCAGTGTCACGGTTTCTATGGCAGCCGTGCCAGGTTTTTGTGCAGAGTGTATTAAATAGCAGTGATTATTATGAACAGAGAGGAATTGCAACTCAGTGGAACCTTAAAACTTTAGAATCCTATTGAAATTAGTGTCCACAAGTATTGAAATGCCCCTATAGCTTTTGCGACGTGTTTAAATGTGTTGAGAGACACCTAATTATTTCATTGCTCACGGAACAAAACAAAACATTACTACCTCTCAGGGGAAATAATTGGCTGATTCTGCACAGAGAAAAATGAAGGCAGAGGTGAGATGTGCAGCAAAGACTGTTTATGTTGTGACAAACCAGTGACATCTAAATAGAAGAAAAATAAAGGCCTAGAATGCAATTACTGGTGCATGATAGATGCATAGTGTGTGTTATATACGTGTGTGTGTGTGTGTGTGTGTGTGCGCAAAGTAACAAATATAACTTGAAAACACTTTTGCCTTCTACTCATCTGTTGTCCATCAGAGAATCAAAATCATACCTCCAAACCCTACCTAACTGTATTTTTTTTTTCTTTGGGGCTTGTTTTATTAGTTGGCTTCAAAATAATTGCAAAATAAATAACAATATTAGAGCATTTAGAACAAGCTAGTACATGAATGTAGAAGAGGCACCGCAATTAAGTCTATCCATTGAGTTTCTTTCCTTAAAGACTTGCAGGATCACCCATTGCCTTACAGTGTCTAGGTAATAAGCATTGTGCAACCGAGGTGTAGGATGCTGCCAGTACCACTCAGTTAACATATCTCGGCATTTGTGGAGCTTCAGAAAGCACATTTTGACTGTTTTTCCTTCCCTGCAACCAAAATACTCATATCGAGCTGTGCCATATTTCGAGTATATTCTCAATACACTAATTTGCACTTTAAAACCCTAAAACAAATCCTACACTAAATAGCACTTCAATTTGTTTTATAAATGTAAAACCAGTCACACAGAGAAAACATATGATTCTCAGTCTATCCTCATGGGAATGTGTGGAGCAAAATGAGTAAATCTGACAACCTATTTTCATTATTTACAGCCAAGAGTAAATTTTACTCTATCTAGTTCCCAAATTCATGGCCTGCTGTAGTGTTTTGTGTATGTAGTGTCCTGTGCTGGCATTGCAAATACTGTATGTGTTTCAGAGGAGAACATCAGAAAATGGATTGGGTTTTCTTTAAATCCACGTTCTGCTGTCGTATTTCCATACGTAACGTACTCTGTGTGTCTAAAACGTGTACAGCCATTCTGCATGACTGATACCAGAAATGCTATAAAACCATCTGGGTAAATTTTGGGGAGGGGAAGAGCAGGAATTTCCCCCTCAGTAATATCGCACACAGGTGTAAACCAGCACAAACAGAATATACTCAAATGCTAGAACACAACTCTCAGTCCACTGCCTCTCCAGAGCTCTGAGTGACAGTAGGCTCCATGACAAACAGGTCATCCATGCACCATCTGATGTCATGCGAAAACATACTGTGATTTCTAACCGCAGTCTTCTGCTCGCAGGACTAGGAACCACTGCACACCCCTTTCTGAAAGGCCCCTCAGTGCGGACGTACAGGTGGCTGCTGTCACACCTAACGGGATCACCTTTTGTTTCTCCTCCCACTTAACAGACTTGATTTTATTTTGGTGCAGTGCACATGAACGCAGTGTCTAGGACAGATGTGCTACCTTTTAGAGTGTCGCTATAGAAGTCTTTAGCTGTGAACCCTTAATTTGCAGCTGGAACTCTAATAAACAGTGCATAGTGTTTCAATAGCCTTCTGCTTATATGTTTGAAGATTCGAAACTGAATGGTGAGGTGGCCAAGGCGGCGCTGGCAAACGAAGACTGTCCCCACATAGACCAGGCTATTACGCCTGATGAGGGCCTGCCCTTTACCCGCTCTGGCACTCGGGAGAGATATGGACCCTGCTTCCTCTTATCAACCGGGGAATATCCCTGCCCGCCTGATGGAGGAATAAGAAAGGGTATGTAGCTGGGGCCCTGTAACCACGTAGTTAGCAACTGGTTTAAATAACTGAGAGAAAGTCAGCTTAGCTGTAGCACGCGATAGTGCGCTTGCTGTAGAGATGCACGTTTGGGCTGGAAACCACCACCTGATGTCTGCATTTGGAGTTTCTAACCTATTTCTTTCAGAAAGAAAAGCCTGAGGAGCTGTAACTACCCCATGCAGCTATGCTAGGCAGTCGAGTCTTCCACCCCAGCCGGTGCAGGAAGCTTTAGTAGGGAATGCTCTACTATGTCCTTAAATTAGCCCATCCTGTAAGGAGAGACCAATTAATGTATCATAGTAAGAAGGTTTGCCACTTGGAAAGCTCACAGAGCTTACCAGACTCTGAGGAGCAGAGACTTGGAGGTGGCAGACAGAATAGATAAAACACAAAAGCAAAACATCCTCAAGAAATATGAAATGACTATTCAGTGACCTTAACAGAGCACTAAAACAAAATATTTGGATATTCATAGCTGGTTAGTTCAACAGAGAAAGAAAAGCATGAACATCTGTTGGCACAGGTGTCTTAAAATTAGAAAACAATCCATCTAAAATCCTTTCATAAATAAATCATTATTAGTTAGTTTCTCAGACTTCTGACTTCTCTCAGAAGTTACTGCATTTTTGTTTGCTAATGGTCAGAATAATCTATTTAGCAACAGAAGTAAAATCACATTTAAAAGGCCTTCCTTTCTTAAAACAGACTGTTTAAATAATTTAATGTGAGGAAACCACATAAACCCAAAATTAGAGTTACATCTATATGCATCAAAGTTGATAAGGAATGGGAAAATTGGAAAACAACTCACTCTCTTCAAATCAGTGTTTACCACTGGTGTACTGTATATAGTATAAGATAGAGTCAATATTTTAAAGCTGCAAAGATTGTATGACGTAACCATACACTGAGTATGGAGAACAGAATTCCCATGTGCCATTGTATGATGGGCAATAGTTATAGTAAATGCCAGTTATAGATAGTGTATGTATTTATAAGTCTAAAGCTTATCATCAAGAAAGATATAGTAGGACCACAAGACTTTCATATGAAAGTATATCCTCTAAAATTTACCTTTGTAGCAAAGCGTTTTACTTGATTCTGTATTGGATAAGCATTGGCCGTGTTCATTCAGCCTGGGCGAGTTCAGGTGGTTCCAGTGGATCAGGGGAACACTCCAAATGGCACATCCTTTGGGATGGGGAATGTATGGTTTTCACGATGCACTGCAACCGCCTCTCGTTCCTGAATGAAACAGAGGCTGGTTGGCTAAAGAGTAATATACGTCAGCATATTGTTGGCCTGTTTGAAACACGTTGAGAGCATCTTAATTGTTGTTCCAACAGAATTTCATCCATAGTTTGTGCAACTCTCTGTACACTTGCTGAGCTGTTTACATGCATGCCTGAAAAAGAAGGGGGGGGGGGGGGAGGGAGGGAAACTGAATGCATGCAATTTTGTTTTCTTTCTTGTTCTTTCTTTTTTTTTTTAATGCTGAGAACAAAGGAGTAGTATCTCTATAGCAACACATTAAATTCTATGGATTTTGCTGCCTTTTCCCCCTCCTGCCCCACAAAGATACCACAAACCTTAATTTTGCCTGAGGTCACAATGCATGAAGTGGAAGGGAGAGGTATGTGTGAGTGTATGACGGAGACATAGAAAATCCCTCCCACTGACTCTTTTTTTTTTTAGGGTACAACCATGTTGCTGCCTGTAGGATCAATTACATAGCCTGACCATCTTGAGAAATGATGATTTTTTTTTTTTTTTAATGTATATATTTTAAACTTTTTCTGTATTTCAACGGCCTTCTGAGTCATGTTGCAAGCGATACTACTCTCGGCATGTCCATGCATGCAGATGCTATTGAACTGGCTACAATGTTGACCTCATTCTTAGTCCATTCTGTCATTGATCCAATGCTGTACTTTGCATTTTTCTTTTAAATGAAGGTTACGAAATGTCACGGAGCCTTAACAGCATAGCTGGCATAAGTGGAAAAGCGATAGGATTATCCTCAGTGTCTGCGCCCTACAGCTCTCCTAGCCCAGTGAGACGTTCTTGGTCTCCCATCCCATCTATTTTGTAGCATGGATCAGTAGCAGAGAATGGTCTAAAAAGCTTTACTTTCAATTAGCCTATGCGATGTTGCATATAGTCCAGGTGACTAAGTCTGAAGATGCAATGTCTCACAGTAGCACCCGCTGGAAATGGTGTTACTTCTGATGCTTAGGTGACAGCACTCCTAAACAGCACTCAGATGACAATAGGCAGGCATTGGCGTAGTACTGGTGGGCCATACGTGCTGCATGGTATCAGTACATAGGACGAAGGGTAGATGCACCAGATGGCTTCCTTCCTGGTGCATCCTGCTAGTATATGCTTATTGTGGCTAATGGTGGATCTACTGGCTCTGTATGGAATGGGTTAGGCGTTTAGTCGATGCTGAAACATGCCAACGATGGAAGATTTTGCTTTTCTCAGGATATTTTTGAGCCATAGGAACCCTGCAGGAGTTTGAGCAAACAAGCACAGTAGGATGAAACTTTGCATGGGCACCTACATTAAGCTGAAAGCAATACTCAGACACACTGTAGAGAGGTCTCAGTCTGGCTGACTGCATGGGAAAAAAAATCCTGTTGAAGAAGAATATGGCTGCCTCTGCATGTAGCTATCTCACCTTTTCCTCCTTCCTTTAACACTAAGATGCCGAGCTTGATGTGAAAAGCGCAGGAAAGAAGCTCAAGTACTGATTGTATTCTTTACATGCAGATCTTTGCAAAGAAAGTCCAGTCATTGCTAAATATATGCCAACAGAGGCAGTCAGAGTGACCTGACAAGGCAAGATGGAGATGAACATTGATGGCTAATAAACATCTCTGTGGAACTGTGCAGGCATAGAAGACCTTCTCATTTGGACAAAGTTAACTCGCTCCATGCAGGTTTTATGGATGATTCTTCGTGGTTCTGGAGTTGTACTAGAGATGCAGGCTTTTTCTACGGCCAAAATGTAACAAAACTGTAGAAGATCTTTTTTTTTTTTTTAATCTATTTTTTTGTTCCATAGCATGACTTGCATGAAGACAAAAATGAAAATGAAAAAAAAAAAAAAAAAAAAACCAAAAAACCAACAAAACAACACACACACAAGAAACACTGCAAATGTATGATTAAGGAGAAAAAAGAAAAAAAAAAGCAAAGTTATATATTTTCTTTCAAAGCTCTTTACTTTTACATACATTGTTGTAGCCAAAATGTAAAACATTATAAAACTGTACATTTCTTTGCTATGGATCGCTTCTTTTTGTATACAAGATACAGAGTAATGGTTTTAAAAAGTGCAATCAGGCAGTCATCGGTCATATTGACCACGCCTTCACAGTTCATCACACCGACGTGGAAATCAAGAACTTTTAATCCAACTAGAAGTGTATAAAAATAAGAAAAACTTTTTCCTGTCTGTTTTTGTTGGCATGCTTGTGACACATGGGACCTTCCTTCGGACCTGACAGTAACAGCTGGTTAATTTTCCAGCTCTGGTTATGTTGTATTTTATTGATGTATAGATCCAACGTAAAGACCCTTCATAAATTGTTCATATTAAGTAATCAGTATGAATTTTAAACAAAAGAGGTGTTATTTTAAAACTGGGACTTATAGTACAAAATCAGGAAAATACTCAAGTATAAATGGTCTCAAAGTTTAAGAAACAAGACAACAGCATTGTATGCAATTTAGTACTGAGTAAAATGCATGCACAATGTTATGCAAAACAATTCTAGCATGAAAATAAATTTTGTATCATGGTTTCAGTGCCTGCTGTATAGTGTAAAGGGGAATCCTTTTCTGAAGCAATCAGGGGTTTCCAGAGACTTGCTTCTAAAATCTTGAATAAATACAGTGTTCTCAACAGAAATGTAGGAGAAAAGCTTGGTATTGCTTTGGTTCTACAATGCTAATATTGGTTAGTAGATAATAAATGAAGCCTGCAAACACTTGATACAACCAATGTCTAAAGAATTCACACCATTAGTAATTTTACAAGGGAAGATTGAAAACCCCTATAATGATCTAGGTATCTTCCTTTTCCCTCCCCAACAATAATAAATGTTTGTCTTTTTAGCTGATTAAATGAATTCAGTTTTTCTTACTTCTTTGGGCCCCGTCCTTCACTTGTTCTTCACTGAGCCACACCAGTCCACCTGATACGAAACTGAAAGAAATCCAGGTGTTCGAGTCGCACTTGATTTGCCACACAAAACATGCACCAGTAAGAACTGAGAAACACAATGAGATTAAGTTTCATTTTAGATGCTACAAATGACAGCTATGGACTATGTGCCAACAGCACTCTAGTTGCCTGAGCATTTTTGGTAAAGTACTTCTATAAAGGAAGGATATACACCTTTATCCTCATGTGAGGAACTTCAAAAGAGCTGGCAATCTCCTAGGCAAGCTGCAGCATCTGCAACTGCTGATGGAAATGGAAATGTAAAGGAACAGTATCCCTACAGTCTGGAGGAAATAGAGATTAAACCCAAAAAAACCCAGAAGATACACTCATGGTTCTGGTAAGTGCTAAATTATAAACAAAAACCACAACTACAGCTGGACCTTGTCGTCACAAAACTCTACTCCAAAAGAAAAGCAAGGAAGACCTCAAGTTGTGTTTTAGGAATAGAAGAAAGGCTGATAATCTGACTGTACAAAATTAGAAAACTCCTTCGTAGTCCTTGATACTGCATTATGTACTTGATTTCTGCCTTAGTTTCTCCCAAGAACAATTTTCCTCACACTGTTTCTATGTCGTCATTCTCAGAAGATAAATTTCTTACCTTCAGAGGTAAAATCCAGATTCATCCAGGATTTGCTTAATGAACAACTTTTCCTCTTATAATGTATTAAGAATCCAGAAATAGATTTATCTGTCCCAATTTTTATTTAACACTGACTCAAGGGCCCAGTGTTAATTCTCCATTACCATAAGGAATACCAACAATTTAGCCCTGTAAATCCCATGTAGGTCTTCACCTTTCACTGCACTTTGCATATATCTGAGCCTTAGAGAACAGGCTGGGTACAACTGTCATTCTGTGCTACGTTTTTAGCTCCCCCACTCCCATTTTCATTTAGGCTCTCCTCTCTGCTCATTCTGATTTGAGGTAACCATGTCTTCTGGGTGACTTCTATAAACTCTTCAGAAACAGAATCATGCTTCCCATCCACTGCCCTTCAGGAAACGCTCTAAAGCTTAAGATCTGTTTGACCCTAGAGCTCTCCTTGCACAATAGTGACAGCTCTGACAACACAGGGAGAGAGGGAAACAAGAGAAGTGGAAGATCTAAGAAGCTGTTGCATTGAATCCTAAGAGAAATTTACCACATCATCCCAGCTGCCTTGCAGTTAAGGAGCTTTTGCTTGGGTATTATGATTAAAGTATTAATTCCTTCAAGCCTGCCCTCTCTCTCTACAGGAGGTACATCTTTATTAAAGCATTAGACCTACACATGTGGGTAGATTCTGACTTCAGGCTTTCAGTAATGCCACCAGTTACTTCTGAGTTCCCACCATTGCAATACGAGCAGAAGTTGGTTTTGCAGTTCAGTTATACTCTGCCTGTTTCCTGCTGGAAATGAACATCTGTGTTTCCTCCCTGGTAAACTCAGCTTTCAGCAGTCATTTCCCAGCTCTAAGAACCAGTGCTGGCCCCTTATCTGAACCCACTGGCAATTAGTGGCTTATTACTTGCTAACATTTAAAGCACAGCTCAACCACACCTTCTACACATATAGCCTTTCCTCTGACTGCATGAAGGAACTACTCATTTTTTCTGGACCAACCTGATATGTCTCCACAATTGCAATTTCAGATAGAAGAAATTTCTGAGGAGAGGTTTCTGCTTTCTCATTCCAACAAAAAAAAAATCATCTAGCTAAAACCGCTGGAATAACAGTCAAGTGCAGCAGTCATTAATCTGGATAAAGTGATTTTTCATGTAAATTGCCTCGTCCCTCCTTAAAGTTTCAGGGCCAAAAAGAAAATACATCACTGAAACAAATGGCTGCTAGGACAAATGAGCAGATTGAAATACAGAAGAGAGCAAGCAGGGCTAAGGCAAGAGCATTCAAAAAGGAACTGAGCACAGAGCTGCTTACAAAAAAGATATCCTGAAGATATTACCCTGCCAGTTTGCATATCCCTTTCATAGTTTCAAAACAAGGCAGCCTACTTCTCTGCTTTCCATATATATCCTGGAAGGAGCTTTGCCTCTGAGCTCACACACAAACTACCTTCACTTCATGAAAACATGCTTAAATTATGCAGGTTATTTTTAAGTCATTCACTTACTTGAATTTGGGCAAAAAATACCTGTCTGTTCAGGAGTCCCAAAGCCTCTGCATTCATCTAGGACTATAAATGCCCCATTTTTCTCTTAGGGAAACACAAATGGTTTTTTGCAATCAGGAACAAGATTTGAATTCAAATTGAACTGAAAGCTAGAAAATGGATCCAGAACTGCATCTCTTGACTTTCTTTATCTGACAAAGCAAATGCTCTAACAAGGTATCTTCCCTGGCCCATCCTGGCAACGCCAGGTTTTCAACTCTCAGCAGTCACTTGAACTTCAAAAAACTTCATGTAAGGGCATAGGTCCAAACATCTCCAGGTACCAAATATTAAGAGCACGTGCTCCAAGGCTTCCATTGTTTTTCCTACTGCCCACGTTGGAGATTCCTTGGGCAGCAAAAGGCAAAATGTTAGCTCCGCTGTCACTCTGAGGTACCTGCATTGCCTCTGGACTCAAAGGGCTTAGCAGGGATGACACAGCCTGTGCAGAGGCTGCTGACTGTGAGTCACACCAGCACAACAGCAGACAAGGCTTGAGCCCAGGGAAAGCAGCTCAGTAGGAGCCACGCTTTGCTGGGGTGGTGTCATTGCAAGTGGGTGACTGGAGAAAAGGCAGCAGTAGCTCAGGAGGTGGGAAATGAGAAGGACACAGGATGAGTTTGGAAAATGGGTTATGCAAGCAGGAGCAATGGAAACAGCAATCGGCAGTGAGTGGGAAAGAGGAGCAAGGAAAGAGGGAAAGAGTAGCAGTGAGACTTACCCAAAATAATCATCAAGAACCACTAGCCTAGCAGGTAGAGCTTTGGCCTGGGACTCAGGAAATGGGAACTTTATTCTTATAGTCTCCCCTGTGGACAAGCTGGGTTACCTTGGTTGGGGCAATTCAATGTTTTGTGCCTCAGCTTCTGTTTCTGTGACATTATCCTCTTTTTAAAGTGTTCTGATGTCAAAAGAGGAAAAGCCATATTTAAGAAGGAATAGTTATTATAATCTATCTACTCAGAATTAAGGCACCAGAGGAGAGAAGCATCTCTGCATTATTTAAAAGATGCCATACTTCCTTGTCTGCAGAAGAACACAATGCCCCCGTAGGAATCCCTTTTCTTTTGTACTTTAAAGCAGAGGATTATTATGGAAAATTATTAAGCACCCACACAGTTAAAATGACAGAGCATTTTCATTACTGATTGGCAACTCCTCTGCTGCCCTAGTTTAGGTCCCACATGTCTTCATGCATTCAAATCAGTAAAAACAAAACAAAGGCTAAACTTGCTTGACATTTGCAGCCAAAACCTAAAATCTTGTCAGAATATTAAAAATCTCCCAATTCTTGGCCTCGCTTCTAAATACAAAAAAAGTAAAAACGCAGTCTGCTAGACTTAAAGGACTTAAAAGACTCCAGACCATGGAGTACTGGAACAATATTGAATTGAAACTCTGAAACTCCACTTACAAAGTCTCAATTCCTTCAAGACCTGAAGACAGAACTCCCCCCCAAGACTGCATAGTATCTGGATTATCAGGTGGTCTACAGGCAAAGCAGCCTGGAAATAGATGAGGAAGTTGGAAATGAACTGAGGGCCAACACAGGAATTGGACTTACACTCCACCCCCTCCCAACCTGCAAAGACTCATCTGGAAATGAGACAAAATCCAACATGTCACAAAATCAAAATGCCAGAGAAAAGTTTGCAAAATAAATGTCACCCCTGCATTTTCTCACCCCTCAGCCAGCTTTTATTCAGGAATGACTACTTTGTTGCTCTTGTTTCCAATCAAGCTGAAGAATGTGTTCTCCCAATACTCTCAATTTATGCTTCCTCACTCTCCCACAAGGAAACACGTGGTTCATCCAGGCCACGATTCAAATATAGAGACTATTTTCACTGCTGAATATTTTCAGTCACATACTCTATTTTGATGTTTTACAGAGGCACTGATGAGTAAAAACTGCTGCTGCATTAAAAACAGATGAATGCTGAGACAACTAACTGATGAACCTGAATGAAATGCCCAAATAGCTCAAGAATGTGCCTGACTTCAGTCGTTTAACATCTAAATGGGTTACAAAATAACAATGGCTTTACACATGCAGTTTCTCCAAATTAACTTCAAAGGCACATATGATACAGACCTACATCTTCAGTTATATTCAGTTATATTTCCATAAAACCAAAGCATTTAAATTCAAGACTATTATTCTTTCTAACATGGAGCAAAACACGCAAGATTAGCATTTACTGGGAAATAAGAACAGCACAAAAGCTAAAGGAAAAGAACAAAGTATGTACTATCTCTCCTTTGCACGTGCATCAAGATACTGATACGTAAAAAGTTAAAGTGGCCAATTATTTTTGTGTCAGCTGGAGTTGTCAGCAAATTCCATGCAAGCGCCACTTTTCTACTGTGCACATTTTGAACCACAATCAAAACCACACAAGTGATTCTCTATCCCAGGCTGTATCCATTCCAAACCTTTGAAATTTTCAGCTAGTAGTAAATGGCATAAGCAGGACTCAAATAAAAAATACTGGAGTCCTTTTCAAGAAAATATCTAGCTAGAAGAAAAAGCATAAAACTTACCTTGCACCATAAAAATATCAACATTGCTCAGAGTGACCAAGATCTGTCATCATCTTGATTTCTAACAAAGGGAAAAAGGAACTGGAAGTCCCAAAATTACTTAAGTCTTGCTTAAATCAGATACAGAGTTCATGGAATGAAATGGAAAAAATAGTAAGTATTTGGTTAAATGCCGGACTAGATCAGAGGCCTGATCAAAATATTTCTGAGTCTGCAAGGTGAGGACAGATGTTGCTGTTTCAGCTGGAGAGAGAACTGGAAATGTCAAGATGTGCTATGAGTGAGAAAAAACCCAAACATTGCAAGTCAACAATTCACATTATTATAAATAAACAGTGGAAGAGGGGGACCAATATCATCCATGAAATAGAATAGTTTGTCTCTCATCTCACTCCCACCACACCGGCAGGCTGGAATGCTGTTACGCCATGAGATTATTCCATCTTCAGGAGCTGTATTTTAGCTGTCTGCCCCCTCCTTTTCCCTATGTTTTAGCTGACTGTATCAGGCTCTCTATTGCCATTCATTTAAATATTTTTCCATGGTCACCATTCTCTTGTACATTCAACTGCTCTCCTTCATCAGTTTTCCATCCTCATCTCTAACTCTCACATCTCTAAGACTCAAAACACGCCATAAAAAGCACAATCAAATCACCTTCTCCCTCCCGCTCTCCCCACAATTTCTCTTTGCTCAAAATATGTAGCTGAACAAAAGCTCCTGCCAAGCATTTAGAAGTGACCTTTGTGGTGACTGCAGATGGCAAGACTAGTTAGACACCAAAAGGATGGCCAAGATGCAGATAGAGAAGTCAGTGTCATGTAAGAAGTGGTGACTGGGCAAACCATCTTTCATCTTTCAAATGAACATACTCAAATACAGGGCCTGGCACGCTGAGCACAAAAGCATCAGGTCACTCAGAATGCCACACCGAGTCAAATAACACCAGTGACCACCAAGTGGCCCAAAAAAATCCCCCAGGAGACAGAAACTTCTGACACAATACACACATCATCCTACCAACATTCTTCAAAATGGAACAGGAGTGTGTTGCACAGGTGCACGTGGAGGTTGCATGAGTAACAACTGCAGATCTCTTAGGACTTCAAATAACAGAAAGGCACACAATAGCTTTCTTCTCCTCCTCCCCCTCCTCCACCCAAGGGCCTGAAAATTCTCTGGACTTAAGGTCAACAGTTCACAACTTGTTCTCCCTCATTAATGTCAGCTCACTGGCAGGTTTGCTTAACTTCAGAAAATGGGAGGGGAGAGCAGCTGCACAGACATTTGCTTAACTTGTTCCAGTGTCTTTTTGTAAATATATAGATATATATTAGAAACTTTATTTCCATTTGAACCTGAAAGCAGAATGCTTATGTAACAGGCTTCTTGCTTTGCTTATCACAGAAGACCTGTTAAAGAACTCTATGAACCACAGCACTGGGTCTGCATTTTGCTTTGCAGAGACTGACCTTCTCCATCAGCCTGGCAACAGGCAACAGTCATAAGCTCTGAACACCAGCATGGAAAGGTGTTTTCTTCCACTTTTCACTGTGTGCTCCCTTCCTCACAGAGAAAGCCATAGCTGATTTTGTACAGTGCTTTACTCTGCAAACAAAGCCACTGGCATACAAAACAGGGCATTCTCTTCCGAAAGAATGAGCAGCAACTTGGTTAAGACATTCAGCCACATACCTTCTACAATGAATTCTATTCATTCTCTGCACTACAGCAGCACCTAGAAGCCCTGACTGACGACAAAGCACTCACTACGTCAAGACAAGTTATTACTTCCCAAAGTTTTCAAGCTATATAGGCACAACAAAGGAGAGAAAAATGCAGTTCTTGCCTTTCAAAGATGAAGATCAGATGCAGATATGAAACACCAGATCAGGACCAGGAACGAACTGACGTACTCCTTTCTTTCCTCACCTTATCACCCCAAATCATTCTTTGTGTTCCAAAAGTGTGTTCGTGTTACAGGCATGAAAAAATAGAAAAACATTTCAAATATCTAATTCACATTTATTTGTTACATAACTTGTTGGACTCCTCTGCAATGAGCTGCAGCAACAGCACACGCAGTCAAAACATGTCCAGTCCAGTAAACCTCATGTAAGGCACATATTGGCTGTGATTAATCAAGGAACAGACTTATTTAGAGGAGATAATTACTGAAACAAGAGAACATGTTTATTTGGTACACAGATTTTGCAGAAATCCAAAGCAGAAACCTTAGACAGAACTGTCAAAGAAAGCATGAGAAACTGTTGTTCATATAATAGAGAAGCTTTGGTATCCAGAAAGTGGCATTGAGAATAGCAACTTAGATAATTAAAAGTGCAAGAGGTCGCAGCATGGAACAGTATATTGCCATGGATTAAACAAAAACCCACTTTACAATAGAAATCTCAATTCTACACTTTTTGCAGAGGTCCCATTTGATTATTCTTTTGGTATCTGTAATAGTTAAAATCAGCTTCACAGTCTGCTCAAGTTTCTCATCCATTGAATAGAAAAATAAAACACTTTTGAAAATGAAGCCGAGAACTATAACTGCTGTAAAACCAAGGGTGAAAAAACCCCTGCAGCCCATATTATCACCTTAATTCCTTCCCTTTCATGTGTAAGCTGATACATCATTAGAAAGTCTTCCTGTCCTATTTCCTAAGAGCCTTCCTCTGAGCATTTTGTAATTCTGTAAGGCCTCTTTCCTGGCAAGCCTGCTTTAAAAATTAAACCCCTGTTTAGCAACAGTAGGTCTCGTTAAAAGGGGCATTTACCACACAGTAGAATTCTCTATATTTAGAACTTGAAATACATTGAATACCACAGCAAATATAAGTATTGTGGGTGGTAAACATCCAGTTTAACGACATCCGCTGTATTTGTGTGGAAAAAAACAGTTTTATAAATAGCTTCCAAAATCTTGCTCAACACAGGCAGCTAATAATATCCAAAGACATCTCATTTTACACTTTTTCCTTTCTCCTACCAAAACAAGTGATAGGCCTATGTTCTCTGTCAAGCCCCCACCTGGAACAAGTACTGTGGGCATGCTGTGAACAGCAACTCAGTTGGGCTGCAAAACAGAAGTGAGAACTAACCTGAAATTATCAGGAGCATTCTGGTCTGCCTTTTAGGCTGGAGAACTTGTAAAATCTTTCTGGTTAGATTTTGATGTCTTCCTATTCCAAGGCAGCTGGAAACACAGGAGCTGCATTGGATCAAGCTGTCCTCAACAGCTACAACTGACTTATGCCCTTTGATAAGAACTTTTTGATTGTTTCCAATAGCTCTTAGAAGTTTTCCTTCTCTAAACAGTAGCTTCAGAAACTTCAGATTTGGTTTGCAAGTTAATGACAATTCATGCAGATCTGCATCCCTGTAAATCTATAATAAACTGATGTCTGGCACAGAACGTAATCCATGAGAAATACTGCTCCTTTCACACTTTAATCAAGATAAAGCTAGTTCAAAAGGGCCTCATTTTCCTCTTTTGCCAGCCTTCTAAATGATATTGCTTTCTTTTTCTTTTAATCCTAATCTTCTGCTTAAAATGTGTGTATGCATCTAGTCATGTTCACTTTGTGAAACAAACAATTTTCTGAGCTGCTGGGAGCTCACAACTCCAGTAGAAGTTGGCAGGTGCAACACATCATGATGTAAAGACACAATAACAAAAGACCACCTTCTCAGACCACTTCTTCAGACCGAACTTATACACCATTAAGCCATTAATCAGTCGGTTTCTTCCTCAAAGACTTCTCAGAAGAACAAGAAAATGTAAATCTGTCTTCAGTTGTATTGCATCAAGGCAGAATTGTATGTCTGTAATTCTATCTGTGGGTAAGAAAGTCGATTCCTGTGGCGAGAGCAAAGGAAACAATTTTGAAGATATTACAGCTTTTTATGCACAGTTGTTCCTTTTGGATTTAGGAAAAACATCTGCACTTTCCAACTACTGTGTTAATCATGGGCAGTTCTCTTGTAGCGCTTCTGAGCTACACAATCCAAAGATGTCCACCCACATCCATGATGTTATGATTCCAGGTGTGCTGGGCCTACTGTGGAGTTTGACAGAGAGCCATGGAGTGTCCTGCCCCACATCCAATCAAGATCTGTTTTGCACAGCCAAGAGCTCTGACTGGCTTTGGGACACGAACGTTTGCTTCTGTTCCATCGCCACACATCCCGTGTTCGTTCCATCCCCAAGAGAAGCACTGGCCACCTGAAAGAGAGGACAGAAAATACAGGATAAAGACCACAAAACCACAACAGCTTCAGTTAGTTTTAAGGAGCAGATTTGTCAAGTCATCTCCTATTTAGGTTCTAAGAAATTCTGCTAAGGTAGGAAAAATGTTCTGGTTCTCTTGAAGATGTAAATAAACCCAAATGAATGATTCTCCATCCTGTTCCATATTGTTAGCAACAGAAGCGATCAAAATAACAAAGACATTTGAAAATCACTCAGTAAGTACATAGTTCAGTATTTATGCAGAGCCCACAGAAATCTCTCTGCATTTTAAGATCCCTCCCTGAAATGATGTGGAATCCCTGTCTTTCAAGTTTCCCGTAGTAAGCAGAAGTGTGATAAATCAAGAGCAGTGACTTTAATCATTCACAGCATGATCTACAGGGTTGGGGAACACAGAGTCATAGTTCAGCCAAATTGCATTTCATTCCTAGCTTCAAGTTCACGTCACCTTTTTCCTTTAAATCCTTTAAGTCTTCAACAGTCTGCCTTATTCTTAACCATCCTACCTCTTCTGCTTGCTTTGACATCATTTCACTGCTTTTATTATTCTTATTTTCCCTCATTATTATTTATTTTTGTAAGATCTACTCTTTTATATCCCAAATAACGATTCATGTATTATTATTACCCCATAGTACTCTTTTTGGAAGCACAGTATGCAAATCTTATTCTATAATGGCTGGCATAATAAAAAATCCACCAAAACCTCCTTATTCTGAACTACAAGTGCTATTTCTTCCCTATTTTCTATTCTTTATTTGGCTGCCAGAGACTGTGTCTGTGACTTACTGTACTAAAAAAGAAAGCCATCCTGCCATATTATCATGTTTGTGATGCCACTGTTATTTTTGAAAAGCAGCAGGTATTAACAGCATGAAGTAGCATTCTGGATTCCAAATAATGAGAAGAAAAGTGCCAAAATTCACAAAATCTAATCCCAGTCACAATTTTAGTTTTCAAAATTCAGAAACAATTTATTGCAAATTATTAGTACATTGAAGTTCCCCTCTTCTGCAATGCAGTATAAACATTACTGAGGCCAGATGTAACTAAACAATGGCATTTCATTTTCCTGACAATCTTTAAGGCAATGGAACACAACAGAGCACCACCAGAACATCACAGCAGCCAAGGCACACCTCACCTGAAACAGCAGCTCTGTTACTCTTATCTCAGGAGGCACCAGATGTTCTCGTGACTGTGCGTGTGCAATACTGACAGCCCAAGCTACATCCCAAATGCACGCACACGTGCTGCCAAAAAGTGCCAAAAACTGCACGTGCAACATAGCCCATTTAAGTATCAACAGATCGCCCTACTGGTTAATGGGATTTTTCTTTTTGGTAAAGTTCCAGGTAAAAATGTTTATGTAAATATTAAAAAGCAGAAAAAAGACACCCCAAGCCCATACCAGAGACACATCACAGACTAATTAATTATTCAAGGCAGCTGCACCTAAGAAAAGACATTTTTTTGCACAGTTAATATGTGAACCCAGCTTACGAGTTTAATGAAAAGAGAATATAACATGCCCTAACATTAGTAAGATGACTTTGGCAACTTTTTGTTCCTAGACACCAGCAATTGCTATAACAACTTACATGCTTCTGTGAAGACTCACTATATCTGTTTAAACGGTTTCTTATTGCTTTTTTTATCCTGTCCCATCAGGACAAGAGAGAGGAAACCAGAAATCTTCTGGTCACTTTGTATTACAAACTCAGTGGAACGCTAATGGTATAATAAATAGTCAAAGAAACAGTGCATTAGGATATTAACCTCTCAAATTGATACACATATCTAGTGAAAACATCTTTTGAAAATACATAATAGAAAAATTTACAACCTAGGAACCCCCCAGAGAAGAACACCTTCCCTAAAATAAGGATTGTGGAGTCTTTTCCAGCCTTTACTTCTCCAAGCATGTAGAAAGGCCACCAAAATAGATTTTTCTATGTGATTCCAGTGATCTCTAAGGTTACTGAAATGGGACAAGAGTGAAAACTGGCAAAAGAAAAGTAGAAAGTAAGTATGATTTATGAATGGTCTTATACAAAAACACCTTGTACATCCATGGAGAGCTGACAGAAATCTGAAGAGATGAAAGGGCAGCTGATGGATATGGAATTACAGGCCACAAAAATGTTTCTCATCAGCATCAAGTCAGAATCAGGAAAGCTAAAAGGCAGAGAATTTTTACTGTGAAAATGAAAAGTGTACAGTATCACATCTGCCTGTAGAAGATTCGGTGAAAGGTTTGTACATAGAAATCGCCAAATGCTTGACTTGTGTCAGAGAGCAGAATTTGCAGAACACCAAGCCTGTTTTTTTGGCAGTAATATATTAACAAAACTTGGAGGAGAGCTGGGTAAAATGAGTGTGGTGAAAGTGACCAGGAGGGAACAAGCAGCTATGTGAATCACTGGCACAGAAGTCAAAGTCAGTGAAGATCAAAGGTAATGAAGCATCTATTTGAAAAATTACACACGTTACATCTGCAGAGTTAAAGGCAGACCCTACAAAGAACTAATGGCTAGCCTCTGGACAAAGGGCACCATTTCATGGTTTTTTCCTTCTCCCACATTCCCCTCCCCCCCCTTTTTTTTTGCTTGTTTTCTTTCTGATTGCTTCTATTCCCAGTTTATTGCTGATAAAAACACAGAACCAGCAGCCCTACATGCCTTCACAAGAAAATTCAGTTTCCATGTCTGTGCCAGACCTTCCCAGGATGAAAGAGCATTAGAATGATGTCTATTAACACAGCTACAAATTGCTTCTAACAAAATTTAGAACAAGCATTCTTGCATGTTCTCAAAGCAAATGGTTTGTGTTTGGTGAGGTGAGGGAAGGTTACTCCTTGTTACTGGTTAAGTGAAACCACGTAAGATGTTGCATTTACCTTCTCCCTTTCAAAACGTAAGTACTCAAAGTACAAATCAAACCCGCAGAACTCACATGGCAACACAGCATAATCCCAAGGGAATTTCAGTTACGTTCACAGTCACACTAATCAAAGTTTAGAGTAATGCTATGCAGGACTTTTCCAAAAACATTAAATATGTAAGACATAGGGACAACAAAATCCTTAACAAATCTATTTTGGTCAAACAACATAAGAAGGGGCTACTGCCCTTCTTCCGTCTGCAATAATTATCCAGGCTTTTTTCAAGGTAACTGAAGACAACAGCAATCTACAGGTTCATTAAACTGGAGAAAAGTATTTCTAGGTAAAATAAAGCTGCAGCATACTGGACAGGATTCTGGAGAAAGAAGAGAATTTAGAGTCGCTCCTTATTGCTGAGTGCAATCTTCAGATGGAAGAATCGATGTTAGCAAATAAGATGCTCTGGGTGAGATTCACTGCACTTAACTTCAGCCACCTAAAAATTCAAGCAACTTAGCCATAGATCATTATCCTCTGTATCCTCAAGAGCCAATGGAGACATCTGCATCTCTCCACCAGACAGAGAGATTCATCTTCTCCAAACACTGGTGTGAAAATCAAGTCTGTCTCACTTTGGTGACAATAAAGGGAGACCAAGTGATTGCCCTAGCCTTGGCATATCAGTTTTATGCAGCTGAAGAGAGGTTATATTAAATCACATCTTTACAGCTGGTCTGAAGGCAAAGCAAGGAAAACTGGAAACAAGGAAGCTGCAAATATCACTGCAGCCTAGCTTCAGGCTACAAACAGTCTGCTTCTAAACCAGCCTGCGCCCTGGAGGCTTATCACTGAAATCTTTAGAAACTCCTCTTTTCCGTTTCTCCTCTCCCATTCTTTCAACCAGCAAACAAACAGAAGCTGGCCTTAAAGACAAGCCAAGTATCTTGAAGCCAAGCTATTCAAGAGACAGCTTCACATTTTAGGGAAATGTTAAAATGTTTTAGAACAGCTCTATTATATTGGCTTGGTGCTCTTACCAATACTCCACAATACTTCAAATTATTACTTCTTTTTGACCTTAAATTGGTGCTACTCTACTCTTTTGTTATAGACAAAGTTACAGTAGGCAGGAGATCAGCTCAGAAAAAGTCACAAGTCTTTAAACAGCATCAGGGCTGGACCACAAACAAAATTCAGGTGTCTCAGCCACCCTCCCTTGATTACATGAAAGCCTTCAAAACCTCAAAAGGAACAGTGTCACATTACACAGAAGGAGATTTTGTCTATACTTTTCCCAGGAAGTTGCAAAACACAAATGAATAAGTTTTCCTGTTTTTTCAGGCCATCTGGTGGTTCAGGGTGTCACATAAAATAAAAGGCAGTAAGCATCCCTCTAAACTTTTGTATTTTTAATAGCAACAAGCCTGCCATTAGTGCAAAAGATCTGCAATTTTAAATTGTAAGAAACAGGATTGATATAAATTGTTTTCTGCAGAAAAACATGGAAATGTGTTAGTAACTAAAAGGGAAGTCTAGGCATTGTGCAAAATCTCATTAACGGCAAAGCTTGGAATGTATGATGACACCATCTCAAGACACTGTGGTACCTCCAAAACTAGGAAAGATCTGTGAGACCCACATTTAGTTTTTCTTATGGAGTCACATTTTCAAGGAGCAAGCTGTCGTGTGCTCCAGGCAGCCCATCCAATTGCTGTTCAACCCTCAGAAATGTGTGCCTGGCTTGCAAGTGAGTAAGCTGGATAAAAATCAGACACATTGCAGTGCTAACACAATATACAGGTAAGAAACACCACACATTTTTGATACTAAGTACAAAGCCACGGTGCTAAAGGCATGCTGATTTCAAAGTCAGCCTCCAGTCAACAACCTGCCCTCGCTCCACCTTTACATCATTAGTAGCTCTCCTCAGGCTGTGGACCTAAACCACTCGGTCCCTTCCTCAGCAGTGGTTTTACACAAGTGAAAAGTCAGCTGGCTTCAGGTCATGCCTCTGTGGCTCACCCTGGTGCCTGGAAAGAACAACTTTCAATGTCCTCGAACAATTCATCATAACAAAGGAACAAAGCCTACACTATGAGGACATCTCTGACTTGGTGCTCTAAACTAGTATCTTATGTGAACTATTATTTTTTCCCAGCAGAAGCACTGTTTGTTAGTAGGACCATCTCTCTGGCTAGGTTTGTATCTTGTGTAATACAGCAGGGACTTCAAACTGGGTCAGGGCCTCAAGGCCAACTGCCAGAATATCCAATTACAATCCATAACCACCTATTGAAGAGAGTCAGAAAATCAAATGGAGAATACAATATGCCTGGTATGGGCTTAGGCATGTGCAGTACTGCAAAATGCAGCAATAAGGCTACACATCTCCTTTGCAATTAATTTCAGTTGGGAAAGTCTAATTTCTAGTTCGTGCCTCAATATCAGTGTCTATCCCACAAACTGCAAACACAAGACAGTACAAAGCACATCTAATCTTTTCTGTTCTCGTTTCCACAGTATATAAGCAGCCAAGAGTTACAAAATGGGAAGGGGAAGGAATCATGTTTATGATAAGATCATTTCTAAGGGCAATGTAGCACATCTGCCACAGCCTGAAAACTGTACCTGGAGAAGGAGCCCCACACACAGCAATGCAGAGAAGTGGGGAAATACACAGTAAGATGTTACTTAGCAAAAAAAGCCGTAGCAGATCCATGCAAACATGCTGTGCATTTTCCTGTGCACTGTTTTTAGCACCAGGCAAATAACTGAGCCCACCCCTAGAGGAAGTGCTATCTTGCCAAATTACAATGACAATAGAAATTTCATTCTGTTCTCACAGGGCACTTCAAAGCAGGAGCTGAATGGTTCACTGCACAAATTAGTATGTATCTATTTGAAAGAATCACTCCACATTACATCAAATAAACAGTTTAGGTTACCACTCAGGCTAGTTTATGATAGAATTTATTTTTTCCTTCTCAGTTATGCATTGTCATTTTGAAGCAAAAAAAAAAAAATAAAAAAAACAAAAAAAAAAAAAAGAGGAGGAAGAAATTCAGAAAACTGTATGCTAGGATTTAAAATCAACAGACTTGCAACTCCAGATTTCTTGGCTGCCCCACCCTTGTAGTTTTTGTGGTGGAACTGAAGCCCTGTAAGATGGAGATGGTTGCTTTGCTGTGTGTAGGTAGCAAGGACAGAAATCTACTGCAAGGATTATCTGTTCACATTTCTGTTTCCATGGGGAAACATGAATGGTACTAACTATGTCTAAAGCTCACAGGTGCTGCACAAGTTTTTTCTTTTGGTTTGACTCAAAACTGTCAATTCCTTCCCAACAGGAAAGCATCTCCAACTCAACACAGAACAAAACCTGGGCTCACGACTTTGTGCAAGACTGAACGTAACTGGTCCACTGACAATACATGAGGATTATATCATACACGAAGCAGCTGCAGTGCAGAGAGGATTAAGCATTAAAGATGCTTTTTTTTACACCTGTAGAAGACAAGAAAATCTTTGAATTTTGCTCGCTTAAGTACAGGACAAAAACAACTGACAGAAATTAATTAATGGAGAGATTTGTCTTGAGGCTCTGACCGTGGCACTAATGTCTGTTCCATCAGGATATCAGACATGGCAGAGAGTGACATTCATTCAGAACTTACATCCCTGCCTCTCCCAGTGACAGGCATTCAATATGTCACAGTGCTTTAACTTTGTATGACCAGAACTAGACAATCACAATCTCATCACAGAGCCAGAGACTGCAGTCTCATGACCCTCTGTACTATGTGAAACAGAACATGCAGAAAATACCTTATACCTATATGCTTAGTAAGAGGTCATCCACTCAAGGCAGAATGTCAGAGCTCATCTAGAAGAGTGCGAGTCATTCAAGTGTCCCATGGGACCATACGGTGCCGTGGCCATTTGTGCCCATGAGTTCCGGGCAGTAAAGCATTACCATTTCAAATTTGCACGCACTTCAAACTGACGTAAGTGATGACACAAAGAAAAGGAGGGGACAGCTGTGATTCATCTGACCTACAACATTACCTCCAAGACCTAGAACTGAAGGGCATCTTCAGCACAGGCCTAGGAAAAGTCATAGACGAAAGCAGAAGCAAGAATCTGAGAGCCCCCTCAAGCTGCATTCCAGTCCTACATGTAGCTTTCACAGCACTAAGCAAATCAGAGAGCAGGAGAAAGGACAGTCAGCAAGATGAGCGGGTGCATGGAGGTGAAATGGTGCTTCCTCCTACTTTGCTGGCTGAAGTCAGAAACAAGAGACCCCACTGGGCTCTCAGGATCTCTCTCATCAAGGAAGACCAGCTGGGTTGGAAAAGGATATTTTGGAAATGCTTTGGTGCTTAACATATTTCATAAGGCAACCCTTTGTAGAACACTGGTCTATTTACAAGCATGAGCTTTACGGCGATCACATAGACCAGGCTATAGATGACTGTCAGTCCTTGGCATCTTATAAAAAACACTTATGATATAGCAAAAGCTGAAGAGATAGTCCAAATGGTCACATTAACCTGCAGTTTCTTCTCTTCTGACTGCTGTTCTCTTCCTCTGAAGGGCTGTTTGCACTGAACACAAGTGAGCGTTCTGGGATTTATCTCTGAAGGTGTCCTTTTCTGCAGAATACAATTCTCCAACTCAGAACCAAGAATTGAAATGTGTAAACCTTCCACATGGACATCTTGTGTAAAATAGCTTTGTGTTAAAATGGGCTTTAGTTTGAACTTTTCCCCTTTCATTTTCCTTTAGCAATTGCAAGGCTGCATTTTGGTCAAGTTTCAAGACACACAACATGAATGTGCATTACTGTTGAGTGAAGTCTAAAAAAAATGCTTGTTGATATTAAACAAGTGAGGGCTTTTTTCCCCCATGCTTAACAAGTAATCTGAGATCAATTCCAGCAGTCATAAGCTAAAGTGTTAGAAATGCAAAGAGAAAAATCAAGGAGACAAGTGGTGACTGAGTTTCCATCTTACTGATTGAACTGGTAGATTTTCTCACAGCTACGCAAACATCGCCACACAACAAAAGCAGTTGCAGCTCAGCAGTGATGGTATTAGGATGCCTTATTTTGCAAAGTTCCAAGCTGTAATCTTGGTGTATGACAATGGTTCAGATGATGGCACCCCTGCAAGTGTCACAGTGCAGCCGTAACAGTGACAGCACTGTAATACACGTGTGCTGCAAGAGCTTTAAAATACCTAGCCTTATGCAAGCTATAGCATAGCTGTAGTCAGAGAGAGTTCGGGGTGAACTAACCCTCCTTTCTGGGCAGGATTTGTGGATTACAAGTTTCCTCTGTGCTGCAACTGTTGTACTTGAGTTAACCCACTTGTACCCAGTTTAAGTGTGCCTACACCACACTGTACTGTAGTGCAAGCGCACATCCAATAAAACTCCTGTGGGTCATGTGCCTTGTCTTGTCTGTCTGTCTCAGTCTGTGCCTATTGTTACAGAGACTTTTATACTCATCACTGTGACTCTAGATCTACTCAGATAAAACAAGGGCTGGGTCATTTGAGCACCTGGGAAAAGAGTAAAAAGTGAACACCTTGGTAACATCCCCACGTTAACACTGACGCCACTCACAGCCACCATTCCCCTCTGTCTCACACAATATAGTTCTGTGAACTAATAGGACCCTTTCAAAGAAGAAAACAGACAGCTGACAGAGCTGTGACAAAAGATGAAAGCAAGCAATAAAAAAAATAGGAAAAAAAATTCCCATGATTCAGACTTCAAACACAAACCATAGAGAGGTTTACATCAAGTGTGTGCACCAAAGGCAAGTCACATTTTCTCAGAAGGGCTGATGAAACACAGTGCTCTTACCCAAGGTAGGCTGTGCAGGGCTGGGCTGGTGTTAACTTTTAATTGCAAGTGAAACTGTTGAATACTGAAGAAAAACGATTCAAAAAAACCCACAACAAAACCCCAAACTGCAAAGTATTAACACCACAAACTGCACCCTCAGTCCCATCTACATGGCTAAGCCATTAGTCTGATCTCTGCAAAGCAGGACCCAAGTGGTCTAGCTCTTCCCAAGTGGTCCAACTCTTCCCATTTCTTAAGGGCTAGGAAAAGATCAGAAACTTCAGCCATATCACTCTGTCAAGAAACTTATGCAAAGTAATGAGACAAATAATGTGTACCAGATGGGACACACAAATTTTCTTCACAGGTAATAGCTAAGAAGACCAGGACTGTAGGAATAACAACTCTATTCTTTTAACTGTACTTTCAGAGCAAGAGTTCACTAAGTGTCATATTTCACTAAGTGTTCTGGAAAAAGTAAGCAAATGGTCAATATTTGCTACACAAGAAAGAGTGGGAGAACAGGCTTTGCCAGCTATAATTAAAACCAAGTATCATACCGTAAGAATTAAAAACGGTCAGGAAGAGAATCAGAGCAGACAGCCTCAAAGAAAAGTGCCCATAAGGCAGGATTGGATCAGCTTCTCCAATCATCATTTCAAAACCATACATGACTGTTGAGTGAAGTCTAGGGGAATTGCTTGTTGATATTAAGCAAAGGAAGAGTTCTGCCATCAATATGTGTTAAAAGCCAAGGCGAGTTTGCTTGGATAGGAACAGTTTCTGACATCACTTCTGGTGGAGAACAGAGATTCTGGGCAAAACATAAAGCACAGCTTGCTAACTTTTACCTTTTTTTATCTGTATGGACAAATTTTACTCTATTCTCCTTTACTTTCATTCACTGAACTATTTCATTACAAAATCCATAATTCTTGTTGGAAAACAAAGCTGTTAGATTTCAATACCAAGCTGGCAAAATACGAACACTTCAAGCAACACACAGGGCTAAAGACACCCCAGCCCTGAGTGGCACGGAGTAGATTATGGGTGTGCAAACACACCTTTTACACACTCAGGCCAGTTAGTCAGGAAATAACCCTGCTGCAGCACAGCTTCTTCACATTTCTGCCTTCACTCTCCTCTGTGGGTCAGATACCCAAAAATTTACTCTTCACATCCTTCTTGCCAAATCTTCCCCTAGAAGTGCACAAGGCAAGGAAAGAAATGCTGGCAGAATCTGGGATGCCACTGGGTGCCAAGTGACACCATTTTAATTGTTCTGACTGGGAAAGGCAAACAACATCACTGAAAAAAAATGCTCAAGGTACATTTTGGGGACACCTCACCACTGTGCCTCCATCAGTGTAAGACCTAAATTCTGAACTGGGGGTAACAGAGGGAATATATCAAGTCAGTCCTTGGAAGAAGGCAAGCGAAAAACAGTGTTCTGAGATGAAAAATTCCTGCAATCAATGTTGTGAGATATTTTCACAAAGTTTCTGCTCTGCTACATTTTTTGGGTGCTGGCAAATTAGCTGTAGTGAAAACAGCATTCACGCATCAGTTGCAGGGATCTGAGGTTGGAAAGTAAAATCTCGCTTTGGCACACCAACAGGGAGAACAGCTGATGGGCAGAGGGATTCAGAGGCACCACGCCAGCTCCAGAAGGTCAGAGACCAGAATGGACAATGCAAGCTGGGTCCCTGAGATGCCGTTCAGCACTATCCCATCTGATCCTCTGCATAACCTCAGGGAGAACAAGAAACTAGCTGGATTGAAGACAGGAATATCTGACACCATTTTGGAAGGACTGTATCTGCTAGAGACTTGGAATATCAAAGTATTCTTCAAAATAAAAAAAACCCAAACAAAACAAACACTTCTATCTCTGAAACAGCATTTGACCAAATTAAGAAGTCAAGAGCTTTTTTCTCCTCACTTTAGAGGAAACAGAACCATGGAAATACAGGGTCTCCATTTATTGGCCTCACTGTTCTTTCCTGTGTTGATGCAGAAAGCCAGTTTCTTTCATTTTATATTTGGCACTAGACTAATTACACAGCAGGAGCAGCTATAGAAAGCAGCCTAGAAAGAAAGGTAGACAGAAAAGAATTAGGTAGAATTTATGGCAAGATTTGGACCTGTGACAAATATTTATCATTACTCACAAAGCAAAAGCAGTAGCATGAAAAGCTTTTAAGTTATGTATGATAATGATACTGAGAAAATAGTGTAAAAGACCAAAACCCAATCAGCCCAAACTTCTGCTAAAACAGCAAGCTTCAGTAAGCAGCAAGAAAAGCAATGGATGACATGGATGTGTGTCCACAGGACTGTGTATATAACATACAAACAAATGAACACTATACCAAGCAGTTCTCACTAACCTGCAACAGGAATATGAGAGAACCTCTATTTATTCCTTACACTGCTGGAAAATAGAACAACCAAATATGAAGACGACAGAGTCAACATTGAGATGTTTTCTTAAATAACTTTGAAACGTTTTTTTCTCTGGTTTTGTAATAACTTAAAGTCTGCTGAACACCAATCATGAAAATATTCCTTGTACAGTACAGCCAAGAGATCTTTACTCTTCAGGCTCACTTACTACAAGAACTGTAGTTCTGTTCATGGGTGAACCAAAATGCCATTCTCTTGATGCTGGAAAATGAACTCCATCTCAGCCAGACCCAGAATGGAGGCTTCTTAAATCTATTCAGGAATAGATGAAGCAAGAATAAGAATTTTAAGCATCAAATCAACCTAGCAGAAGTGATTAATGTTCCAAATTAATCTAAAGATTTAAAAACGCTTGCATGCCCTAAATAAGAACCGTATCATTTTTCTTTACATTTTCTTTTTTTTTTTTCTTGGGGGCTGGAGTGGGGAGGAGGTGCTTATCAGCATTTTAAAGCTCTGTAATAATTATTGACACAGAAAGGTTAAAAATAAAGACCATAATCTTTACTTTAAAATACTACAAAGGATACAAGAACCATCCAGGTCAAAGTATTTCAAGATGACCACAGCTACCCATGTGTCTTTTTTTTTTTTGTCCAAAAAACCACAATTAAAAAGGATTACAACACCAGTGGCAATACTACACTAGACATTTGTGTTTCCAAAATATGTCTAAGTACATATACAGACGTATTCTACCTATAACTACAAATGGTTGCTTAACAGATTTCATGCTTTCAGACCTTACATTTGTAGCACAACACGATTTCTATCTCTGCACACATCCCTGTGGAGATGCTCACCGTTGTTTTGGAGTACCTGAGTTTCGGGACGTGGGATTCAATTTGCCTAAGCCCAAAACATCCATGGTGTATGTACCTATGCATTCACGTAGCCATCCTTCACTGAGGAACCTAAATCATCTCACACTCAAGTGACAAACAGGCAGTTTCAGAGTGGGGTTCATCTCACCCAAGACAAGTATCTGAAGTCAAAAGAATCCTTCTACCACCCTTTAACCCATCTCTTCCTCTCCACTACCTACAGATATCTGACCAGCTCAGGCATAGTTTAAAGTTAAAGCAGACAGACCTTGCCCCAGCTGCCCAGCCTAATTTGCTTTACAAACTTGCTGTCAGGAGACATCAAGCTTTTTGAAAAATAAGATGCTTCCCAGGCAAAATCAGAAACCCACTGAGATTTCAACTGTCCCCTGAATCTTTAAACAATTTTGAACATACTCATGCAACCTGATCCTCCAAAATGTCATCTATGCACAGAAAGCTCAGAATATTGTGCACCTAACAAAACCTTCTATAGCAAGATGATGAGCTCTGCATTAGGAGGCCTTTCAGTAAGCACCACGATGTGCCTTCCTAGTTTTACTGCATCTTTAGTACTTAGTTCATTCAAATATACACCAAAGGGACTTCCTAATCAACTACCTGATGGATTGTTACCAATTTCTGCATGAGAATGCCTATTATTATGGAGGAAAAACATCACAATGGAGTAATTTCTTAGGAAATGGGAATTATTCTTATGTTTAAGTAGTAGCTATTGTTTAAAACACTTTAAAGCACTGTGTTGAAATATGGTTTGAATAATTTCGGTTGCTCTGATATTCAACACCTTCTCTCCTAGCCAGCATGGCTTGCTGAAAGGTTGCTCATGGAACTGTTTACTTTCCAGCATGAAAGGCTATCCTTTTCAGAAATTTCTTAGGAAATCCTTCTAATTAATTAGTCTACAGTTCCCACAGCACTTTCTTTTTTTTTAATTAGGTGTTGTGGATTTTTTGGCTTGGTTGGGGTTTTTTTATTTGTTTTAGAAAGCTCCCGAAGCTCTCTCAGGCAGAAATATTTCTTGCTCTCTCTGCAAGAGATGCTTTTGCTACTGAGCAATTTTTTTTGCTCTCCAGGGGACAATTAAACAATGACAACATTGTATTCAGCCCAAAGCATAATTCTATTTCTGAAGGTTTCATTTGACTAACATGATACTGACCACAACTTCCCCTCTGCAAGGCAATGTAAGTCAAGTTCAGCCTCCTGTCAGCATGCACTGGCTCGATCCAAGTCCCAGGAGGTGCAAAAACTACTTAGCTGGCAATGTGATTAGGTTACCAGTTCTCCTTCAGGCTGACTACATGGATGGATTCAAAGCTGCTTCTCCAACTGGTAACCAGCAAAGGTCTTAACAGGATTTAAGAAGCAAAGGCAAGCCTTGATGGGAAAGGCAAAGGGGACCAATTGCTTATCCTTGAAATGAGAAAAGAAGCCACAAGGAAAAAGGTTTGAGTGCAACTGAAAGCAAAACCCTGAGTCATGACTAATTCCTCCATTTCCAGCTGTTTCCGATACTGATGCTTTGCTCCTTTTAGCCATGTGACTTTAAACTTTCTCATTACAGAGGGAGAATTACCCTGCACAAAGCAAAATTATCATCCTCCTTCCTGAGCTCTGAGGGGATCTGGTCAGACCTTCCCGCTGACAAATGGCAGAAACCATCACAAGAAGCAGCAGACAGCAGGGGACTAAACCTGAGTGCTGCATTACTGGCTGAAGGCTACTCACTGACCATGCTCTTTCTACACTTTCCCACCTCATTTTAACTACTTTAGCTATTTTAGATTGTTATCTCTTTAGCCCAAGGGTCTACTACATGGTCTGACCTCACCTTGAGCCCATGGATGTCGTGTAATTAAAATAAATAATGAGAAACCTCTAAAAATCTCTGTTGTATTTAATCATCCATGGGGTTAGGTTCACGGTGCTCTGTAAATCTGGAACTTGAAAAAAGAAGTGAATAAAACCCTGAAGGTGTTATTTGGTTCATCTGTGTATTTAGAATACATTTGAAAAAATGAAGTCACATTTAACATGAGACATCATGCACTTAACTAACCTTTCTCAAATGGTGACTGATAAGAAACAAACCCATATTACTTTATTCAGTTATGAGAAGAACTTAAGGAAGGAATCATTAAGGCAAAGGTGACTTTTTTAGGCCTGCTTTAAAGAGTGATTTCCTGGGAAAATGCTTCTCAGTGATTTTTTTTTTCCATCTACAGTCCAGGAACATTTGACTATCCCAGGGAACATTTTAAAAATTCACAGTTTACAGCAGTAATTCACACAACATCCTTAAAGTAATGGCCATTCAGGACAGAGAAAAGAAAACACAGAGTGAAAGCAGAACTCAGTTAAGTAAGTTCAGTGCAGAGAAGCCACGCTGAAAGCCATCTGAGGGCTCCTGAATGCATATGGGATCTGTTGAGACAAAAAGCTATTCCTAGGTGTCAGCATTGATTTCCACATTCGTGCTGTACAGGCCCTGAGGATTAAGTTAAGCATTGAATTCCAGAGTCAGGAGAACAGCAGCATCCTGTGAGCGTGACATTTCTGCCTCTGTGGAGGGCTACGACTCACAGGGCTGTAAAAGGCAACTTAGTCCTTTTTTTATGGAGAAAATATCATGTATGAACTGAGATTATTTTTAGTTCATTTTGGTACTTATTTCTTCTCTTGCATTTTCTGTGTCCAGTGCCTCTTTTCCCCCAAGAAGATCTCTTTTGTCCGCTCTCCCTGTTGTCCTCATCCACGCAGCATTTCTGCAGACCTCTGCGTGAAGACAGCATTAGCTGCAAGGATGTCAGTGCAACAGAGAATCTGCTCTATACCTGCTCACCAGCAGTGTCTCTTTCAATCTTTCTCTGCCAATAAAGGATTTGGGGGGATTGCAGGAGGTTTACTTTCTGAGCAGGAGGCTAAGAGCTGCACCGTGTAACTATAGCGACAACTACTGTGAAAGCTCTCGATTTTTATTGACACGCCTCGCAACACCCCATGGAAAAAAGGATACAATTAGAGAAATAGAAAATTAACCATCCTAAAGGCCAAAGGAAAATATTGTGGTGATCTGCATCTTTATGCATTGTTTAAATACTTCCTCATGGTAATTTGCTTCTTTTACTGTATAGTGGTAACATTAAAATAGCATTTTAAAATTCACAGTTTGAATGGTGATTTAAGCCTCCACAACGCCAAAACAGAAGATACACCTGCAATCAGCTCAGAAAACACTGTAGCACATTGCTGTATTTGACAAAGATTCATCACTGGGAAAATGACACTACATAAACCAAGAGAAGAATAAGGTGCACACATTTTTTCATAGAGAGTAACAAACATTTGTATATGGTTATATTGAATTATTCATCTCTTACGGACAAGACAAAAGATGCATCTTTCTAAAAGGTATTTCTCTATCCAAAGGATATGCATTTAAAAGGATTTTCCTGTGCTCACAGCAGCTGAGAACTGTGTGAAAATGATGAGATGCTTTGTCCCAGTCTTAAGAGTTCTATGACTTGATAGACAAGTTTGACATTCCAAATCCAACAGAACAGTTTCAAGCTCGCAGCAAAATATGAATATGCTGCAGTCTGAAATTGCCTCAAATATCCTGGAAAGTTACCAAATCGCTTACGCTGAGCTTGAAAATGCCACCTCTAAATGTGCTTCCAAGGCCATGATCCACAGTGCTGGAAAATTGATCCCTGCTAATGGCCACCATTTATAGCCTTAACCTTTACTACATTGCTTCGGTTCTCTCCAACAGTTTAAACAACATTAATCAAAAACACATCCAAAGATTTTAACAATTACCACCAGACCGAGAACTAGACCTGCAAAAACCTCGACCTTATTGACGGAGGGGATTTGCATGGTCGCAGGAATTGCCAGTTTTGCAGTCAAGGAATGGGACCAAAACACTTTATCCCAGTTGCCAGGTCTCATTTCCTGCTCTGCTGTCATGATTTATTTCTCTAAAAAAGCACAATAATCACAACTACTTTTATTTTAATCATCATCCAAAACAAAAATATTTAATAGCAAGGTTTAGGGAAAATAGTGAGCTGTTAATATAGCTCTTCTCAATCTAATACTCTTGCAGTACACAATGCAATCCAGGCAGCCTGGAAAGGATGAAAATGATGTGTTGCTATGGAAACAGGAAGGCACATGTTTAGGTTGTTCATCCCTGAAGAGCTGCCCCACCAATATCTTTAAAGTCTGATAATAAAATTTTAATCAACGATTAGAAGAAAGTGAATTTCACCTCCTGTTGGACACCAGAATCTTGGTTTACATGCTGTCAAGCTCTTTTAATGTTCCCTGCATCCAACTATGCCCTACAACATTAAGAATGAATTTATGCACAAACAGAATGTCAACATGCACTCTTCTAGTTCAGCTACTTAAAATTATTATTTCACACAGCAATAGATACCAGCTTCCCAATTTAAAACCCTGTGTACGCAGGAAGGTGCTTTTTAATTTATTAATTGATATGCCATACCTCCCCCTTCAAAAAAAACAAACCATACCAACTCAACAGATCAGGTCTTTGGTTATTACTGGCTTAAGACCATCAACCAGGGATGCACCCATCCACAATGGGACAGCTAGCCCAGTGCCAGTGTTGTCACTCACCAGACACCCTAAACATCTACTATTTCCTAGAAATTATAGCTTCCATCTTACCATGACATACCTGCAGACAGATCTTTCAAAACACTGGGGCTGATGAAGTAAAAATGCATTTCCAGACAGCCAAACAGAAAACAGGCCAAGTTATTTGCTGGCAAAACTCCACTTATTTCACTATTATCATAGCAGAGCATCTGGCTCCAAACATGCAGCCATTAATTATCTGTACAGTTAACTATGTCAGTACACTTCCTTGTTATTATACTGGGAAATCAATAAGGCAGACTTGGTTAACACTATTACTAATCTATTAAATCATGCTTTATAAATAACTAAGTACAATGTTAAGACTACCAGTACAGTATTAAACAGTTAACAAGCTCTGTATTCTGGGTCACAAAACAGTAAAGCAAAGCTGAAAAGACAAGAAATCCATACTGTGAACAAACAGGTGCATTTTTTTTTTAATGTAGTTGTGGTTTAACTCGGCAGGCAGGGAAACACCACAAAGCCATTCCCTCACTGCCCCCCAGTGGGATGGGAAAGCGCACTGGAAAAAGGTAAAACTTGTGGGTTGAGATAAAGACAGCTTGATAGGACAAAAAGAGGAGGAAAGAACAATAATGATAGAAGAATACACAAAAACAAGTGATGCACAATGCAACTGCTCACCACCCTCCAGCTGATGCCCAGCCAGTCCCTGAGCAGCAGCAGCTCCCCTCCCAGGTTTTTGTTCAGAATGATTCCATATGGTATGGAATATCCTTGTGGCCAGTTTGGGTTGGCTGTCCTGGCCATGTCCCCTCCCAGTTCCTTGTGTCCCCTCTCCCAGCCTACTCACAACAACTAAACCAACATTTTTCTCATCTGAAATCCAAAACACAGCACTTCACCAGCTACTAGAAGAAAATTCACTATCCCAGCTGAAACCAGGACAAGAGTCATACATTATGAATTATCTTAAAATTTTAATCAATTGCCATTCATATACAATATTCCTTTGTTTCAGTATTCCTGGTAGAAGGACTCCAGTGGTCCATTCAGACAAGTCATTCAGGAAGAAAACCAACTCTCAGACCTACCAACCATAAATCTTTACTTCACTGAGATCTTGAATCAGAATACTAGAAGTGCCAATGTCAGAAGAGATATGAGTGACAGAAGGAACAATATGTCCTTTAGAGAGGCCAGACTTATCCGGTTTCAGCTTCAGAGATATTGAGTAGGGGTGATTTTCCACACTCTGCTCCCAGAACACACCAGCACTTTCAAGAATATGGCAGTCTCTCTATCCTCTGTTATATTTAGGATTGAAGTTTTCTAAAAAAACCCTGACACTAATCTCCTGATCAACTGTACAAGACTTTTAAGGTGTTGGTTATTTTTAAATAAACTTGAAATACACTGATTTCCTCCAACAACACTCCCATTTCCTTTTCCTGGCTTTGTAATTAACATGAAGACATAATAACTGCAGGTACAGCCCTCCCCCAAACCAGGATCCCACTGTGTAAGCATTACGCAGTAGCTATATTTTTTCTTCCCCTAAGGTATCCACTGTGATATTTTAAAAGATTTATTTGCTTACAGCTAAACAGATGATATTTACTCACATTACAAAACTCCTGTCATACAACTCCAGCATTATTTAACCACCTTCTCTTAGGAGACATACCGAGGACAGCAGGTCAGGACAGCCACACACTGTCTGGAAAGGCTCGCACAAAGTACACGCAAATTGTCCCTTCTGCAACCACGCAAAAATAACCTGAACAAAATCATTACCCAGTTTCATCAGCAGCATAATATACAACCAAATTTCTGAGTATTTTCCTAAAAAAGTACGTTCATTTACCCCTTCAGCAACAAAACCCAGGATCTCAGCAATACAGCAGTTCCCCTTGGCTCAGAAGGTCAATATGACAGTGCTTCATTGCTGTTACTTTTTAAGGGCCTGGCTGCTGTCTGGGCATCTGCACTGGCTACCAAACTATTTCTAAATGTCCTTCCATCCAGGCATCTGTCTCTCCAAAATTTTGGAGACAAACAGCTTACGGGAAAGTGAGAATGACATAGTGACATTTGGAGTACAGTGCCCCCAAGCCTCCCTTCCTCATGAAGGTTCATTTTAGTCATGACACTTTAGCTAATTCATATGACTTTTATTGCCTAAAAGCCAATGTGGCCTCACTACTCTCCTTTTTTCCATGTCTGTATTTTAAACCCAACTTATTGTTCAGAACTTTTCATGGATCCCAGGCAAGGACAGCTTCAGGACATGGAATAATTTAGTCTGGGCCTCCAGAGATCGTCTGCTTAATGTCTCTCCTTGAGTGCCTACCACTACAACTACTCCCATGCCTTGAAATTTCTGCACTGCTATCTTACACTTTGCACCAGGCACAGTATCCAGAGAGACTGCTGGATGCAACTGGGTACTTTGAGGCAGTTTAAGGTTTGCTCATCTCAACCAAATTTCCCATTTTTCCAAACTTGTAGGATCTTGCTTTTCCTCCACTGGCACTTCTCTCCAGACAATAATCCTCATTCTTTTCTGAGAAACTCAATGTCACTCTACAAAAAAATCCTGTGTAGTAGCCAGCTCCAAAACTGCGTAATTTCCAAAAAGAGTTGGATTTTCAGGTCTTTTTTTCTTTACTTTAAAAAGCACACATAAAGCTAATTTCTGCAGATGGAGTAAAATGTACCACGTGAATGAGGCAGATTGGCTTTCTCATTGGACACTGAGGGGTTGCTATGATTCAGACGTTATGCTTTAATATTTAAATTTCCACAAGCTGCAGATATGCTGATATAAGAACAAACGTCAGAAGGCTGATCTATTCTGAGATCCATCTCACAAAAAGGTCGACAACACACTCTGAAATCAGGTTCTGTTTCTGTCTATTGGAATTTGACAGATTTCAGTCACTTGAGTAAGAAAAGATTGCCAAAGAGGAATCCAACACTATGGTGCAGCTTTCAAACACTCATGAGGAGACACTATACTGTCATTTCCTTTGTCCTTAATGGAAGATGTAAGAAATTGTAAATGGCTTTATTTATATACGTTGAGCCCCTTGGTCCTCATTTTTATTTCCAAAGTCCTCTTTTTACATAGATTCACATTTATCTACTGCTTGAATTTTGCAATAGTACCATACCACTTGACCCCACAGGAAATTTACTCTGCAGTATTATTTTTGCCTTCTCTAAAATTCGGCAGACCTGTCAAACTGGGAGATTTCACAAGCTCCCTTATAGCTCTGGGCATCAGAACCACAAGGCCTCAAGGTGTTTGGGTTTGGTTTGGTTTTGGGGGTGGTTATTTTTCCTTTCTTTCTTGATGACAGAAACCTTTATGCTGATTCCAGCCTTAAATACTGCACCCTGAGCAGTGCGACAACTGGGGAAAACAAGATCTACAGTGTCAGCCACTTACATGTGTTCTCACGTAGTCACCATCTGTTTGGTAGTCCCAGAAGTCAGCAGCTCATATCACAAAAAAGCACTGTCATATTAAACACCCTGCTGACACAGAGACCATGGAGTGAGGGACTGAGCTTGCTGGCTGCTGAGCCATCAGGTTATGGTCTCAAAATGTAGCACCACAGAACCACTAAATTATAGTCCTTCAAGGTCTTGTCATCCTCCTCTTTCTCCCACCTACAGACTTCACATTGATGATGAAATTGCTGCAGCTCACATTGTGTAAGTTTGCTAAATAATTGTAATTTTACAAACTTGCAAGTCCGCAAATGTCTCTTACCGCAAGATACGTTGAGAGGACAATAAAAACCACTGAAACAAAGGTTACAAAGGTTACAGTCCTTGTCAAAATAAGCCATTTGTCCGTCATTCAATAAAGTGCCTAAGGGTTAAGTGAGTTAAACAGGGCTGGGGAATCATTTTGAAAGGCTGAAAGGATTGTCTCCAGGGCTCCTACGGAGGAACAATCCAAAACTCTGCTGGATGGTAGGAAGCCTAAGCACAGGTGAGTGGGGAAGCTCTGGCCTTGGTATTTCATCCATTTTCAAGGGCTTAAACAACACACTGAGCACTCATGACCATGTTGCTTAAGCTCTAATACTGAGAGAAAAAAAAATCTTCATGTCCAACCTGATAGCATGATGATTTTTTGCCTTTTCTTTTATACCTTTTTATAACTTCTGTATTCTTAGTGGTTTTTAGCCTACATTCTTAGACTTATTTGTCAAGCTAGGAGACTAAACATCTTAGAAGCCTCATAGTTAGGGATCAGAAAGCCCCAGACCCCAAGGTCCTCTCCAGAACACATTCTGTAAACTAAGATAGAACCATCCAGGGGAAGGTCCCTTGGGGATGGAGGCTCACTCGAGCCTCTCATTGGCGAATCTTTGATAGATTTGCTAATTAGTAAAACCTATAATGTTAGGCCAGATCTATTGTGGGGTGTATTGCAGTGGGCATTTTCAGTGCATTCGACCTGGACGTGTGCACCTAAGGATCCTTAAAATAAATACCAAGGTAAAATCCCTTTTTCTCTTCTAACCATGTTTGATTCTTGATTTTAAGATCAGGAAAAGGCATCAAACCTATCATTACATGATCATAACATGTGGTCCTAGTGAAGGACTTGGGACTGTGACCTGCAAAACACAATAAGAAAAATTTCTGTCATCTCCAACAGGAAAAGGAACAAGCTCAAAAGGGATGACCTGCTCATTCTTACGTATAAACACACATATACAAAACATATAAGTATAGGCTTAAATCAAAATATGGACATATCAAACTCCTTGGTATAACATCTTATTTGCCTTAAAAGAAACTAGAAATTCTTCACTTCTATGTTATTTTGTGAGATTTTAGGCTAAATCTTATTGTGTCAATGTGTTTCCCAGGAACAAGAGATCCTGACAACCTCCAGCTTCATGCTTGGGTTGATCTTGCCAGCAGAGATGATGATGATGTAGCATTTGCATTCCATAATTCCCTTCAGCAGATAAGTAGATTTCTGTTCTTACAGAAATACTGCAATTACTTTTATGCTATGTATACATACGCATTTTTTCGAAGGCTGGTTCTGAAACACTTAAATCTGCTCATAAATGTAGACTGAAATTTTTTCTAGGCTCGCAGTTCCTTTTCTAGCAACTACTATTTGAAAGCTGAATTGTGGAGTCTCCTTTTTCCCTTCTCCCTTTCCAGCCCCATAAAGAGAGTGTGGCAGAGGACTTTGCTCTTGGAGGTATTACTGAATGTAATTGTTTCAGTAACAAGAAGCTTGTTTCCCAAAAAGAGTAGCCCAGCAACAGAAGTGTCGGCACGGAGACACAAGCAGAGAATCCTGGAAAAGCCTCCAAGATTGTTCTGCCAAATTACACACTTTGATCACTGAGCTCTCAGCTCCCAAGATGACCATGACAGCAAACACTTCATGCAGTCCCAATCTATTGCAACCTAAAGATCACATCAGAACAGTACTAAGAGTATTTCTCTTTTGGCAGTACCAAAAGGGCCCCTGATGGGAATACCAGACACTGGCCTGCCCTATGTTTCCAACACCCTGTTATTCAATACATTGAGTAACAATGGCAAAGCTGATAATTAGTAATTGAGAATCCACTTCCTTGTTAATACAGCAAGAAAGCCACTGCACTTCACACTGACACAAGGGCTGGGCTGCCAAGGGGCTCAGGCCAGGTGGAGCCCACGAGAGGAACTGGGTCATGTTCCTCCAGAAGGCAGCCCTTTGACACAAGGTCTGGCACTGCCTCAGGCACTGGCCTGCCCTCCACACACTGCTGCATTCCCCTAAGGTAAACCCAGCCTTGTTCTTGGAACTGCTTTCTGAGCTACACAGAGAAACACCATCAGAGACTGCCAAACCCAAAGGAGATGAGGCCACCCAAGGGTAGGCAGACAGCCGTGGACACTGCAGGGTTAGGGGCAGAGCAGCGACACACTTAGACCTCCCTGGCTGGAGAGAGACACTCACAGGACTGACTGTGAGCAAGAAGCAGTTTAACAGTGCAGTACCAGCTCAGAGCAGCAGCAGCAGATGAGCAGCCTTCCTTCACACCGCAGGGGATCAGAGATAATTCAGAAAACTGAGACAAATTCAATTTAATACAGCAAATTAAAGGGAAACCAAGAGGAAAAAAATGGGTCAATCTGGTATGCACGTGGCATTCCCATTGACAAAACAAGCAGACAACAAGATTTTTACATTTCAGAGGTCTCCAGAAATGAGCAGCACCCAGAACCTCAGCAGATGGCCTTGAAAAACGGCCTGTTCACTTCAGAATCCCAGTGGGAGCTGAGCCCTTTCAAAATAACTGGAACAGTCTCTAGCTATCAAGCAACCACCAGCAAAGGAGGTGAATTTGGTTTCACAGCATTTCCTCTGGTTCATTCCAAGTTTTCCCCGCTCATTTGTGTTTTTCCAATTAAAATACCATTCTTATTTTCCTAACTGGTCCCCCAGTTAGCAGCAGGGGACAAAAAGAGTAGAAACAAAAGCTCTCAGTAATACAGTCTCAGAAATGCATCCGAAGGTGCAGCTCCAGGCCTCTGACACAGCAGCACGGAACAAGCGGCTGCTTCCCCTGACGTTCCAAGGACAGGGGGGTACATTGGGCTGTGCATTTGTATTCCCTGCCACCACCTCGGCCTGGCCTTTCTCCTTGCTCCCCCAAGCACAGACATCATCTCATCATTGGAGAGATGACCTGTGAGCAAACTGCATTGCAGCCTGCACTGCCTGGGCACGGAGCCCAAGGTGAGGGAAACAACACGGAGCAAAGCTACTCGGACACCAGACATGTTCAGCTCTTGACATGCCTGGCTGTCAAGACACACACTCTGCTGCTCTAAGGAGGCACCAGCAGATGATAATGCTGCTGCAGCCTCCAGAAACACCCTTTGTCTCTGCTGTGTATGTAGTGCCAGAGTGAAAGCTCATTTTCACTTTCAAAAAAAAAAAAAAGAAGGAAGAGAAACAGATGTATTCATAGCAAAATATTTTCCTGTGCCCACTGCAAATCTGGTATCTCCCACTGACCACGAATACAGAAAAGAAAGTATCTGGGAGAGAGAAAATAAGTCTTTGCTAACAGTCTAATTTTCATTTGGAAATGAAGGGAGCCCTCGTTGAGAAAAAGACTGAGGAGATAAAAATCAGAGGTGGTGAAAGCGCATTCATAAAGGGCATGAGGAAAAGGGGGGAGGAAATCAATCACAGGAACAGGCAAGATCAAATGGCAGCATACCAGTAGCATCCGTATTTCCTTGGGAAAAAAAGCTGCAGGATGAAGAGGCAGCACAGCACCATGCTGTGAGGAGTGCTGCTCTCCTCACCCACTGCATAGAGAGAGTTGTTCTTTCTCCATAGCAACAAGATACTTAAAAGCCAATCTGGAGACTGAAGACAGGCTCAAAAACAAAACACAACATGTATCGATTTATTATCTCTATTTTAAGCCTCAGCTGGGAAGTACACAGGATAGCATTTGTTTAGCCTGAGGAAGCATCTTCATGGAAAGCTCTCTCCTCCCTTTATACCTCCCTGCCTCAGAAGCGACCCTCAGTGTGAAGCAAACTGTGGCACTTTACACGTCCCCTGCTCTTAGCTAATGCCAAAGGCATCAGGCACAAACACAGCCCGAGGTGCTCGGAGCTGAAGCCTATCCACTGCTGCCTTTTGCAGGGACTGCAGGGAGGCATCCATACCTCCAAACTCTTCTCACAGGACTCTGGGAGCGGGGAGGAAGGAGAAGGAGTTGCAGCCTTTTGCTGCAAAAACAAACAAACAAAAAAAAACCCCAATAAACATAATAATAAACAAACAAAACTCCCAAACTTGCTGTTTAGTAGTTACCAGCTCAAGTCACTGATTGCAAGGACTCAGGATATGCTCGCATCTTGTCCTTGAAGTCTGCCTATACCTTGGCTTGGAAACAGCTCTGCTCAGGCACCTGAATGACTTCAATAAAGCCATTATGCTGACTGCACTGGCAGGGCTCTGGTAACATCACAGACCTCACCTCCTCCTCAAAGGCACTGACAGAGCCTGCACAGCACATTCTAGAATGCACCAGGATTATCTAAGAAGCCCTTCAAGTTTTGGGTGAATGGAGTGTGCTGAAAAAGCTGCAGAGCAGCTGGGGTTTCAGTCCTGGCCTTGCTTCAGCTTAGCTGCTGGGGTGAGCTTCCCCTACTCCCCCCTTCCTGCAAAGGATGAGCACGCAGCAGCATCAGAGCTATCCAGAATGAACACAGCTGAACACAACAGTGAGCAGCACTGTGTGTGCTCAGCCAGGAGTGCTTCACAAACAGTGGGGCACACAGGGGTAGTGCAAACAAGGCCACCCTGGAGCAGCCGCTGTCCCTCGGGGCATGATGGCACTGCAGGCTGCCAAGGACAGGGCAGTGCGGAGAGGTAAAGTGTATACACAGCACCTAAGCAAGGAGGTTTTTGCCAGTGGAAAAACAAGAACATGCTGAGGGTTTGGAAGTGCAAGCTAAGAGTCTTAACTGGAAAACTGGTAGGAATTGGGCATGAGGTGGCAAACAGAGCAAATGCAGAAAGCCGTTGATGGTGTACAAGCATGCCAAAAATACAGTCCAGTGTGCCAATTTTGTTTGTTCTAAAGTCTCCTTCACCGCAAAATATTACTGTTTGAAGGACCACAGAACATTCAGGAGGAAGGAAAAGCCTAGTTTATCCAAAGATGCATTTCCAGTGTCTGCCATGGAAGCCATCATTTGAATTTCACATTAGTATTAAACATAGTTCTAGTTTAGATTCACCCATGAGTCATAAGTTTAAAAAAAAAAAAAAGCACTGTACTCAGCAACTTTGCCTTGGCTCAGCACTATTGTCTTACAGACTTCATCTGTACATCTGCTAAATCAAGAACTCCAGAAAAAAATCCAATCCACATACACTAAACATCCATCTGTCTATTTCTCCTACAGCTAATGTATATTTTAGATCTAAAATAAAGAAACTTCCAATCGGCCAGTCCTTAACCACTATATTTATTATGGGTCTTGATTTTTCATTTCCTCTTGAAACATTTTATTCAAGAACAAAATACTCATTTTCAAGCCACTGAGTCAATATACTGTTACTTTTGAAAAAAAATTACTTTATCTTACTACAAAATATTTCTAAAAGAGCTGCATGGAAAGAATAAGAGTAATATTCATCTGCATAGATTATGAAGTAGAAGGAAAAGCATGAATCAGCTTGTCCTCATAAAAACATTTGCTAACCAAAGTCTGTTTCCTACACAATTAGTTACAAGTGCAGAAATATTTCTTTTAATAAGTGGTTTCGAAGGTTGCCAGGAGCAAAGCTCTGTGGAATGCATACAAAGTTGTTATGGTTTTTCCTGCATAGGTTACCTTACTGAACTCAAAATGGAAGTACCCAAAGAGCTTTTTAGGAGCTGAGGGAGCAACACAGCTAAAATATATGAAATATATGGCACTTTTTCTTCCCCCTCCCCCCAACCAGAATGGAAAAAATAACAATATTTATGAGTCTTTAGCTCAGAGCTTACAGCAGCTCCAGAAAAGCACTGCTTCCTATGCAACCAAGTTTTACCCCAGCTTTGGCTTCAGCCTCAGCCAGCCCCAGGTCCCTCCCACCAGCGAGCCAGGTTGGGGGTGGCACTGTGACCAGACATGGCATTTTGCATCGAGCCCTCTCAAAGCTGATGTCACTCCCGCATGAATTTCCAGCACAGAACAAAAAAGTCACAAGGCACAGGCTGTAAATCACAAGGGCTTAGTTGTTCCATCTTAGGAAGTTAATTATCCTGATGATGTTATCTTAATTAAATGGTAGCTAATCTAAGTTTATATTTAAGCCTGAAATGTGAATATATTTTAAAAACTCTTGATGATAGCAAATCTGAAGAGACAGAGGAAGGAAAGGAAAAATACCAGAGAAAGTAGGGTTGCTTGAATTGCACAAGCAACCATATTTCTAAATAGAGGCAATTATAGCTCAGGTTTCTTCCTTTAGGGTTGTCTAGGTGAATCAGATTTCGAAGGGGGAAATGTGAGGGTCTCCAAGCAAAAGTTGAAACCAGATACGCGAACTATAAATGATAAAATTGGCAGTCTGAGAAAAAAACCCCAGCATCTGAAGTCAGAGGTTAGCAGAGAATCTTTGAAGAGTCCTGCTGTGTGATTAGTTATTTACACTTTTCTAGCTCACTGAAAACAGTGGTGGTCTTGTAAAAAATTTACAGCTATCTAGCAAGGTGCCATGCATACAAGCCAGCAGCCACTTGAGAGAGTTTATGGGCAATGATAACCTTTCCAAAGAAGGAAGAAAGAAAGAAAAAAAAAATAAAGGTAGACATTTAAGAAATTGTTCCTTTTTTCTTCAAGGACAAGGGAAATTTAATGTGGCCAGCAGAGAAAAAGCAAAAACCAGGAATTATAGCTGTAATTGAACAGAGAGGACTCTACTAAAGGCTGATACCAACATCTCAGCATCTGAACAGTGAGAGACACTAGATGTCCTAATCCTTCAATCCATACTCCTCCAACACCATTCCTATTCATTTTCTACCCAAATCCCCTCAAATTGAGACATCTTTTGTCCTTTATATCTGAAGGATTTAGCTAAAGCAATTACCCTCAGATATTACCACAAGGAAAGGTAAAACATAACCATCTTTCCCTTTTCCAGGCTGATTTCTACCTGAACACTTAATTTTGCAACCAACAGGCTCAACTTTGGCTCCCCTCTTACAGGCAGATGGGCTGTTCACAGTCTCCTTTCCTTCTGAGCAGAGCTGGAAGACCCCATACCCTCACATGCCTATCAGTAATCTGCACTGAGTTTTACAAGGTCACATCCTGCATCACTCTAAATTGAATTCCAGCCTTCCAATCAGGGAAGCAAATGCACATATAACCTTTGCAAGCAATTAAGTGTACTGCCCTTGCTAACTTTGGTGATTTCTCTGGTACTTGAATCTCAAGAATTTAGTAATTACTTCTGCTGGCCTTTGTTCTGCCGTGAGGTTGAGACAGCGAGTTTCACTTTCAATGTGTGTCAGAATTGGTTATCAAGAAAGAAGTCCCTTTTACAGAGAGATTCAATAAAAACAATCATGCTCCTGCTTTTCTCTTTCAGCAGTGCTGAAAAACCTTTACAAAAGTAAGATCTGGCTTCTGTGACCTCCACACTCGTTGATCCTTTTGTCAATCTTGTTTGCTAGCTTCCGTATTCCCATTTTAGACAGGTCTGAGTTTGCCTTTGGATATTAAGGAATTTATGGAAAGTATTTCTTTACATTCAAGGACTATGTCCAAGTGGAAAATTTGATCTTTGAATCTAGACAAAAATAATTCTACAATGCTCTGGAACACCTTATCAACACACACCACCATAATGAGGCCCACAGACAGAGGACAAGATAATAAGGGACAGCTGTTTGCCTTGGTACAAACTGTTTTAAATCTGAGCTAGAAAAAGTTAGGCTTTACACTGAAGTACCCAAAGAAGTGCACTTAACCCTTATACAAATACTCCAACTAAAGTCAGCAACTAAGGGTTTGCAAAAACAAGTATCATTTCAAAATTAAAACCAGAAAAGGGAGATTCAAAATCATGTAATCTCTTTATGGGCCATGTAAGATATTACCTTACTGTTAAATTACATTAGTCCATGAAGCTAACTGGAACAGTAAGGAAGAAAAGCTGTTGTCCGCCAGGTGTATTATACTAGTAAGCACGCCACACTGGGAGTGCAAAACATGCAATTTATAAAACAGAAGGACAAATCTCTTCATCTTCACTAGTCTCTTTGAAAACAGAAATACCATAACTAAACACAGGAAAGGGAATTGGAATGCAGGATGCTACAAATGCTTATAACAAGTCCACCTCCATGAGGAAGTGTGATGGAGAGATATGACTTGTGTTGAGCCACATATGTGCATGAAAGGCAGTACACAAAGAAATGCCTGATTTGAGTTCAGGATTAGCTGCAGCCAGAGTCAAATGAGCATTTAAAAGACTAATACGTTATTCCTGGGGAGACTCAATAAAGGATTACAGCTTTAGGACACACCCCTCCTGCCCTCTGAAATCAGGTATCTCCATTGCCCATTATTAACTCTTATAACCCAAAACTGAGGGATTCCCAGAGCTGTTAGTCACTTCTGGGAAAAATGACCTGATGAAAGAATAAAACAAGCCAAATGCAGCTTGTAAATAGGGAGCTATTTGTGATGTTAGTGTTGCCACATTCTGTTTTCTTGTTATTCTCATCCAGCCAAAGACATTATCTCCAATAAAGGAGGAGTATTTGGTTTTGGGGATACAGCAACATGCAGTCATCTTAGATAAGTATTTGAGATCTGTAAAAACCTTGGAGCTTCTTCGAGAAGCTTGCACTGGGTTCTTGGACCATTAGCTTGCTGGATGAACACAACTGAAGCTGTACAAGAAGGTGCAGCACAAGAGAGAAAAGGCCAGTCCCAGTCAAATGGTGATGATCAATATGCTGTGGCTGCTAACCTCCCAAGAGAAAGATGTGTGGAAGAGTAGGAAATGCTGCTAAGTCTCAGATACAGCTAAAATATTTAGGTTCACATAAAGAAAATCAGTGGCAAGACTGAGTGCAATTACAGAGCACTCACTGTTAATGCCCTGCAAGCATTAACTTGGAATATTTCATTATTACCACTATGTGCTGCCTCTCAGACACTGAGCTTTTGTGAATTCAAGGACATGTTGCTTATTCCAGCTGACTTCAAGGCAATTCTCATCTCTCCCTCTTTTCTCCTCCAAACACTTGCAGGACAGAGTGAAAGGCAACACTGAGTTAAATCTTCATAAGTTTTGTTGTCTGGGTTCTTCATGAAAATTGCATGGAACCCGTAACACAGGCATTTGAAAGTGTGCTGCAGCCCCAGTTTAAAAACTAAAAGCATGGGAGAGGACAAAGCTGTAACTGTTACATATTGAAACACAATAACGAATATCTAAAATCCAAAATGAGCATAGAGTCATTGGGCTCCCACATCAGCGACACACCATGGGTTTGGCCTACCTAAAGTTCGCAAATGGATTTCTTACAGATTTCAAACCTGTCTGTAGAGATGCAGAGATGCTCACAAGTGGTCACCACAAGGAGACAGTTTAATAGTGTAGTCTCATTTTTCATGGTATATTTTGCTCCTGCCACCCTACAATTTTAACACCTAAAAATCTACAGTCATTTTAGGTAACAGTCTGAGCTCCTCCTTGGTCTTCCTTCCTTTGGTTCTCTTACCATTCTGCCTAAGTTCCCATGATGAAGTAAGCTCTGCCTTGAGCTTTGGGAACACAAGATCAGAGCTGTCACCATTCTGGTCTCACCACTGAGCACCACTGGCTGCAATCCAGCCCTCCGGGAGCAGTCAGCATGTGGCTTGTGTGTTCCTACCTGCCTAAGAAGGGTGACATCCCTGTGCCTGCAGTTTTCCCGGAGAGAAATCCACTAATAGCAGCACTAAACTATCAAAACATGTAGCTTTGGCCAGGAACTTCAACAAAGGAAAAGGGAGCAGAAATAGAAGTTCTTTCTAAAACATATCATTTAGAGCATGGAGAAGGGGGTTTTGGAGTTTTTTTTCTTTAGTTTTAAAATAAAGGTTAACAACTTATTTTGGAGTGTTAAGAAGACAGATCGTAGCAGAAATGCCAATTAAAAAAAAAAACAACAAACAAAACATGATAAATCTGACTTACCTCCCACAAACACAAAGCACACTGTCATTAAGCTATCCCTCTATGCACAGGAATTGAAGTCAAGCCCAGTCTCTCTCCTTTCTTCACACAGGATTAGGTGATAAGTTATCCAGAAACAATCCAAAAGAGCTCCAAAACTACTCCTTACATGGCAGATAGTTTTGAAGGCTCCATTCTGTCATTGATTTTGGCAGTTGTGAACATAATCTGTCCCACTTTTCCATATCACTTTTCTTTACAGTACTCCAACTTTGAGGGGGTGCAGCTCTCCTAACATCGTAACAAACCTTGGAAGTTAAGGCACTATGCCAAGGCCTACATCTTTACCATTTCTACAGATTCCCCAGGATGATGATATTAAGAAAAAAAAGCCTCATAAGCAGTCCAAAATTACAGACAGCTTCCAACTGAATAACTATTAAAAAAAGAACTGACATCAAAAGTTACTCAACAGGAGGGAGCTGTATCTAGTGACATGCTGCAGTTGCAGTGAAGAGGAGGAAGTAACTAAACTTCTGCTATCCTTGGTGCTGACTCACCACATTCTGGCTGCAGGATACGACATCCTGAAAGATGCTCGAGTTTCTAGAGATGTCCCTAATGCAGTCAAGTGTCTCACTGCACAAATACATCGCCTAGAACTGAGACAAAAATTTGAGTTCTCAAGTCCTTAAGATTGTGGCTGATATCCTGCAGGGTGTCAAGACTGCTATTTGGAGAAGAGTGGAAAATAACAGACATGAAACGGGGCTTTCTGTTGTTAAGGACCAATTCTGGTTGTATCAAGACTGAGCTACAGAATATGATGAATTTGTCCAACTTCCTCGTCTTCTGTCTTCCCTGGACTGATTACTAAGATCCTTCTCCTTCACCCCAAACCAGCAATAAAACACTTCTCAGCAAACAAACAGCCAGAGGCCTGGGTAACAGAGGCAGCAGCTGGGGACAGGAGGGACATGTGCCCCTTGCTGCTATGTTCCAGCATTGCTCCAAGCCAGAGGCATCAAGGGGTGACAGGGACCTTGTGTTGCAAGGAAGATCTCAACTCAGGTTATACAGAGAAAAGACAATCAGGAACAAAAGAGTATTCATTTATAATGAAGCCAAATGAATGCTTAAAGAAAAAACACAAAAAAAGAAAACCACATATCCTAGATCTCACAAATTTGAGCCTTCTTTATGTGTATGTACACATCTGTATTTGTAAGTTACATGCACACATAGAGATATATTCATAAACAGGCTAAATATATTCCCCCAAAGAAGATTTGACATTTCCAGCCTTAATCCTGTCACCCAGAACAGACCAATTTGCACAATCTTCAAGGCCAACTGCTGGGTTCATCTGCTGAAACTAACTTCACATGATACATTTATTTGCTGGGAGGACAATACTGTTTTGACTCAAACTTACCCTGATTAGCCCTATGCCAGTGAGAGTCATTGCTCTGTTTGTTCAAATTAGTATGCCTCCTAAATTATGGAGAGAAGGTCACTTTACAGACCCTGGAGTGGGAAGAAGCTCTGGACAAAAATAGGATTGGCACTGTCATGATATTTATCAGCCAGGTTCAGATCAGTTTCATCTTTAATGTCTCTGATATATTTTGCTATCTAAGTACTTGATTACCAAGGTAAAGCTTATTTAATCCACCTGAAAAAAAAATTATAAATACTACAGATCATCAGATGACTTTAGAAACAAAGCAATATACAAATCTCACCCTTTCCACTACAAAGTTTATTCTTATTCATAATAAGCTATCCACAGACATCATATACACAGAAATAATCATATTTCACTAGAGAGCTCTCTATACAGTCAGCATCCACAGAGTGATTGACAGAGAAGCACGGGCTATTATTCCCATTTTGGAGAGCAGATGTAAATTAGAGTTTGACATTAGATACGTATCAGTATTGTAAAAGTAGAGAAAAAATAAACCATGTAAGAGATCAATAATTACAACAAGCCAGACAGCAGGAAAAATGCTTCCTACCAAGGCTCCTGCTCATCCATATGTTTATAGGAGGGTAAGAGTTACCTCATGCACCTTTCCTCACAAGACCCTTTTTTTGTATTACACAGTCAGAGATTATTCGCACAGAAAACACAAGAAGTAACATTGGGAGTGTCAGAGCCTACAGGCAAGAGCAGATTTGTCAAAATATCACAGCAGCCTTTTCTGCCACAAAGCCGACGTGGGGATTCACCCACCCCATCTGCTGCACAATTCCAGGATGAGGGGTCAGCATTGAGCCAAAACTGAGGGGGAGAGAAGGGATGACACAGTCCTCACTCTGTAGTCTTTAACAGCTCTGCCTTCTACTTGCAGACACAAAACCTGAAGGTGGGGGCTAAGAAAGAAAAGGAAGAACATGAGGATTTCCCTACACACTCTTTTTTTCTCACTTTAAGGAGAATGCTTGAGAATGAAATGAATTCCTAATAGCTGCATCCAACACCACTGCTCCTACGGACCCAGGGCCCATCCAGAGACTGCTGCTCTCTGGCTGGAAGGGCCAGCAAGGCCACTGAGGTTCTGCTGAGCTGCCTTCCAGGGGGTGCACTGTTTCCTGGAACAGTATCCTTAGATGCAGACAGTGGTGGTATTATATGCTTCCTGAAATGCTGCTTCTCCATGCAGCTAAAAGCATTAAGATCCTTGAAGAGAGGAGTGTTTGCAGACCATAATGTTTGCAAGCTGTCCAGGAAATGAGTCTTTCCTATGAAAAAAAACAGCGTTCAAACTAAAAGCCAAGATGTTCAGGCTATCTCCCTAAGTCATCTGATTTCTTACAAATGTTACCTACCCTTACCTCCCACTGACCTCTCATTCTACAAATGTAGTTACAATGCTGAGTGCTTTATACACATCTAAAGTGTTTCAGAAACAAGTGTCTGTCTCATTCTTCACCCTCTAATTAAAAAAGAGGGTTTCTAGTTCCGTACCACTGTTTTGAAAATCATAACACGGAACATGGCATATAGTGCAGTAAGAAGAAATCTTCTGGTGTTCAAGTAATGAGCACAAAACCTAAGCTATTTCAGCCTAAGTGAATTTTTCTGCAGTTTGTAAAACCATAGTATGAAAAATACCGATATCAAAAGGGAGGGCTGAGCCTCCCTAACATTTTCATGTATTTAATTTTGGATGATAAGAACATCCCTAGGAAAATCTCATTCAGTAATGAAATCTAAAATGAAAAATGACCACCCAGAAGTAAAAGTCGTCATACACAATTAATGAATTCATTCAGCCAGCCAATAAATCAAACAGCAAACCAGACTCTCTTAATCATGCAGAGAAACATTTTTCAGTGCTTCTTTTACTGTACTTTGCTCAAGGCCTACATTACCAATTGGTTGTTTCTTTAATTCTTAACCATTTACAATATAATGTTATTTTAAATTTAAGTGTCATCCAAGAACACTGTGTAAGAACATCCTATTCTTTCCAGGTTTCTAATCCTCAAAGAAATTAATATCAGAAAATTTACTTTATGGGTTGAAAAAGCCTGTGAGTATTCACCAAGTTATTAGTGCACAGATAGCTATAACTTTCCAGAAAGCATCCTAGCTCTTCCCTTTTTGGGTAAAACTTCACACAAACAGATATCAGACATGAAGAAAGTAATCACTGCCTGAAGCTTTCACGCTCTCTTTCCATCAGGGATTCAAGGGGTTTACCCTTGGGATACAGACAAGAATAACTTCTTAAAGTTTTGTCAAAGGCGTTTTGAAAATTTTCACTTACTATTCAATTTTTCTGTGCAACAATGGACTAAATTAAACAGTAACTCTGTAAAAGCTCAAAGCAAGACACTATTGAGAAAAGAAAGAGCAGCTTCACTGAAGCCTGAAAAACCACATCAAACTTCTTTGCCTTTCAGTTGCACGTGTCTTTTTTCCCCAAAGCTCATCTACAAACTTCCAATAGTTCTCTCATCTCCCTCCAGATTTCCCAAAAAATTTAGGAACAACCAGATCATGCTTCTGTTGAACTTTGCAAATGCATGCTTCAATGCAGGAGCTACATGTGCTCTTCACAGAAACCCATCATCAAATTTATGCGAAAGAGGCAGAAGCCAAGACTGTGCTCCTACTAAGACTGGATTCTCTGCAAGCTGCAAACAATGGTCACACTCAAAACTTTTGAAATCAAAGAGGCCACTGAAGGACAAAGCTGCCTGACAGTCCCTGATATTCTCACTTCTACCACACTCTTTCATGCTGAAATCATGTTTATTGGTTTGCTTTTTACCCTTTGGATACGACTTCCACACACCTGTGACCTAAACTAGCAGCAACTGAGCACAAAGGACTGTGCTGATTCTCCAGGCTCTTTCCAACAGCAGGGTCTAGATTTTGCCAACTTCTACTGCCAGCTTGGTACTGACAGGTCACACAAATTTCTCTCTTCCAGATTTCCATTTTCTCAAGGAGGGCAGTGAAGACAGCCCCAACAAGGTGACTCATCAGCAAAACCCTGCCTCCAATTACTATTATTGCAGCTATGATTCCTGAGTGAGCCTATTAATCGAAGTCTCTGCACAGTAGAGACCTTTAATTTTACAGAAATCCTTTCAAGTCACCTTCAAATCTGGCAATAAAACCAATTTTCCTCCTCCCAAATAGTTCTAACATTAGCCAAGACCTGCCCTGTGTGCAACAAAATGCACAGGAACTCTCTCAGTTGTAACTGATACACCATTTCTCAGCCAAATTTTCACAAGGTGGTTTCCACCTGCACACATGAGACTGCTGTGATCAGGTCTTTAGCCCACACTCACCCAACATTCATCAGCACTCCATGACAGCACCTACAAACCCAAGCAGGAACATGGACCCTAATTCAAACTTCCCCTGGGAGGAGGGTGAACAGCAGCTTGGAGAGTTGTGCCTGGCTGCTGCTAGCTCTTCTTGGCCCTGCAGATCAGCAGAGCAGTAGGCAGGAGAGTAGGAAGAGCCCACTAAAGGACACAGTACTACTTTTGTACAAAAAAAAAAAAAACCCCACCCAAAAAGACCTAACATCCTCAATTCACCTGGCCCTGTACCAGAACAGTAGGAATTAAAGTGATGAAACATGATGAAATAGAACAGAGGGCGGGGGGAGGCGGGGGGTATGCAAGGAGAGAAACCTCCAACAATGATAATTTTATTAAACACTTTATGTTAAGCAAGTCAGAAAGCTTGCTGCACCATTAGAGACTGCCCTGTAAATTTTGAATTTCTTAGCTTAGACACAGCAAAATCAAGTTCTGAGGGTCCTCTCAGGACACTTGACTTTGCTGGGAGGGCACAGTCTGCTGCCCTTTGCAGCTCACCTGTTTCTTACACAGGCTGCCTCCTTCAGGCGATACACCAAGGAGTGACAGGCAACACCAGAAACACTTCTTTGCAGGCATTGCTTTGCCCTAAGAAGAGTCAGAGCCTAAACGAAGAACAGAGATACATTTTGTACCTTCCAGCTAGCATATTAATTTTGCAGGTCCTGTCACGCTACTAACAATGCTCAGAATCCCTTGCTTATGCCACCCAGTGGGGCTGTGCAGTCCTCTCTCTTCTGGGAATCCATCCCCTGTGGCCACACCACAGTGGGAAGGGATAGGTCCTGGGCATACCAGTACACACAGACAGTCCCTACACAAAAGAGCCGAAAAAGCAGCAAAAATGGGAGAGACACAGGGACAAAAATTATCTGTGACTTGACATCAAACTCATTCCTGACATTCCTGCTGAACTGCTACTGGGTAACACGGGCAGATTTCCATGCCTCCGTTTTCTTCATTGCTCAAATGTGTGTGCATGAATATAAAGCAAGAGGGGAAAAAAAGGCTATTGAAGTATGAACTGGCTTTGGACATACCCAGTGTGAAAATCCTGTGTTTTCCACCTCTGGATTACAAACACATTCTTCAAGTAAATTTTGGAGCTACTTGTTTTGGGAAGTCCTTGAGCTGAAAGAGGCCTGGGATTTTCAGAGTGATGACAATTGTGTTTTTTCACTCCTAGGTTTTTGGCTGGAAATATATCTAGAATACAGAAAGCCAGGATTTTCCTTTTGATCAGCACACAGTCAGACCAAATCACATGGCTGCTCCTGCACTTCTCCAGGCCAAGGCCAGTCCAGAAATTACCCACAGAACCCTTATTTTGGAAAGATTAGATTAAAAGCTTAGAGATGATGAATATTTATCCTTTCCCTTGAAGCTCTGATGGAGATCATGCATCATCATCCCCATTTTTCAAACGAGAAAGGGGAGGGACACGTGATGGAGGACATTTACCTCATGTCAGCTAAAACATCAGTGACAGCAGCAGGAGCAGGATCTACTTCTCCCATATCTGAGCCTACTGGTTGTCCAAGTGTTGATTAAATAATCAGAATAGACACATAGCATTGTCACAGAATCACTGGTGACTTTCCCACCAGACCTTCCACTGTCATGCTGTCAGATGCCGCAGCTCATGTCTCCCCTCCAGGCTCATGCCCCCACAACAAGCACAAAATAAATGCTGGAGCAAGGCACTGTAAAACATTGCACAGTGTTTTACAGACCTGTGATACCTGCACCAAACATGAGGTCACAGGAGGGAAAGAGAGCCAGCTCAATGTTTTGGCACAAAGTGGTTTTTCATTCAGTCATGCTGAGAAAACACAAGGAAATACAGAAAAGCAAGAGTTTTCAAAAATCAATTAAAATAAATTAGCTCATAATGGAGTGAAAAAAGTCTCCCTCTAAATAGGAAACCATCATTAAATGCTAGAAGCAGAAGGATGGTCCCAGTTATCTTTGAGTGCAAGTTATCCACTTTATGGTATTTAAGGACTAGAGCATAGCACACCAGATATGGGACAGGCCAGTAATCTATGAGTGAAGACAGAGAGGCCGAACTGCAGTGTTCCAAACTCCTAAGAAGAAAAACTTTGAGTATCTGTGGATTTCTCTCCTTGCATGCCTAATAAATGAGCTCCTGGCCTGGTGTGCTCTGCTCACCTGAGCTGACCCACAAGTGTGCAGTGAACAGGCTGTGAACTGTCATGAAATTCCAGCTCCCACAGTGAGCACAGTGGACAGAAGCACCAAAGGATTAAGTTTGTATTTGATGCTATTGTCAAGCTATCTTTTGCAAAAACAGGTTAATGAGAAAATAACCCACAAAAACACTGGTCTTTTCTTTAGAAAGGAAAGTGCAGGCCAGTGTATTCATACTAAAGGATATCCTTTAGAAGCACATTAAACTGCACTGATGATGGAACACAAACAAAAGCTCCCTCAAGTTTCTTAGAGTGTTGCTGAAAATAACTCCCCTGTATTGATCCCATTGGAAGTCTTTTTGTACTTTTCCCATGGCTCTTTCTTGGTTATCTGAGGTGTGCAGTGCTTATTTGCAATACAGAAACACACCTTCTATGTAGAAAAATACAGAAGTTAGAAATCAAATTACTTACCAGTTTATTAACTTTTTTATATTAGAGGATGATTCATAACAAACTTGCAATCTCACAAAAATAAAAAGGGCCAAGGACAGTCTGATTTTGCAATTTTTTGCCAGTGATCAATGTTTAGCTTACTTTCTTTTTAAACATGATATCAAAGTGATATTATGCAAGGACTTTTAAGCACTTTAAAAACTCTGCTAGATGATATTTCATCATGGTCCTAACCAGACCATGAAAATTAAACACAATTTGCTAGAAGGGATGTAAAATAAGGGAAAGTTTAAGGGCATCTCTCCCCCATGTCCTACACCCATATCTGAGCTTCACAGTGCACTGCAGGGCAGGAATGGGCAAATGAGCACCAGCACAGGCATGTAATTCACACAGCATTAAGCAGCCCCAGGGGGAGATATCTGCTTAGTTCCAAAGCAGGAGAACTGGGCATCCCAGTGCATCTCACCAGGGCTCATTAGGGCTCATTAACTCCTGGAGATAGCTCCAGCAACTGTACTTCTCACATACTGTGACACACTGATACCCATGCAGCTACAGCCAGGAGTGGAGACCACTTGCTTCCTGCTAAGCATTCTTTTTCCAGGGCAAAAAAACCAGCTTTAGGGCCAAAGTTGCTGTTTTTCAGCTGTTTATATGGTGTGAAGACACACTGCTCCACGACTAGAGCTTATGGGGACTTTACCACACTGGTAATTAACAGCAGGGTGGTTTATACAGGCACAAACTGGCAAGAGGCATTTCCCAAGTTTGCTCTGAAAGAGAATTTCAAGGAGACCAAAGAAGTGCAGAAATGCAGAAGTCAAGTAGCATAATACTAAAAAGAGACTTGGACTGCTCTGTGTCATAAGAACTGGCTGAACAGATCCTTTGCAAGCTTCCTGCAAGAGCCCAGAGACTCAAAGGAACAGGATAAAGCTGTGTTTCATCTTTGCCATCCTGAGAGGAAGAAGCTAAATCTCATCTGCATAAATCACTGAGAAAGCAAACTGGAAACAGAAGCAAGCTAAAAAAGCACGTAAGAACAGCCAGTAGAGTGGAAGGGAAAAACACAGCAAGAACAACTTGTCACATGGACAACACTGCAAAATAAAATCTCCAGCAGTACTAAGACCAGCTTTGAGCAATGGCTTCAAAACACCCTGCTCCCTAGTTGGCTTTGCCTTCCATGAATCCCTAAGAAAAGTAGTTACTTATACTCTTTCTTCACTAAAATATAACTTAGTACTTTCCTATGATTGCTTCACAATAAAAAAAACCTCTTAACACTAATCATGTGACAGCACTGACTCCATCACAGAGCTTCGACACTGGAGAACAAAAACATGCCCCACAAGTGGAAGGGAAGACTGCTCATTTATCAGGCTGCACTACCACATCCCCTGACCTATTTTATTACTAAAAATAGTCCCTCTTAGGTCACTGCTGCAAATTGAATTCTGCTGCTTCATTGCCCACTGCAATCTCACAGAACTGCATGCTGCCTACACGCAAAACACTAAGTAGGTTAACTTATTCACTGCCAGGGACGCAGCCAGTCTTCTCATATGGATAAAAAGACACAGACAATTTTCCCTAAAATGACTGAAATGCTTCTTGCATTGCAGTTGAAAGTCCAAGCCCAATTATTTATATTGCATCATGAATATAAAAGCCTGGCTTCCAATTTGCCCACACTTATAATATGTTTTTCAATATCATTCTTGCAAGATATGTTTCCAAAGGATTTAATGTTACAAGTGATATAACAGCAGCCCTAATAACCTCTACTGACAAAACAACCAAGTTTTTCTTGTTTAGCTCCCTCATTAGGATAAGCCTAGGAAAGCTGGAGACAAGAGGAAATCAGACAAAATGCTCCAAGTTTAAAAGACAACACCTTCTTTCAAAAGATCTTGTATTTGTAATTGTAATTCCCAATCCAAAGCATCTTGTGATCATCATACCATGAAAAGAGCTGGCAAATTTAGACCTAACAGACATAGTCTATTTTAAAAAGAGAGGAAGAGGAAGCCATGAACTTTACAGAACAAGAACTTATAAAAGGATCCTAAGCAGGAGACTGAAGTAGGCATTGCTGACCAATTCATGCTTAACAGTGAACAGACACATAGAATATGCTATGTCCTTGCTGTTTTTATTTGAGCTAGATGGAAAAAAACTAGCATATTTCCCTGGGCTATTACTGCATCTTCATTTCATCACTTCAATAGCTTCCCAATCTTAAACAAACACACCCCAAAACCAAGCAAAGATCAAAGACAACTGACTTCATGTCAGCTTTCTGCTGAAATCACTGCAAATTCTGCTGGGAATTTCTTAGTATGCAGCAGATGCACACAGAGCTGAACCATTCAAATGATTCATGGGCTCATTAACCTAACTTTATTGTTATTTAGTTATGAAACCAAGTTTCTCACTTCCTGCTATTCTAAGAATAACATCTGCCAAATCTGGGCTTTCTTGACAGAGAGAAAATCCAATGTCTTTAGGGGGGACAACAGCCTCAGCTCTGCCTGAGTTTCATCTGGTGTCATTTACTGAGATGCTGGAGGCACCGTAGGTCACAAATTGCGTGAGAAGTCCATGGCCTTCCCAGCTGAGAAAGATGAGCTCAAATACATCACCACAAGGGGAACCACAGAGTCTCTCATCAAGGATATAAGAAACGTGCTCACAAAAGGAAGAGGAAACTGGCCTTGCTAGCCAAGGTGCAGTTTCCCATTCATTGAAAAGGCATGAAATACACACTGCAAAGCAGCCTGAGTCTGCATTCCTGACCATCCTGAGCTCCAGATTTGCCACATCTTGCTAGGGATTGACTATAGATTTAAAACAAACAAGAAAAAAAAAGAAAGAAAAAAAAAGAAAGAAAAAAACCAACTAGATACCATTTTCTTATTTCTAGCCAGTAGGTCAAGGTAAAGTTAGTATGTTGATATATATTTTTCATGTATATATTTGAAAGGTATATCAACTAGATATTTCAAAGGCGTATCAGCCGCTTCAGCATCATCAAGTCACAGGGCACAAGTGACACACTGGAGATGCCTGGAGTATGTGGACAGTTGTTCTTAAATGAACATGTTATTTTCTGAAAGGCCTGTTAGTCACCTGAATGCAAGAGAGATGGGTATTAAGTTCCTTAAAAAGCGAAGACATGGAGCCCTCTTTACTTTTTACAAGGTTAAGCATGTTCCACAGTTTTAAACTGCATAACTAATGAGTCCTCTCACCAGGATGTCCTTTTAGACCTTAGTTTCTTCAAGATGTTATAGCATTAACCGCCTTTTTATTTCTTAGGAGATCAAAAAAGTGTTATGTTGGAACACTTTAATGCAGTCACTGCACTTCAAAGACACATTACTTCACTCTCTTTTTGAACTCTCCCAGCAATGCTTCTGCTTAATAAAACCTTCCTCTATTAGAAACTCTATTTATACGTGCATGTCTGTATCTATTCTCGGAGAGATATGACCAAAATACTCCGAGGTCATAAGACAGACTATTCAACAGGTCAGGTAACTAACAGGAATGTCAGCTAAGTTAGTATTAGCAAGATAATTAACAACAGCACTCAAGCAACGACGCTCAACACAAGTGAAAATAAACTACTTGCACTGGTTTTCCACTATCATCTCACATGAAACCAAGAGATCATTTGCATAAGTATTTAACTACCTAATTAACACTATGGCCAAAAGTGGAAGTATCTGAACTCTATTTTTTTTCTTAGCGTTAATATCACCCTTTACAATTCAAAATTTAGTCTAAGTTTGCAAACCAATAAAATAAAAACCAGAATTATATTTATGAAGCTCTAAAGTAATCCAAGACTTAGATAAACTGCTTTTTATGGATCACTACGAAAATCTATGAAGCTTCCAAAGTGCCTGGATCCACTAACATGGATTTAAAAGTTCAGTGAAAACACACACACACCACTGCTACTGAATTTTTGGTGAAAGAGTAGGAAACATGTAATGTATTTTGGGCCAAATGTCAAAGACAAAATGAGACTTAACAAACCATTTCAAAATATATTTCAGTCCCAAAACATAGAGTTTACCATTTAAAACTTCAACCAGTTCATCATTTAGGCTCGGTTCTTCACGTCACTATCTTCTGACTGTGGGGTGCTGCAAAATCAAGTCTTTTGTGATTCAGTATCTAAGAAAATTTAGGACTGTTTCCAACCATCTATTAAGTCCACACCACTCAGAGGTACTAACTAAATGCACTGTAAACAATAAATTACACAAATATTGGCACAAAGACAAAGGAGGCACTTTGAGGCCTGAAAGGCTAGGTGAAATGGCACGTCAATAAATAATGTTGGCACTCACACAACTGTGCTTTCCATGCCTGGCCACTTTTGCAAGTGGTAGGCACCAAAGTTCATGTGGGCCTGAATGCCCACATCAAGCCACGTACAGCTCACTGCAGCACTTGTGTGTTCTGCAGTTTGATCTCCAACTCGGAGTTGTGATGCCACTTTTGAAACAGGGATCAAGGCAGGAAGAACACAAGTTGCTCCTCATGGCCAGAAAGTCCCACTACCTTCTCTTCCAGGAAAGAAAAATCCTCGAGACTGAGAACCTGCTGGAACTCGCGCTGCTCAGAATACACGGGAGAGCGCACAAGGCTGTCAGCTCATATTCACACTTGATGCAAAAAATAATCAGCTGCCACCTCAGACTCCATTCTGAACATCTGCAAACAAATGCTAAATCAGCAGGATACCTCCCTTCTGCTGCCAGTGTTTCACCTCATGCTCTCTGTGTCTCTTTTTCCAGAAGCGCTACTTCAGTGAAGAGACCCCTTGGAAACCCCCACGTTTCCTGACACCTCTAAGAGCACTTGTAAAGTGGCCGTGTGGTACAGGGGCCAAGTCTTCAGCTGCAAATCTGCCTCATCTGCCTCAGTCTCCAGCAGCTGCAAGATTAAAAATAGCTGCCATAGGCAAACCACGGCTGAAGATGAGAACGTTTGTTCCTTTATTTCAGGCTGATAATGGTGTCACTGTTGACATGTTTGGGCTCTGAAAGGAGCACTAATGAGGAAATGGACAGAATTATAAAGGCAGAATAAGGAACATTCTAAAATAGAAATGGGAAAATTACCCTCCTTTTACATTTACATGGAAAATTTGACTAGCCATGACAAAATTATATGCTTATTTGGCTCTTTAGGATGAATTTCTTGCTAACTACAAGAGCAATCATTTAAAGCAGCATTCTCAGCTCTTAAAATTGATTCTCACCCTGACCAAATGAGACAATTTTATCAGGTATCCAAATTATATGCACCACCATTGCCTCCTCATGACTTGCGAAGAACATGGTCAATTAAGGAATGAAACCTTATTATTGTAGAATTTACTCTCCAGCTCTTGGCCACTTCCTGGCAAACCCCAACATTTACAGGATACTTTAAGTTCACAGAAAAGGAGACTTCTGCAAGAATGAGAAATTACATTTTATCTGGTGTAGCAGGGGTATTACCTCTGTGTGTATATTACCTATACCATGTGTATTTTTGCATATATTGTCTACAAAACCACTAAAATGTAATTCTAATTTTGTGAGCCAAATGAGGGGTGGGGAGTGTGCACAAAGACTGCCGTGGAATCCACTTGCTTCATTCACAAAAACAGCAGTAGTTGCTACATAACTAAATGTTGCAAGGGAGCTATTTGGGAAGGAGAAGGTGTTATTTTCATTAGGTGAATCCCCGTGTATTAGTCACATATTTGTCAGATTTCCTCTATCACTAATTACCCACGTAGCAAAACCTTGGGCAACCCAAGGTTAGTCCTGCCTCTCAGTGCTGCAAGCCAGGTTTCTTAAAAACTCAGCATGGTAAAGAGCCATCAGCACCACTGAAATCTCCAAACCATTTCTGAGCTACAGCTTCCACCACTGTGCCACAGGGAACAGCTACCTCTGAAGGGGCCAGGTTCACTGAAAGGCTGTCTGACATCCAGGAGCAGGAAAACTGCCAACTTTCAACTATCTGCATCCAACCATGAAAGGCATCTCTGGAGGCCTTTGGATAAACATCTAAAATACGCAAAATCAGATGCTGCTAAACAGAAAAGCATCCGGCACAGTCCAAGTTGATCTACACACTCACAGATACATTTAATGATGTAATGAGGCATTGCAGCATGGCAGTGGCCATTGACAATGAACCCCTTCAAATGGGATCCCTGTCTGGTCTGCAAAGAGCCCAAACACAGATTCAGCTATGGACTGTGGAGGGGAAATTCTCCCACTAGCCAGTGATGGCAGCCCTCAGGGCTGTGCCCTCTGTGCACGGAGCAAATCCAGTGCGAAGTCCGCACCCAGGCTCAAATTTAAACTGAAACCATAAATACAAACCCTAAATATGAAACTACCTTCTTTTTCTGGACATTGCTACATCCCAGGATAACCCCAGAAATGGCACTTGGACCACAGCGTAACATAGATGATTAAATAAAAACTTGCCACCAAATCCTTTTTTCAGTCACTTCTGAGAGGATGTTCTTTTTAGTTTCATCATTGTATGCCTAAATTGCATTTGAAGAGAAGATATATTTCTAAAACAGGTCAGAAATAAGCAAAATCATCATGAAGACACAGTTACTCTGCATTCAGAGTTTACAGAGAGCCTGGGTTTAAGATGAGAAGTCCTTTAAGACTTCTCATCTACTCTAGTCACTCCTCTGTTAATTACATTTGGGTACAACTGCCCCAGAAGCAAGAAGCTATGTAAGAATGAATTCTAAGAGTTTTATGGAGAATAGCCAAGATTTGCATACACTGCCTACCTAAGTCCTCATGTGAATGTTCCTCGTTCTCAGGATCATAAAATGCACACTGGCAACCTGGCTATTTGTACACAAAGTACCTGACTCTTGGAAATTACATATCCCACTTCTCTACCCAGAATAAAGTGTTTTCAACTATCACATTTACACAAAGTTTTTACATGTTTAGACACAAACCTAATGCATTTCCATCTTCTTGGTCAATCTTTATAATGTCTGTTTCAACGTCCTGTGATAGAGATAGAAGGCAGAGCAAATCTGGCAGGAGCATTCTCAGAGGAGCATTCTCAAATGTCTTGCTTGTTTATGAGGAAAGTGAAGCACTTCCTGTGGTTTTTACAAACCTGTTTGCCCCTTCTCCTTTGCTGCAGCTGTTGTGAACCAACCCACTGAGGAAGACAGAGGCTCTGTGCATGCTGGAGTCTTTTACTTATTTACAGACCAGTGCTCCTTTTGTGCAATGCAGCTTGTGCTGCTTTGAGGCAACATTCACTGCTCTGAATTATTACAGACTCCGTCCCTTTCTGTTGAGCACTGACTTGCACAAGGCAGAGTTGTTCCAGTTTGATTACCACGAAGAACAGCAGCACCAATGCACAAAGGAAAGCTGAGAGTACCCTTAAGACGACTTTGTTTTACTAAAACAACATGGCAAAGTGCCAGTCTATGATGGAAGAGAAAGCACAAATCCTGAAGAGCAAGAGATGCTGAGCTTTAATAAGGCATCCAGTCAATATTAATATAAAGCTAAAGCAGGTTTGGGAGAACACAAATAAGGACACTGAGAAGAAGACACCAAATTCACAAGGGTCAGACTAGATGAGTTATAAAGGAATGCCTGATTACTATTACCCTCACAAAAACATTAGCGATTCTAACTGCTTAACATTCAGCTCAAGGGCTCAGCTGTACATTTACCGAAATTATTAATTGGGCCATCTTATATCCTCTGAAAAGGCATTTATTAGAATCTCAGATTGTTCCTTGTGCCCTGCAGAGAAATCTGTTCCCCCTCTATTCAGGAGTGATCCATCTTACTGCAACTCATCTGTCACCGAACAGTTTCATGCAAACAGCTGTATCAACTTCCCTGTCACTTCTCTGCCACTCTGCCTGTCCAAAATACAGAGAATAATGCACCTGAACTTTTTAACCATGAATCACACTGACAAAACTTGGATGATCATCAAATTCGGCTACACTCAAGACTTTTCAGTGAGCAGGATGGATAAGTAGCGCAGATATTATAGAGAACAGGAAGGCTGAAGTTACTTAGCAGTTCCCTTGGAACCCCACATTAAAAATAGCCTTGAGAATCTCTCTTACTCTGAGCATCGCTCAGATTCTTCAGAAAAAAGCAAAAGGGAGTGAGACAACTAAAAACTATTTTACCCCCTCCTTAAAATGGCTACAAATTGTAGCAATCTCAAAATCAGACCCAGAAATACTTAAAAATACTTTCTATTATATTCTAGACTAGCAGCCTAGCCTTCTAGTGAAAGGGGATTTAACATTATTTTAATTTAAAAGTTAATATTTAAAGTTATTGTAATATGGAGAGAAAAAAACCTAACTTCTTGCACTGTAGTCCTGGAACATGAATGAAAAAGAGACAAATAACTTTTAGATGTCATTCCTGTACACCTGTTTTCACATCTTGGAGACCTATCAATGTGTATGTAAATGGTCCACAAACGTGGGTCAATACATCATACGTATGTACAAACTTATCCAGTTGCTTCCTCTAAGAGTTATAGTATTAAATGTCTGTGTCTGCCTGGTTCTGACATGAGAATTTACAACTCTGGAGGGAAGGGGCTGCAATCTGGATGGAAAGTAGGAAGCAATTGAGGAGTCCTACCATATCATCATCCTGCACCACCAGAATATGAAAACAGTAAAACTTTGAAAAGGAATACTCAAAGACAGTGATCATTCTGATATACCACAGTGAGCCTGATTATCGTCCACCGTGAGGAAATTCAGCCTGCCTTAAGAAGCTGGGTGCCCAAAGACATGTATGTACAAAAAATGACTAATCTTAAAACAACTCTTAAAATCTCGGCTGAAATCACTCAAATTCCACACAACTGTCACATACCTCATTTACCATAGAAGTGTACACCAGAAACACTCCAGAGCAGTAAGATGACATAGGTTCACTAGGTCTGAAAGAGATCAGTATTAACATCTATAAATTGATGGCAGCCGACTATACTACAAGCGAGTGAAGTTCATTTCCAGGCACACTTACTCATCACAGTTCCATGGGGGCTTTTTGGATATTCTGCTTGCTAGGGACAGCCTAACAGCTGAACTCCAGTTCTTCCAAGCCATGGAAGAGCTTTAAATAAAAAAATTTTTTTAAAAATTTAAAAATGCCAAGATGGATGGATCATTGCACCATGCAATACAAACTTAACTTTCCCACTGTACATTAATGTATTACATGGTTTTCCATTTCCTTCAGCAGTTCCTCTATACTTAGGGATAGAAAATGTACCTAATAGATCGGCCTCAAGCTGAAAGGGAAAAATGTAATTAGATGGAAGCAACTTCTGCTTCACATTTGTTTGCTTAAATTAAGGGAACAAAACTAATTCTTTTAACTTCTGCATCTCAAAGTGCCTTCCACTTTTGCACACCATGTACAGAACACCAAACAGAGGTGTGTTATACTATAGAAGGCATTTATTCACCAAGTTACAGCTTTGCAGTACTGCAGCATCATCAACATTTTACCGTCTTGGCCAGGTGTTGAACAACATAAAATATGATTCAAGCCTGACTTCAAGTTTAATTCTTCTAGCCAACAATAATGCAGCTTAGTAGACTATTTTACAGTGTTGTACAACAGACTGGAAATCAGCTCTTTGCAGGATAGAATACTTGCTTTGTGCCTTGCAATTCTTTGTGGAGCCAGTACAGTCATTCCCCTGGATAAAGCAGAGAAGCTGGACTTCGGACAAGGTGTATCTACACAGTTCTCACCTATATAATCTCTTTCTTACCTGTCCTACACTTTTGCAAGGAGATCACAAAATTCTGACTTAGAATTTTTGTTTAGGTTTTAGGGTTGAGGAGAGAAGCAATATCCTGAGACTTTACGCTGAACAGTAACGCACGCTTGCAGGCAGCCAAGGAATGAGGATTTAGAAAACCCTGTTAACAGAGGAAATGAAAACCATTTAATTTGTGGCCACATGAACCCCAACGAATGTGTGAGGAGGATAATCTGGAGAGCCCAAAGCAGCAGGGAATGAGGCATGGCGACTCAAGCAGGACCTCATGGTCTTAGTTCCCCTGGATATTCAGCACTCTGAGCTGTGGAGCCTGAAGGCTCAGCAGACAAAGTGCTGTTGATTTCTGCTGCCCTTGCCCCAAACACCCGACTAAACTCCAGCTATAAAGCAAGAATAAGCACATTTACTACCATTATTTTGTAGGTGACTGCACATCAAGCCAAACTATCAAAAACAGTCCTGGAGTCCTCTAATCCTTAACTCTCCCAGGCAGAAATCACCAGCTGCAGACATAAGCGTGAAACTCGACACATTCGTTTCCAGCCAAGACAATTACCAAGTTTGAGCTCCAGCCCTGAGGACTTAAATGAATGCACAAAGTCCCTGTAATAATACAAGTTTATCGTTCTTAAGTCTTTAACTGCTCACACTGAATTTGCAAGTCAGCATCAGGCAGAAGCCACCACAAGACCTTTGCAGAGGGAAACAATCCTCAAAGTAAGTAAGCAATAGGTTCACAAAGCATGAGAAAACTAGTAACTGGGAAACACAGAAATGCACAGTCTCTGAAACAGGATATTTCAAAATGAGGTACATTTCATACTGCAGAAGACTCAGAGAGCATCCATCGCAATTATGATACCTCACTGGTAGCTGCTCTAATTACCTCGAGAGGGAAAAAAACCACCAACCCCACTCTCGTTCGATTTCTGGCATTTAATCCACTTGCTGGGGAATCTCTTTGCTTAATAAGTATTTATGCTATTTTCCTTGCAAAGCACATGTTGCCATGGAGCACTGATCACAGGCAGAAGTAAGTGATTCTGCCTTTTTGAACTGCACAGCCTTCACTTGAGGGACTCTGTCTTACTACCTGTCAGCCTTAACCTTTTGCTAACTACACAGGGCAAGACTAGAGTGAGCTGAGGTCATATTTGTTTTGATTTTAGTGAATGGTCTCATCCAAAAACTACTCTTAAAAGTCTTCCCCATTTTTCACTGACACTTTGCTTTGACAGAATGGAGTTTCCTTTCCTCAGAGTGAGAAGGTGGCAGATGGGAGAAGGAGGAGGATCCAAGCAGACAGAGAAGTATTGCACAAGACACATGCTGAACTTGTCAACAGAACAAGATTTCTTTACTACAGTGCTTAAAAAAAATTAAAGTGCCTGCTTCTTTACTCAACAAATTTACAGAGCCATACAATAGCATTCAGGCTTTTTTTTTTTTTTAGGGTATCCACAATCTACCTAGGATGAATCCTGCCTTGCAGTTAACTTGATCAACAGTGTAGTAGCAAGACTGAAGGAATCTGAGTGACATCTGAGTGACAGCAAACCATCATACTACTCCTGCTATAAATGGCAGGTTTGCATGTAAGCAGAATACATTTGGATTCCTGCCTCCTTTCACTGGTAGGTGGCAAGATGAGTCTTGGGGCCAGAAAAAAAACCTTAAAAATAGGGGGTGTGGTCTCAGAACAGCAAGGATATAAAATCATGATACCTTTAACATTTTTTCTCTTTTGGGCCTACAGAAAAAAATTGATGTGAGCTTTAAGGCTGACCAGATGCACCGAAAAAAGCAGCACAGACTAACCTGATCCTGTCTCCAATCTGCCACAGGAAAACTCACAGCTGGCTGCTTCCTGCCTGGCATTTCTCTATGGGAGAGGAACAGAACTGCACTACTGGGACTAAAGGAAGACTCCAGGTTAAATAAACATAACTAAAAGCTGCCTCAGTATGAAACCTTTCAATATTCACCAAGAAATCCCACAATTAAGGACACTAAAGTAATGTTCAGTGACCACAAATCGGATAGTGAGTCCAACAACTCACAGTAGAGCACAGACACTGGTGACAATTTTCCCCTCCTCTGCACAGAAATAACACAAGTAAATACTTTTCTTGCCTAGGCAAACATCTGCTTCTCAGAAAGGGCCAGAAGCATCCATGCACTGGGTCTGCATCATAGAGAACCAGTGAGTGCTAGAAATTTGTCATACATCACACACTATCCTGCATGCTCAATGTGAAGCACACAGTAACATGATGAACTCACATGCAACTCGTATTTCTGAAATAATCCCTTTTGGAGGCCTCAGTAATAGATCTTTCCTTGAAGTAAAGGTCACAGATTTGATCTACTATCAGCAGGGAACAGTAACAAATTATGAATTATTCCTATTAAAACCAGGAAACAATTTATTTTACAGGAATTGCAAGCAAGCATTTATTAATTCAGTACCACAACAAAATACACATCTTGAAAAATGTAACAGCTACCAAGATTCTGTTAATAGAACAAAATTCAGCAAGCTACACTGGAAAAAAGTTTTTACCCCTTGAGCATACATACATCTTTCACCACTACCACATCACACACCAAGTGTCCCATGCGCTCATTTAGAAGTACAACATGTTGCAGGGCTTGAAGAGATACACCTTTCATCTCATTCAATTTTAAAAGACCTTTAAATGTTAGTAACTCAAAAAAAAAAAAAAATTCCAAGATAAAGCGCATGGGAGGAAACAGTTCAGGGGAAAAAATAGGAAGTTTGAGAGCCAAAGCAAACTATCTTTCAAGGTAAGTGAGCTTTCTACTCAGAATTATATGATTTGTGTTGCTTGTCATCCTGCCCATTTTGTGAGATGTCTCAACTCAGCAAGATAGCAGCTGGTGTCACTGAAAACCAAAGGCATAAGGGAAGCCAACCTCCAGTTTAATATCTCAGACATTTGCAGCAAAGCAGCTGCTTACTTGTTCCATCTCTTAGCAACTCAGATTTGTCACCAAGGTCACGGCAGATTAATTATTTTTAAAAATTAATATTAAAATGCCTAAAGGAAGGGAAGGGGAGATGATTAATGATGTATCCTGATAAAATAATTTTCCCATGTTTGACTGAATTGTTGTTTTGAGCATCATCCACAAGGAAAAAAAGAAAACTCATCAAGTTCAGAATCCTTTCTACTCAAAATTTTTAATTGACAGAAATTCTTTCCTACTGAGAAAACTGGAAACTGAAATCTTCTGGCCAGGTACATCCCTCACTCATCAGAAAAGGACTGTGTCTGGCATTACAGAACGTGCCATGGGCAGTGGCACTTCGGGTGATTCAGAACAGCCTGATTCTCTTTTACAAGGTGAACAACAGGAGACCTGTGAACAGCTTACAGGGTTTTGAGTCCCTAACGCTGCAGGTCACCTAACATCCAAACTGAGAATGTGCTACATCTTTGTAAAATTCCCCAGAGGAACAGGGGCCTGGAAGGGCCACAGGAGGGCCATAAGGGACACCGGCGGTTATTCTCACAGCTGGGGTAAGCACTGGAGATTTCATTGCAGTAAAGAATATCCTGAGCTGCCTGAAGGTATTTCAAAAATAGGTGTACAAAAGAGCAAATATTTGCTCTTTTGTCAGGCTCCCTGGGTATAACCTCACACCCACTGAACAACTCACATAAAAAACAAATAACAAGTGGATATGACCCATGAATAAGAGCAGAGTTAAAATTGGATTTCATGTTCATTATGGGCTCCTTTGGAATTTTCACCTCTTCCAGCTACTGCCTTGGGCTGGTGCTCCCCACCATGGTCACGTCACAGTAATCCAGTTATTCATTCCAGTACAAGGCTACGGAGCAGGGATATAATAAGATGCTAAATCTGAACAAAGAAAGATAGACCCCACAACTTGAATTTCTGGCATCATGTGAAGGTCCTCCTAGACAACATTTAATTTAGCAAATCAGTGCTAGCATAAATACAAACAAGGTTTATACCAGGATCAATACATCATATATTATCTTCTCAAAGTAATTATTCCATTAGATTTGTAGAGGGGAGGAGGATGTAGGCCAGAACTAAGATAGGGAAAATATCACCATCTCATCTGAAAAATCCACCAGGAAGGACTCAGCATAGTGGTTTTTAAAATCATTACAGTTTGTGTGTGTGCTGTTGCTGGTGGTGGTAGTTGGGTTTCTCTGGTTTAAGAACACTGACAGATGGGCTGCCATCTTTAGCAAGTTCAGAGCTATCAAATACTCAGGTAATAGAGGCATTTTGCTCCTTAAAGACTGATGGGCACCAAGACCTGTATATGTGGCAGTAGTCTCTCACTTCATTCAGCTTCCTGCTAACCACAGTTATGTTTGCAGCCTTGCCATAAACAAGTATAACACGAGTCCTGCATGATTTACTTGATCACCAGGAGTATATCAACCCTTCTCACTGCTCCATGAGAAATGTTCATGTTCTATGCTAAATATCCTGTTCATAGAGCTTTCAGTCCTTCACACTTTCTCAGAGTTCAAATAAGCCCAACAATCTAAAAATAAAATTATGTGAAGATATTTCTCAGAATTAAAGTCCCAGTTTAGCCTGGTTGCTCCTCAGAGACTCTGAAAAAAAGCACAAGAAAAAGCACAATAGTGAAATGAGTCTCAAAAGCATTTTTCATTTTAATTACTTTGTTACCTCCCTTCTATAAAGCAGCACTTAAGTGAAACAAGTTCAAAAAGCAAGGACAAGTAAAGGGTGATTTTTATAAATATGCCAACTTCTAATCTCTTTTCATTTGACTTTTTCCCCTAATATTTTTCTTAAATACTTATCTCTCTAAAGCCAATGATTTTTAGTAAAATTCTTTATTTTTACCCTGAAAGCTTGCTGCAGGCTTGCAAGGTTGAACAGCTTCTTCTTTGTTATTACTAGGTAAAATAATCTTGCCTGCCAGCTAATACCTCAAGATCTTCTCCACTGCAATTTCTACCCTTCAAATTCCAAGTCCTAACTCCTAAAGTGGGAAAGGAAGGTTCGCTCTTATGGAAAGGTACAGAAACAATTCCCCACCCCACCTAGGTTTACAAAAGCTTCTGGAAGCCTGCTTTGATGTGTGCATTCAGTCCTGTGCAGTTACAGCCAAACAGAGCAGTGTTGGCCCAGAAGTGTCCCTGTATCACCCCCAGCCTGGCAATACTTCCCATATATCCTTACTACATCATCTCTCAGACTTATGTCACTGGCAGCATCCCTGACACCAGCTTTGGGTCTTGAAAGATTTTTCTGACCTTCATAACTGAAAGAGAACAGTAGAACCATATGACCAAAACACACTGCAAAATCCAAAAACTGGGCAGCAAAGATGACTTCAAAATGCAAATTTGTGGGAAAAAAAAAAAGAAAACCAACTCACGGTGAAGCCAATCTCCGAAAATCCCTGCTTCAGATCTTTTTATTATGGCAAAAGCTAATGAGAGTATTTAAGATGGTGTTAGAAAAACACACACACACACACAAAATATCAAAAGGAAAAAGCTTCAGAGATTATTCACTTAGAGCATGTAACAAACTAAGCTGGTCACAAATATCCACTCGTGTGCTGACAGAGAAATTTCTTAGTGCTCCATAAAGGATCTGGATAGTGACTACGCACAAACACGGGGGTGTCAACCCAAGGTTCTGTAGCAAGATATTCCCTTCTGGAGAGCCACAAATCTCACAGCATGGTCAGGGCACTCCTCACGCCAGCCTTCTAAATATAACCTCCTTGCCCTCCTGTCAGCCATTTAGCTGCAAAATTTCTACTCAGTGATACACTTAGAAGGTAAAGTGTGGAGGCTGCTGCATGTAGAGAACCCAGAATTACCAGCACAGTTCACTGCAGAGCTGCTCAGCAGAAGGGCACTGAAGCCTTAATTTGTTGCCCTTCCAAGTGCATGCTCTAGATGACTCCCTGAAGCCAGACATTTGTCCTTCCTTTTATTTCGTTTTATAGCCACCAACGCTTAATCTCTCTTTGGTGAGCAAGGATGCCTATTTTTGTGACTCCTGTTTGCTTCCTTGAAAATTCAGATAAATATGCCTCAGATATATTGGATGTATTGTTCTTCTACTTCAAAGTAATTGCTTTGCTTAGAGCCTGCAAGTAAACAAATATGATAAAATCTGATTTGTTTTCTAAATACTCAGTATCCATCCAGTGAACCCTCTGACAGAGGACTGCAGGCACCTGTACTGCAGCTCCCACTCATAAGAGTGTCCTTATCCTCTGTAATTTTCTAAAACCAGGTGGAAGGACTTTTCCTTTCCATGCATACCTGCAAGGAAGGGCTTCCTACTCATCCTGCTTCAAGCAAAATTTTTGCCTGGTAGCGTTTGCTGGTTGTTAGCTGTCTTCCCATGACAACTATCTCCTCCAGCTGCCACTCACAGTTCCAGCTGGATGGGTTTAGCTGTCACCAGAGGTTAATATTGCTCGCTTGCCTCTTCCCCATCTTTGGGAGGGTTCTTGACACAGCAGACTTATCCCTGTGGATGTGATGCAGTGTCTCGCAGGAAACAGACTGACAGCACACAGGAGCTCAACTCCAGACAAACTCTAACCTGACACCACGGTGATACGTAAAGTTCAGTGAAAAATTTTACAAGAGCAGTTAGCTTTATATACAGGAGAAAAATAACAGCTTTTATCTTCAGGGCCTAAGGAGCTCTACATCTGGTAACAGCAGGAAACTACACTGTAAACAATATGACAAGCACTGCATTATTACCTGTTTATATGCTAAATGACATAAATTAAGATAGAGACACACACACCAAGACTAATTATATTTTTAAATTGCCTCTCTGAAGGGAAGGGAAATGATTGCAACCATTATTAGTTGCAAAGCAATACTAAAAAAAAAAAAAAATCAGGTTCCATTACTCTATGCAGTTCTAAAATACACTAAGAGGCAGTTTTTATTCCAAAAATTTCACAACCTAAATTGACAAGCTACATAGAGAAAAGAGGAAGCTGAACACAGCATTCCAGAGAGTTAAGTCACCCAAAATATGCATCAATACAGTGACAAAGCTTGCAAGAGAAGGTAGCTGTAAAATCTGGACTTCATTTCATTTACAGAAGCTGCCGTTCAGTCAGATCTTATCCTAAACTCTGGAGTTTCTTTGTAGGGAGTCGATGCAATCCCATTTTCTCTTGTGAATCTAGTTAGCTTTTCACAGCAAAATATCCACCCTTCCCTATAGCCAGCAACCACTGACTTCAGACAATTCAGTTGATACAAACCTATTTTTAGCCCCATCAGAAGGCTTTTCCAAATGCTCAAATTAGCATTTCCTCATTTCTCTCCTCATCACCTTACACCTACAAATTCAAGAGATAGTTGGCAACTTGGCTTTCCATTAGCCCTTGGAAAAGAAACACTAAGAGATCAGGGGATCAGATTTTGTGAGTATAACTTGATGAAAATAACAAAAAAAAAAAATCAGGCTTTTGAAATTTGAAATTCAATCTCAGCTTCCATCTTACCAGAGGAACAATTAGTTTGCCTGGAGCACCAACAGTGTATGGAAAAGAAACACAAAGTGAGAAGATATTTGAACAACTCACTGTGTCTAACCATGACAGGAAAACTATGATGTCAAATCTGTATCCAGCTATGTCCAAAGCACTCAGACAGGTGCTCAGGTAATGATACGAACGAGGCTGCTTTTTCCCAACAAATATAACCAAAGCAGCTTATATTTTGAAGAGCTGTTTTAACAGTCGAAGCCACATTAAGAGCTAAATGACATACGAAATGGCTCTGCCAGAGAATAAATTTAGAAGGTCGACATATAACCCGCACGAAAATGACAACAGTGATGGTTACTCAAAGTCCTGCCAGGTGCCCTTTAATAAGCAGAGAATGTGATTAGTGCTGCAATGCAAAGAGACGGCGTGCTGCAACATGACTCCATGCTGGTCTGCCAGGAAACCTTTACAATACAGTCCCTGGCTGCACTGGGATTTTTCATGCATAATAAATAAAGCAACAGACTAGCAGACTCAGGCTCCTTGCTGAACACCAGTGCCCTCCACCGTGTATGCTGAAGATTCCTCCAAACACTAAAGTAACAGAGAGAATTTATGATTTTTCTCCTCATGACAGACTGCTGGGTCCCCCGGGACCGAATGTCAGACACATGACTCTATCTGCAGCTTCGTAGGGCGGCTGCGAACATCTAAACAATACTGTCAGCATAACGCAGGGATCCGTCCATCAGCCTGCACAGGCTCCTCTCCCCATTGGTGCTCACTCTGCCAGAGAAATAGATCTTTCATAATCTGTTACAGCCCTTCCTCGACTGATGCTTTATACAATAATTCAGTTGGAATCGTGGAACTTTACTAAAAGTAGGAAACCTTGCTAATTACAAGGTAGTGGCCCGCACGTAGGAAGCCTTCAGCTTCCTCATTAAAAAACATGGAACCAAAGTGTTTGGAATGGCTTTAACACCATTTTAGAATGTGTATCACCACCTCCCTAAGCTTTGATCATTTTGATCACATTTGTTTTCCAGCTTATAATTGCTATGTTCTTCCAGGACAGGAATATAAAAAGAAAATCTTAACAGAGCATGGAATAACAGCTCTTTTACTGCCCCTCTAACACTATGGCACACTTTAATTCAGACCATTTGAGGCATGAGCTGCCATTTGAGTGGAGGGACGTTTTATCCTAATTTCCTCTACAAAGACTATTCTTCCATTAAATTTAGTATTGCTCTTTACTCCCCAACTGCAGCTTCAGAAGGATGTGAATGCCTGTGTTGTGATATTTACAGCTCTGATGGCACAGGAACCACGGAACACAGAATCTTGAAGCTTGTTCTAAATCACACAGAACAAAAAAAGGCAACGGGAGAACAAACTAACCCTCTTCTGGAAGGGGCTGCGATTTAGCAGAAAGCTGAGAAGTGATTTTAAGAATGTTTCATGATAATGCTGTTGCACTGAACACACTGAAACTCAGTGTGACCAGCCAGGGCCTTGTCTCCTCATATGTCACTTGTGCTTCCATGTGCAAAACACACTTATGGGTTGGGTGGCCAGCTTGGGCCTTTGGGGTTCGTTTTTACTGGTTTAACATTAATTACATGGTGCCCTCTCCACTGCCATTAATCATGGGGCCAAAGCAGTGCTAAGTAACCTCGCTAGGAAAAAAGCCAAAGGAGACAGAGACAAGTATCAAATGAGTAACTGCGCAATGACATTAATCACAAAGCCCAGTTTCTCCTTGTGAACACCACTGCACCACCACCACCCACACTGGCAGTGCCCCTGTGGTGTGGGTCACTACACAGCAGTGTCCAAGTCTGGATCTGGGGACTATCTCACTGAAGGAAGTTTTAAATCTTCCACACAAGAAAATGAGCAGAAGTCAGAATTCACTGTGCTGACTGTGAAAGTGCAAGAAAAAGCTTTTTGTACTACCTGAAGTAGCCACATGTCCCAACACTTATCCCCTTCAGAACACCACACCAGAAAGTGTTAACTTCAAAGATCCATGTCTTTCTCTTCCAAACAAATTCCCCTTTGAATGCTGCTTTAAAGTTGGACTTCAACGGAAATTAATTAGCTTTTAAAACAAGCACTTCTCCTTACATATCCTCCAGTATCTCTTGTTTAAAAGATTTTCATTAGTTTATACAGGTTGAGAAAATTACTAAAAGCAAGACCAAAAAGGGATATTATGCATTACCAAGGCTTTGGGGAGACAGACTGTAGAACTGCTATCCTTGTAATGGTTTCTGGGGGTTTTTTTTAACCACCTCCAAGAGGCTTGAATAAAATATCAGGGTTTAATTTTTACTAAAATAAGACATTTGCATTTGGAGTTTCTTCACAGCATTCTGTCCTGTGCCCTGTGGCTGCAGCACAGTCAAGGCATTGCTGCATTTTATAGCATCTCTACTTCTGCACCGTTAATACTGCTTGATTATTTAAGCTGCAGCATTGCATGAGCTATGCATTCTTTAAAAAATTACTATTATCTTTTTCAAAAAAGGAGGATCAAAGTCTTACTGGGGAGTGGGTAGGAAACTGATAAGAGCCTTCTCCATAAATATTGTCTTTAAACACAGGCTTTTTAGGGTAAGAATCAAACCTCCTTACCTTTTCCGTGTTGAAAACACTACAGACTCCCAAACCTGGAAAAAGCTCAGCTTTGTCACAGTGATTTAGTTCCATTATATATTTCAGTCATTCAAAGACTCTGTCTCAGTATCACAAAGTTCAGCACTAACACTGCAGCTATCACATTCAGGTAGAAAAGCCACCTTTGTGGTGCTCAGTAAGTACACACACAGTTTTCAGTGTAGCAAGGTGTTATACAGATATGTTACACAACATTTATTAAATAACTATCCATTTCTTTCGTACAAAAATAGACTGGCTCCTAAGATGATTAATCCTTGATTGAGGTGATAAGTGCAAGGTCTTTTCTTACTAGGCAGGGATTTTTGTTCCCAAGTGAAAAGTCATACAAACATAAAAAAATATTACAACACTTACAAGTTTTAGACTTAGTATCACAGTACAACCCCAAACGAAAATAAAAATGTGTTTTCACCAAGGGCTGCGAGTGAAGATGTTCACATCTTCTCATGTACTAATAGCAACTATTAACTCATTGAGTTTAGAAAAGCAGGCACATTTCAAGACAACCCGGCTCTCATTCGCCTTTATACCAAATATTTACCTCACCATCAAATGAAAACTGAAATATTACCAATATAGCCACAAAAAAGGAGTAAATGCCATCACAGTGAAGAGAACAGACAGATTTTGTACTGACTTCAGTAGAAGAAAGCAAGGGAAGATAATTCAAATAACTGAACCGTACAAATGGATGCAGACTATATAAAGGAACATGAAAAAACCTAACTGCTTGCTAGCCTTACAAATCAAACAGCTTGTATCACCAGCAAGATGATTGGAACACTACTTCAGTATTTGTGGAATGAATCATAAATCCAGCCTCTCCGTCCTAAAAATGTTTCTATTTAAAAGATGATGCAACAAAAAAAGCACAAGCACATTTGTATATACAACCAGAAATAGTGACTTGAATATTATACTGTTAGAGGCTTTTCAGTTTACCTGTCACACTGAACTTGAATTATTTCAGTTTAAAAGTCAATCACTCAAGCATTTACTAATTAAGAAAGATGTGGCTGACATAGTTGCTATAAATGAACTCTGCTTGAATGATAAGTTATTCGAAAATTGTACAATCAACAAGACATATTCATGGAAATCCGTGTGGTATCCCTTAAGGACTATAACGGCTGACAGCTTTGAACCAAGAGTGACCAGTGATCAGAGAAATCCTACCACAGAATATTCTAAAAAGTCAACCTCTTAAAAGCATATGTGAAAATTCAATTCAGGGAAAATTGTATTGTAGCTCTTTAGTTCAAAAAAATTTGCAACATCACATTTCTGTTGTCCTTAAAATAAAATTGACTGGCTTCCAGCACTAATAATTTCCCCATTGAATTCAGTGAGTGTAGCACACAGCTTAGATAGGCACATGATGTTCTTTACATATGCAAAGTTCTTCGTTTATTGTAACTTTCTTCTAGAATTTCTTTCCCCTACCCATTTTTTTTCCAGAGATTTCTGCCTAGAAGGCAGAAAGCTTAAAAGGACATAAGCAGAGAGGTTGTTCAAACTCAGTGCTTTGCTTTCATGCACACTGGATGAATCTGCCAGCAGTACACTTTTACTTCATCAATTCAGCAAGAAACAAGACTGCTCTTCAGTCGACATTCAGAAGCACCAGCCTGACAATTAATACAGGCATGTGACACTGAACAAGCAGGGAGAAGGCAAAGGGAAAAATCTTTTCTTAAATCCAGCCATAAATTTAATAGAAGTTAACAAATTCACTACAAGGTTTAACTGGAGCAAGATAATTAGAAAAAACACTACAGCAGATATGGAAATACAGAAACTGCCACCTTTATGACCTCCTAACAAAACCTGAAAAATTAGAGCATGGAAAGCAGGTTGAATACCAAATAGCTGCTTTTCTCTACCTCTGTCAAACCACACTTTAGAAAATTAAGGAAATTCTTTATGTGACATCTCAACACATCAGTCACAGCAATCAAAAACATCCATGTGGATGGAGTGCTGTTTCATTTCCAGCTCTCATTAGCATAGAATTCCTTTCTTCATCTGTCTTGCCCTGTCTATTAATGGGGATAATTATGCTGACCTCCTTTATAAAGCACTTAAAAATCTACAGTTAAAAATGTTCCTAAACAAGTAATTATATAATAATAGCAATCATGTATCAAACTTCAGTTATCAACTCATCACATGAAAGCAAGAATCTGATTGTTCCTGGAATTAGGACACAAAATTCAATTTCTCCACCGACATTAGCTTCCTAGTGCTTCCATCATTATTACAACAGCTGCATTATGCTAAAATGCACTAAAGAACCTGTCTACCACTGACTGACATTTTGAAGAATTTCCAAGCTTCAAACAACAAGAGACCCAGGACTTTTTTTTCCACCAATAATTTCCATGTTAATAATTTCCATCTTGTTAAACAAAGATGCTTTTGACCAGCGTCAAGCTCAGATGCTATTCTGAATCTACAGCCTGAATTGTTGCAATGACTCCAATCTAAAACAGGCTGTAGCACTTTGCAAATGTATTTTCCTGTTACATCCATCAACCCCTCTCTCCTTACAGGGGCTGGTCTACAAGGCCACATTTTCATCATCACCACTTATTGTCACCAGTTTCTTTTCTTCTTTTTCCTCTACATCCATATGTCCCTTTCCTTCTTTCAGCTGCATACAATGCCTGTAATCATTCAGTATGTTTGATGTGCACGTTTTTCTTTCATCTTGTGCTACTAAAAATGAAAAAAAGGTGAGAGGATTTGTTATAAAATTAAGCTACTTACCAACTATTGCCAGATTATGCTCTGAACCACATGCGATCTGAAAAAGAAATATGAATGACTAAATAAGAACCTGCTTGCCAGTAGGAAGACAGTCACAATTATGACAGGAAATTAAAAATTAACCTGAAACAAACAACTACAGTTTGTAGGATGCAAAATCAAGGTTGAAGCACTCTCACTCTTAAATGGAATTTCATTTGTAGCCTCACTTAGGGGCTCAGTGGCAGGGGTGCATGTTTGTTTGATTTTTTAATAAAGAGGTATTTTCTTTTCAAAATGCAGTCACCAGTGACATTTCACTCCTTTCAAGCAAGACTGGCCACGATTCCGCAAAAACATCACACCCTTGACAACACCCACTGGATCCAACAAGAGGCACAGAGCAAACACAGATTAAGCCATACAGAGATAGCAGGGAATCAAAAGGGTAATGCAGATCTCCATATCTCATATCTCTACTGTTTTTCCAGATGAAGAACTGCTCAAAGTATACAGGCTCAGTGTGCTAAACCTGATATGATATGATCCCCACGGTCATTTGCCCAGAACGGAGAAAAACTACCCTAGGATTCAACCCTTTCTTTAGCTCATTAATGATGGAAATCAGTTACAAATTTCTTTTCAAAGCACACTTATAGTCAGCGTATTTTTCATCCTTCTTTGCAGCTGCTGTGAACATGTCTGATGTTTAAGTTGCTTTAATGTATTGAGTTTTTGTACATTCTCCACCAACAATGATAATACAAGCACCAAGAGCAGGCCCCTGTCCTACTGCAAGGGTTTGTCTCTCCCACAGAATTCTTTTTGCAAGGTCACCACTGGCATAATTGGCTGATGTAAGACTTCACTTCACACAAGGTTACTCTGCTGAGTGTCCTCAAGTTTTTAATTTAAATAAAAGCAACCCCCTCAAAATCCTGTATCCGGTTCACTGTCTTGCAACTACTTGCTCATTATACCTACTACTAAGCTGGAGAAAATTAATAAGCACATTCTTCTTAAAGTATATTTGCAATGGCAAAATATAATACAGGACTATATGCTCAATTATATTAAAAAATAGAAGTCCATACCATCAAAAGTTTATATGGTTCTGTGCATGCATAGCTTTATAGCTTTTACAGCCAGAGAAACAGCTATAATCACCTCCATGTCTGCAGAACATAAACCCATAGAAGTTAATAAAACAGACCTCGTGCTCAGCTCACTGTGCTTGAGTATTTACTGGTGAAGAGACACCCAAGACTGGCACACTGAGTAGCTTGAGCACTCATGTTACAAATGAACACCACAATCAGTACTGCTCACAATCCACCCATGTCACAACCGCTACATGAAAACATTTGGGCAAAGCCATCCCAACACAACAATGGCAAGGAAGAAAAGAAAGATTCCTTAGGGCAGGGGTGCTGAGACAACACGTTAAAGCATTTGGGAAAACAGGGCAAGAAAAATAATTCACAATCCAGCATGGGCTCATCTTCAGAAAAATCAAGACAAAGCAGCAGGAAAAGCAATGCCTGTGCAAGAGCACTAGCAGGATTGCATCAAGTCTTTTATTCCACAATACCGCAGACAGGAAAAGCTCCAAGTCCCAACCATTAAAATACATCAATCACTGCCATACCCCACAGCACTATCCTCACCACAAGAACTAGCCCTACACAGGAGCACGGCTGACTCCTAATGCCCATTTACTGGCTAACGCTCCCACCTGTGCTTCTCAAGATGATAAGCTGATGCCATGGAAACAAGATCCACACATGAAAACACATGCAAAGGCTTTCTAGCAAAAAAGCAGAATTCTCTTCTTCACCAAATGCTGAAAATTGGATGCACTGAAGTTGCTGCTAATAGAATAAATGTTATCTGAGGTGTGAATAATCTTGGCTAATTCCCTAGGAAATACACTGACATAGGCAGAGATTCAAAAGCATCGGCACAAAAGAACTGCTCGGGCTGGTGGCTGACACTGCCAGGACCCACTCCAGAAACACTACATTAAAAAAAGGGAAAAAAAAAAAAAAAAGCCCCACACGAACAAGGTGTTATTTAGATTGTAAAAAACCTCCCCCAACAAAGCAGCACTTTTTTTCCTACATCCAATAGCAGCAAGGTACAGAGCCTGCAAACCAGATAAAAGAACGCTGGCAATCTCAAACAGCTTTGCACATGTAGCTGTTACCCTGGCCACTGTTCAGAGCCTCCCACTAGCCAGCTATCAGGGTGTGAGGGAGTCAATCAAACCAGGCCAGGAATGGCTGTGTTACACAAACTGGCCAGTGCTGGGGAGTTGCCCCCATGGGAGCCACTCATGGCCAACGCGTTGCAGCTCTGGGCCTGATGGGGTATAAACTGCAAAGCACACAAACACCTCTTCTGGGGGGGTAAAAGCCACCTCAGTGAAGTGCCAGCTTTGCTAACAACAACAGAAACCAAGCAAAATCACAAGTTGCTGAAGGCAGTGTTGTGGATTCACCCTCGACAGCCCAGAGCAAGGACAGCACACGCCGGGTACCAGCAGCAGTTCTGCGCTCCAAAGTAGAATTTGCTTGATTTAGAGCACAAGGTTCACCACACCTCTGCCTTATCACAGGGTGTCACCACCTGACAACACAGATTGACTTTGTAGGAACCCCCAAATAAAAAAAACATCCTTACAGGACTCTAAATTTAGCTTCCTGGAACACCTTGTTCATCATCTATGCTCCTTGCTACAGGCTATACCATCCACCCACAGGATTCCTGCTGGCCTGCACACCTATGCCTCTGGAGCTCAGGGGGACCACACCATAGAGGTGAAGCAAGGTTGCCACTGCTTAATGTACATTGAAGCCTTGCAGGTATTTCACAACATTTTTCTTACAATAAACTTTAAAATGTGGCACCCCCTTTTCTCCGTGACTTCCCACAACAGGCAACAATCAGCCAAGAATAATTGATTTGCTGGTACAAATACAGACCAGCCAGAGAACAGCACTGCTGAACAGATGTTTTATGCTTACATTAGATGTAATAAGCTCTGCAGTCAGTGCAGGTCACTGGGAGAAGCCTGGTATTTACTGCAGCAACTATAATTTTCTGGCTACTTCTCTTCTGTCCCCACCCCCACTGTGCTGCAGAGAAATTAAATTCCAACAGACATCTGCATGCTTCCAATGGGTAAGTACATTCAGGGATGCTTATAAACACACAGTAATGCCTTCTAATTGGGCAATAATTTTACATTACGTTTTAATTGAAAAAAAAATCACTAATCTTAATGACAAAGCAGAGAGACTGTTACTGAGCAAAGCATTCTGTGAGCTTAAGAAACACGACCCCTGCACAGAACACAATTCACACTAAAGTTCCCAGTTTGGAGGGAAATTTGAGAAGAGTTGTGAAGGATATTGTGATCTCTATATAAATGATCTCAAAGCACTTGACAAATGTCTATAAGGCAGGCAAAGAATGCTTAGGGACCATCTCACCCAGAACTTACTTACCTTATTATCTGTGCTCTTTCAACCATACATAGATTGTTTGTTTCCTCCCTTAAATTGTGTGCTAGCAAGCTGTTTTCTACCTAGCAGTGGCTGTGGTTCGGATCCATCCATCCATCCAGATTTAACACGCGTGGTATAAGCAGCCAAGCGACCAGCATTTTATTAATCATAAATAGTATGATAAATAGCATAATCACAGACATAAGCTGCAAGGAAAGACCTTAGCACAGCAACCACGAACTCTGGGCAAAACACCAACATCTTTCTGCAGCCTACCTATATGCTTACGGCCCACTCCTAACAAAAATTAATTGACTGAATGTAAAACCAGCGGGTCATGCAAAATAGAGAAAATATTTCACTTAAGATTAAAATATTTTTCTATCTTAAAAGCACTACATGAAGAAGTAAACTGCCGTTTAGTACGTGTTACATAAGCATTCCCACATATACGTATGTGTATACATATAAAAGACAATATATGTACGCATATTGGGAAGAGAATGTTATCTACTAAAGAAGATGTTTATCAGGGAAGAAAGTTCAGACAGAGCACCACCTTTTCTGTCTGGGATAGAGATCTCACCTCTGCAGACAGCAAACAAACATATACAGGACAAGACTCCTGTGGATATTTAGATATACAATCTCCCTTGGATTTCAAAAGGTAATTAAGAGACAAAAATACCTTTTGTCAACCATCCCCTAAGGGATTTCTGAGCACTGTAATAAAACAAGTCTGACAAAGTGTATAAAAATCCCAGTTTCAGGCTAGTACCATGACCACGAGGCTGTTCTTTCTTTTCTTTCTGTAACCCCAGGGCTTTGATTGAGGATCTGTTGTGCAACCCACCAGGAAACAGATGGAATCAGAACTGCAGGCAAAGTCAACCTCCCACTGCAGCAGAGGGGAAGGGACAGTACAGGAGAGGGTGCAAGGAAGAGGCACAGGGAGCTGGACTCACAAGAGGGATTGCAGAATGAAAAAATCACAAGCATCCCAACATCAGGGTGTTTAGCTAGAACAACAAAAATACCTCAATGCCATTTATTTTTGTTTCACCACCCTATAAATGCATGTCAATTCCCTTCAGTCCAATTATTTCTCAAAAACATGAAAGGCTGTGGAGGCTACCATCACTTCTTAGAGATGAGAGCATGATGTACAAAGAAGATTTTTAAGGATGAATGAAGATATGATGCTGAAGTTGCACACAGATTCTAGTTTCTGTCTTTCTAATTGCAACAAAGCATTTTCTGGGTGAGAGAGGGCAGGGGGCCAAGGGAAAGAAACCTTTGAAAGGGTGGGCACATAAGTACTTTTATCCAGGACTTTAGCGATGGTGTTTCATGTCTTTTGACAAATTTCACTGTAAGGAAATTGCCAGGGCCAGAAGATGGCAAATTTTATTCCTCCTGAGATCAAAAGTCCTAATGGAAGGAGAAGAGGTGACCGAGAGACTGCAGATCAAAGCTTACGTAAGACAGGAATCTTCTCTCCTGGAGCTGTTCTTCCATGTCCTTGATTAATGTGTATAACTACAATTTGTACTGTTTGACACACTCAGCGCAACTACATTTGTATGCAGAATTCTATTGATGTGTAAAAATAAAGTAAAAGGAAGCTAATTAGCAAAGCTGTCCTGCTTCCAATGATCCTTTACTAGGAACTCTGTGTTCCTCTTCTGGATCATTTGACTCCTGATTGATAAGAAAGCAGCTTGCTAACCTAGTCACATTCCTTGGCGAGCACAAGACTAAGTTCAGTTTAATGCAGAACATGTTCCTAGCTGCTGGCTGCAGCAGGTGAAAAGAGGCCCAGTGTCCCATAGTTCACAAGACATTTTCCATTAATCTAATAATCTTCTTTTCTGCTTAAGGCAGATTTTTCTGTAGTTGTGTGATTGGCTTTTTAGTTTCTATGTAGTTTCACTTTCCACTACAACAAGAAAATTCAGAGGAATTTGAACTGAGCCCATGTACTAAGGTCTGGAAGAAAACATTCCTTCTCAAAACACACCTGACCAAAAGCTAATGTGCCATGTAAGTGGACCTTTGCAAGCATGGAGGAAGAGAGGAAGCATTAAGACATTGCTAGGATGCAGTAAGCTTTCAAAGAAAGATTTTATAGCTCTCTGTACCTTCCAGAGTTATGATCCATGCCCTCCATGCCAAAAAGTAATTCCAAGCCTGCATCACTTGTAGCACAAGACACAAAATGCTTTTCCCCCATGCAGCATTTCCCTTGCTTCTCCACCCACTGTTTTCAGAGCCCCATCTTCCATCATTCAATATCCTGCCCTGCCAACTGTCTTACAGTCACCAAAAAGCCAGCTGGCCACACCAAGAGCTTGCCTTTACACCCTCCATGCCACGTGTGACATATGTATGTATGTCTCTGCACACATTCCCTCTCTGTGACACTAATCACATGAGAAATTGCTCTGCTCTCCACTAACTGAGCACCACATCTCCAGGAATGCCTTCTTGTGGCTATCAGGATGCAGCTGCATTTCTGTGATTCAGTTGGTACACCTTGGGTCTCAACTGCTTGCATGAGATGGAAACATTTGTTTAGTACAAAGGAAAAAAAAAACCCCCACAAACAGCAACAACATAAAAACCCAACCACCAATAAGAAAAAAACCCTCACAAACAAAAAAAGCCCACCCACACATGCACAAAACCCCCCCAAACAGCCAAAATAAAACCACATACCAAAAAGCAACTAATCTTTTAGTATCAGACAGGAAACACCACAACCCCAAAACCCTGTCATTAGTGATCAGGCACAGGAAATGAAAATAAAAGAAGAAAGAAAAGCTACTTGTTAAAGCAGTCAACATTTTCATGGAAGATTTACATCACAGCAACCCACATGCACCTCCTAAGTCTACTTGAAGGCAAGTGAGGTCACACTGAAAAACTGGTCACACTGAAAAAATTAAATATGGACTGTTTGCCTTATGCTGAGGATGGAAAGACTGAGGACATCAACAGTAAAAGTAAGTAAAAGTAAGATCAGTGTCCACCAATGAAAGAAACCTCATCTTTAGATGACTCCAGAACAATACAAAAGCTGCTGAGACCTCAGTAAGAACACTCAATGGGATTAGGTTTTAGTAGAATGACAAGAATGTAGCCAGAACAAGTGTGATAAAAGTCCTTACAAGTCAGCAAGGTCAGCTGGCTCTTCTCTCTTGCCTGAAGATTTTCCAATTAGTTCTTGTATCCTTCTTCAGGCAGTTCTCTTCCCTCCTTGGGGGTCTGAAAGCATTAGCATCTTTCATTCCAGGAAAATCAAGCTCTGCCACTTTCACATCCCTCAGCCTCATGGGTCCATCAAAATTCTCCATTTTTGTAATCAAGACCTCAGCCACAAACCATTTTTTGTCTGTCCCTTCATCATTTTTGTAACTAACCAAGTCATGGTCATTCAATTTCAGCTTGTTTCCTGTAACAAGCTCTCCATTCAGTCTTCATTATATTGTGAAAATTAAGACTAAAGTATCCCTTCTGATTGATACAGAAATCATTCATCACAGCAGCCCTGTTAATGTGTATGTACTCCTAAACCTATGACTGTGCAGAGAAAATCCCACAAGGCCAAAATCCTCACTAACATTACAGACATCCAGATATGAGCTAGAGGAATGGGGTCTTCAGCAAATGCACAGTTTTACCCAAGGGAACTTCTTCACCATTTGTCTCAAAATTACTCTGATTTAGATTGTTTCATGCACAATTCCCAGCTCCTTGCAGTCTCAGTGCCACTCTCTCCTAAGATGAATGCAAGGCACTAAGATGAGTACCTTACAATCTACTTGGGTTGGCTTTGGGGGCTACAACTGGTTTGCTCTTTATTTAAGGCCACAAACACCATTTTGACATAAGAAATTAAAGAAACCAACACCACAGAAATGCAAAGTTTCAAAACCTCCTTATACACTGATTTGTCTCTACCATCAACACACACATCCTTATGATCAGATTATTCTGAGGTTTTCAGGTCAAGAATTGCAGCTTGTAGCATGCAAAAAACCCACTTGGTATCTGTCTTTTCTTCTATGCTACTGTACATGAAAACAACAAAAAGACAAAAGTTCACTCTAGCATATAAATGTCATCATTATCTATCTGAATGTGCTAATTTCTAGTACTCTGAAATTAATGAAATGGTTCTGTTAAACAATGATTAGAAAAACATTCTGTCAAAATATATATCATTATCAATCACTTTATAGGCTTAGAATAAAAGTCATGACAGCAAGTTATTATCTGGCAACAAAACATTTAATTCCACTTAAACAACCACATCCTTTTGTGGATGTGTAACTGCAGTTTTAACTTTTTCAAGAGAATTCCTTGTGGCAAAGCAGTCCACCATTTTTAATGCATTTGGAATCTTTTCTGGAATATTCAGCGCAGCTGGGGAGAATCAGAGAGCAACCAAACATACATATCATGGGCACTGAGCTCGCTCAGGAACTCAGCTCTCCCCTAACTGTGCTGTTACTGCAAGACGTGTTGCTACGATTCTTCTCCACAACAAACACACTGCAGTGAACTCGGGACACACAGCCTGCAGGATTACACAATAGCACAAAGCCTGGCATTTTTTCAGAACTCAAAAGAAAAATAGCACTTCTTATAAAGTTCATACCCTCAAACAACTGACTGTCAGGGTATTCTAATTGGATGCTGTGAAGAGACAGTGTCCCTAAAACACCCCCTTAAAGGAGACAAGTGCTGTAGCGTGGCTGTGGCTGCCACTTCCTTAGGGCCAGAGGGAACTGGCCCCACCAATGTCAGGTCTGACTTTGCTCACCCTTCTTTTCTAGCATGTGGGGTTTTTTTAATATCCTTACAGTATTTTCTTCTTTCACATGCTTTTCACCCATGCTATCCTTCATAAATAACTGCATCCAAAACTCCTGGCAGTACTATCAAAATAATACCACTAATGATGTCATTCTGGAATATTACCCTTATTTTATAGTGCAGAGGCTTTTTTTGCTTCTTCCAGCAGTAAATCCAAATTTATGATAGAATGTTAAACATCTCGGTTCAGCTTCCAGCCCTGGGATGTGGGAAGACTAATTTTCAGGGAAACTACTAAATGTTCATGGAAGCTCTCATGCAAAATTGGATTGAGCTTTCATTTCTGTGCTAGCCCTGCTGACCTTAGTACTGCTGCTTGTGTAAACTGGCAGTACATAAGTACAGTGTCATTGAAGGAAATAAAAAAACCTACTTAATTTCCAAAACATTTTATGTTACTTGAAAGAAATGAGCAGGTTATTTAAAGTACAGAACTACTACTGTGTAATATCATTAGAAGCGTCCCTTATTGAACTCAATGCCTTTGGGAAATATTATTCAAGATGACTAGCAGCTGTTCAAGGCTGGAAATCTTTGCCTGATTTCCAGCATGACACTCACTGACCTCTCCCTCCCCCACAAACATGCACATAAAAATAAAAATGTTATCAACTTAACCCGTAGCCAAAAAAATGCCAGCACATTAAAAACTTATCCTAAAATATGACAAAATAAATACCGGAGGAAAACAAAAACATTTTTCATACACCAACTACCTCAACTTGAGGACAGAATTTTCTTGGTTCATTTACTTTCCAGAAGAGCTGCAGGCATGCAGCTTCTGTATCCTTGTACAAAAATACCAAGCCATGAATTTTGCTGACTGTCCGTTCCCTTACCTCTCCAAATAAATGGTGCTTATGTCTTTAGGGTATCATGTAACTCTGCTCTTCAGTGTTGGATTCTCTGTTTCTGTAGCACTTACTAATAGCACAGCTCCCTAAAGCAAGCTTGCTGGAAATAAATAAAATGTAAGCTTGCTAAGAGTCCAATGCAAAAATTAATAGGAAAGCTCTTCTGAATAAATAAGAATACCATCTGAAAGTACTCAAATAGAGACTGAGCCCTAATGCTAGACACAAAAGAAGAATTAGGAAAAAAAAAAAAAGTCTGAAGTGACTCTACATAGCTGATAAAAAGGCATTTTTATTAAAAAGCTGAATTACAGAATCACAGAATCATTTAGATTCAAAAAGAGGTTTGAGAACGTCAGTCAAGATATTGAGCAGGACTGGGCCCAACACTGGGCCCTGGGGAACACCACTTGTGACCAGACACCAGCCGGATTTAAACTCCCAATTCCCACCACTCTCCGGGCCCAACCATCCAGCCAGTTTTTACCCATCAAAGAGTGCAGCTGCCATGGCCTGCCAACTTCTCCAGGAGAACACTGCAGGAAACAGTGTTAAAAGCTTTACTAAAGTCTTGGTGGACAACCCCAGCCTCTTCCTCACCCACCAAGCAAGTCACCTTGTCAGAGGAGATCAGGTTGGTTGAGTAGGACCAGCCTTTCATGAACCCCAGTCTGATTCCCTGGTTGTCCTGTACATTCCACGTGATGGCACTCAGGATGATCAGCTCCATGACCTTCCCAGGTGCCAAAGTCAGGCTGACAGGCCTGTAGTTCCCCAGATCCTCCTTCTGGCCACTCTTGTTACTCGGCATCACATTTGCCAACCTCCCCAGTGCGCCGGGACTGCTGATAAATGATGGAAAGTGCCTCAGTGAGCATTTCCATGAGCTCCCTCAGTACCCTCGGGCAGATCTCACCCAGCCCCATAGACTTGTGTGTGTCTAAATGGTCACTGACCATTTCCCCTTAGATTATGGGGGCTTCATTCTGCTTCCCATCCCTGTCTTTCAGCTCAGGGGCCAAAGAAAAACTGGCATTACTACTAAAGACTGTGGCAGAGAAGGCATTACTCAGCTCAGCCTTTTCCTCATCCTCTGCCACCATGTTTTCCCCCACATCCAATAAAGGATGGAGATTCTCCTTAGCCCTCCTTTTGTTGCCAACGTATTTATAGAAAGAATTTTCTATTGTCTTTTTTGGCAGTAGCCAGATTGAGTCCTAGTTGGCCTTTGGCCCTTCAAATTTTCTCCCTGCATGACATTCCCATAGTCCTCCTGAGCTGCCTGCCCCTTCTTCCAAAGGTCATAAACTCACCTTTTTTCCCCCTCTGAGCTCCAGACAAAGCTCCCTGTTAAGCCAGGCTGGTCTTCTATCACCGGCTCATTCTTCAGCGCACAGGGACAGCCTGTCCCTGTGCCTTCAGGATTCCCTTATGAAAGAATGTCCAGCCTTCCTGACTTCCTTGCCCTTCAGGATTGCCTCCCAAGGCACTCTGTCAACCAGGCTCCTACACAGGCCAATGTCTGCCCTCTAGAAGTCCAAAGTAACAGTTCTACTGACCCCCTTCCTTACTTCTCTCACTTCATTTCCTACAAAGGGAACAGGATGGGTAGCAAAGGTTCTGCAATGTGAATTCATTTAGAGTTCTTGAATCAAAACTCCAGAAGAAGTTCATAAAGCTTGATAAATGGGCAAGACTGAGACAGACAAAATTTACTGTGGTCAGGTACAGCACAGTAAATCTTTCTGGATACCAAAAAGAGTCATTTAGACTGTTCACATATACAGAGAGATTCTAAACTTGTTGGAACCTCTCAGGGGAACTATATAGTGTCACTGTGCACAGTTCACCAGAAACATCCATTCAATGTGTAACTGCAACACAAAAACCAAGAAATTAGATTAGTTTAGTCCTAAGCACACAAACAATCCAGGTAATCTTTTAATACCAGTGACTCCACTAGAAACATATATTTGATAAAGACTTCAATTTACAGTGATATTCCCAGGGCCTCTCAGAGCCAATTTATAATTTTTTTATGGCTTTTTCATTTTTTTGTTATTATAATTGTGTATCTTTAAAATTTCCTGATCAGAATGCCATACACTGTCCAGGACACTGCCTGACAGAAATCCAAGTTTCTTATGTCTGCATTTGACATTGACACATTTATCAAGCTTTTATCTCATAAAAAGTAGGTATCACATTAGACTGACAAGATGTATTTTCCATAGTCACACACTCACTGCAAGCAACTACATCATCATCCTTTAAACTTTTATTGATCAAAATTCATGTCAGCCACACCATTACTAAGCCAAGGCAAATACCAGGCTGACAGGCCTAAAATTATTTGAGTCATTTTGTTCGGTCCTTTAAAATGCTGGCAGGGCATTGTCTTCCACCTAGTCTTCTGAAACTTACCTGACATTCTGGGAAAAAATTATTAACATCAACAACCTATACAGCACTTGGGCCATCTCTCCTTAAATTATGGAAGGGAAAAGGTTCAGCCTTGATTTTTAAAATTCTATCTCTAGAGGCTGAAAAAATCCTGGTATGGAGAAGAGAATCTCATCCCTTTATGATACTTCTGCTTTTTCCCCCAAATGCAAAATAGAAAATACTACTAACACAAAATTTGCCTTCCTAGGGTTTTGCCAACAGACGTATTTAAGATGTTTTAGTATTGACAGTGTATAGTCTCTTGTATTTGTCTGAGAGCAAACTCACCCTCAGTATCACAGCTCTTTTCCTATCCCTCTTAAATGGAGCTGGTCATTTTGTGCTGTAGTAGATCACAGGCCAGGCAGCAGCCAGTGCCTTTTGCTTCTTTTCAGGGGAGTGGAAAGGATTTCCCACCTCCTGGATACCCCTTATAACCTCTTATTTCCAACTTGCTAATGACTGAGAAACAGGTAACGAAGCTTTTAATATAAAATGACCCTTTCACTCCTATGAACCTATTTGACTCTTCCTGAATAAATTGTAACCACAGACATTCGTATTGCAATCACAACCTTTTTCCATAAGGTTTCATACTGAAATATTTTGTTGCATCGTGGCTTAATCAGGAGAGCATTTTGTTCTTTGATACAGACTAGAAGGGAGTTGGCTAACCTAACCAAGGTGAGGAGGGCAGAGATACTGTCAGTGACTTCTTGCATTAATTCATCTGTCTTCCTGCTGCTCAGAAAGATTACAACATTCCCACATGCACAGAAGTCAAGCTCCTATCCTCCTACTGTTAAATCGTATTTTTTCTGTTGCTCTCACAGGGTGGCTCTGTAACAGCGCACAGGAATCATCAAGACAGACAAGACAATTTTTCAAATAGCATTTCATGAGCAGTACTATATTCTCATTACAAAAAGGAATCGATGCTTTAAAATAACCCCTGAAGACAGGAACACATTCCTCAATACTACTAGAGAGTCATTGTGAAATATACTGATTAGGAATCCCTTCAAAATACCTGTTTTCCTTCCAATTTGTAAAATATTAGTTACATAATATGCGGTTTTAAAATTCTAGCTTCATCTGATACAACAGTCTATGCCACTTGACAGAATACAAAATACAAAAACTCTCAAAAATGGAGTTCTAATATCTTTTAATAAAGTAGCAGCATTTTTGCAACAGATGAAAAGTACTGCAGGTTATATTAAAATCAACAGCCCACCAGACTTCACCACTAATTACAACGCACACCCACCTCTTGTGCACTTGTAATTCCAAGTGGCATCACTGTTTAGCTGGAAATCAAGAGGCAGCAATCCTTCCTATTTCAGAATCTTCCAGACATTTGGTGAACTCATTTAACCTATAACAAAATATGCAGCCCAGCTAAGAATAACAACAACAGGAAACCCCTTCCTGGATATTCTGGAACCTGATTAGACTGAAGCAGCACTGCATAACACAAAAACCCACCCTGATCTGCCTTGAGTTCTCAGTCAATCAGCTTCAGAAGTGATTTACTCTCACAAGGAAGGTCATCATGTGCAAAAAAGTTAAGAACTACTGCTCAAGTTGTGTTGTGCAGGAGGTGAACTGTGTGTTCTCCTGCCCACACGTGATGTTTACACACTGGCAAGTATCAGGAGTGTTGGAGTCTGTCAGTAACCAAAGTTATTGCCATTCTGACTTGAGCATTCTCTGGCCAACACACCATTCCTGGACACAGAACACTTGAGAGCTGGAGGTCACATTGTCTTCCCAGTCCATTATTGCACATGGGGTTAAACATTTACTTCTTTGCACAGACTCTCCAATATCCACGCTAAATAAAAGCTACATCCTCTTAATGGAGGCGGTCTCTGCACAGCACAGCTGCCCTGCTATTACCATTTCAAATAACAATGGCAATTGAAGTCCATCGCTTCCAATTACTGAAAACACATTTAACCACTGCAGACAGGAAAAAAAAAGACCAATATCTGATTTTCCAACTATTTCAATATATTGGATTATCATCTTCTGTAGCAGATTTCACCTCAAAAATATCTGAGGTGTTCCAAAGTACAAAGCAGCACTTCATCCCCAACTACTTGGCCAAAAAAAACCTGGAATGGTAGTTTTAAGCAGCTTGCCTTTCCAACCTAGTGCTGAAACACTGTGGGTACTTACTGGATAGGGGAAAGTTTGGTTAGCCATAATACCTTTAGAATCATACAACCTGAAAAATATTTTGATTATGTTACATTATCCAAGAAAAGACTTTTTACCTGTGAGGGAATGTCTGTTACATTTCATATCTTTTTGAATCTTTACACCTTTGTCATATTTGCACACAGCATGCAACCTTTTTTCTTACTAAATGCCTGAAAAGCTTTTTTTTTTTTTTTTTTAAAGAACTTGCACCTCTCCAGTTGCTCAAAGAGTGTTTCACAGGACTACTGCTGGAGATGGAAGCAATCCATTCCTGAGTTCAGAGGATCAAAATATTCTGTAATTCAACTGCTGAGCATCATTTGTCATACATGTTGGACGATTCTGGCCATTCATTCATTGCTGAATTCTTCACATTGCTTGTGTGAGGTGAAGCAAACCATCTGCAAATGTCATACCCACTCCTTCTCACGGACTACTTCTCCTTTTCCTATTCATCCCCTCTTTTCACCCCTGCAGTCTCCTGCTTTCTTTTCTTTCTGTGCGCACAGAAAGGACATCCTACATTCACCCACAAGTAAAAGAACAACTGAGATAAGTTACTGGGGAAAAAGAGCCAATAGATGAGCAAACAGTGTGTGAAGATGTTTCAGATCACTTGTAAGTGAAAACAAGGCAATAAAATATTCTGCAGATTTTCCTGGTGGACTTTACTCTGTAGTCTGCCAGGGTAAAATGATCTCCTAAAACAGAAAAGGAACAAGGACTGAAAGTAAAGGGGAGTGCAAAGTTTCTCTTTTCCCCTCCTGCCTTGGAAAATTATCAGGCTTTTTAAAATTTCCCATATACTGTTTCCCCATTTTTCCTATCCTCAGTTCCTCACCAAAGAGCAACCAACCTTGTATACAAGAGAAAGCAGACTACTACTGCTAACTTACCCATACAGAGGAACATATTTAGCATAACCCTAAATTTATTATTATTAGGAACATACGTAAGCCCATACTTAGAAACTAAGTTTCTATTTCGGACCTTCCTGAGAACAGAAGGCACTGCTAATTTTAAAACAAACAGAAATAAGAACAAGCTCAAAATTACACTGCACCTTTAAAAAGAATAATTTCAGTATAAGACTATGATTTACAGAGCGCAAAGATTTTGCTTCCTAAATAATTTTTAAAGGAAAGATTTTTCACATGCTTTTTTACGCAGGCTCCATCTTGACTAAAAGGAAGGTAACAAACATAAAAGGCTGGATTGTTCATGAGACTGCCTGAAGAAAAAAGGTTCTTTCAGGTCAGGATGAAGGGCAGTAACATTCACCTCAGCCTCAGCAATTAAGAAAATTGTTTCCGTCACTACAGGCATCGTCTCTTGAAAACTGAAGGAACAATGTATTCAACACAAACATGAATGAACAGTTGACCAGACAGAAAAAAAAGACTAAAAATATACTTGGATAACAAAAGATTTTTTTGGAGGGGGGAAAAATGAGTAGCAAGGCAATCCATTAAAATTATTTCCCTGGCTTCCATTCAGATGCTGTCCAAGCACAGCTTCATTGTTTGGCATGTCGCTTGCATCGCCTCACGTCACCTTCATTCTCTCACTCAGATAACCTCAGATAAAAATATGCAGAGCCCTATTCTAGGATTCAGCAATATTAAACCAGTAGCCAGCAGCAAAAACTGGGGCTCTCTTGATTCAAAAAGAATTTTTAAAGCCCTTGTGAACTACAGAGAGCAGGGAGGGTGAAAGCTTTCACCAAACTGAGGCATAAGACTCTGTCAGGTTCACTTACAAAGCAGGATGTGTTTGTTATCCATGGTGAGAGGGACATCCAGTTACTGCATCTGCACATTCCCACAGGAAGGTACCGCAGCTGAGGGAAGGGAATGCTGAATCTGACATCCATTTCATCAGCCTAATAAATTTTAGATTAATTACAGATGATTACTTCCCACTTCACTTCCACATCAACGGCTGTTTTTTTGCTTCTCAAGCCTCTTCAAGGCACAATATTGGCACCCTTCAGTTATCTGCCACTAAAACACAGGACTGCACACACGCCTGTTCTGCAGAATATATATGAATGTATGTATGTGTGTGTATGTGTATATATATATATATATACACGAAAATAAAAAAATATTTATCCAATTGCAGAAGATAATTCTGGTTGATGGACCCCCCTTCAGCACCCTCTCAAAGTAGCAGAAAATTGCACCATCAAGCAGACAGGGATATCATCATCATCATTATTATTGTTATTATTATTAGTAGTATTATTTTGGTTTAAGAAAATGCTGACATTTTATGGTTACAAATCAGGAATAGCCAGCTCACTGCCCAGTGAGCACAAATTAAGGCTCCTGCTGATGAATGGTCTTTTCAGCCCACCTTTCTGGCATCCCTTGTGTGCTCCTCTCCACTGTGCAGCACACATCTTTTCCAGTCCTCTTCCACTGCTCACGACTGCCGCCTCACTGTCAGACATAAGGCTCCTCTCCCTCTGCAGAGCACGAAAGGGGACATACCTTGCCCTGTTGCTGTGTTGCTGCCTTGCCTCTGCAAATCATCCTGGATTATCACCACAGAGCAACAGAGAGACTGAGATGCAGCCAGACATCAGCAGCCCTTCCATTTTCAGCATGGTTCTGTCTTATTAGGCAGTATGCCTAAACTAGTAGCAAAACTAAAAGCAAAATAGGAAGGATGAGTTTGACAAGGGAGGCCTTATCAGCCTTTGCTGCCGTCAAACCCACCAGAAATGGGGGAAGGGAGGCACTTCTAAAGGCAATGCTTTTCCACACTGCAGCATCCAGGAGCCAGACTCGGCTGAGCCCATACACAATAGACACAGTTGCCATAGCAATGGCATCACAGGGAAATTTTTCAGCAAAGCTGCTTGCTTTTCACCAAGGTTACTTTCAGATTACCACTCAGCACAGGGATCTGTATGGATCAGACAACATCTTGCATCTGTCTGGAGCTTGCCTGCATGAAAAGATGCGACGGCCACGCCACAGGGAAGAATAAGGCACTGCACAAGTAAAGCAGGGAACTGGGCTCTCAAACCACCCAGCACACCATCTGACAGCAACAGCTTGCAAGCTAATATATTGTCACCTCACGACAGACTAGAAGTGTGATCTGTTGGAATCAAATGTGCTTTCATCTTTTGTTGTGTTTTCTTAAAAATTGCTAGCTTTCAATAAAGATCTACGGCACGTTTCTGCAACAAGGGACTTCAGTTTCTAATAGTGATCACCACCTCAAAAAAAACTCCCCAAGAAGAAGAAAAAAAATAAAACCAGGGAACATCTAAGCTGCTGTTTTTACAAATACTTTTATCATTCCACTAACGCTGTTAAAAGGCAGTGAAAGTATATGGTGCAGCATGTTTCTTGAGAAAAAACTGGTCACAAAAAAGAGCCCCTGAATAATTTGCAAGCTTAAACTACACCAGTGAGTTATTTACCTTGTTTCACTCGGTCCTCCTAGTTTTTCAGATAAACAAAAACACATCAATCTTTTCCCCCTGAAATGCAAGGTTGGTTTTTTTTTTACTCAAACATTTAAGCTGCGATCAATTGTCACTCCCAAAAAATAAAGAATAAGGACTTATTCAAAACATAAACACCACTTGAGAAAACACTTCTTCATCAGCTCTTTCTGCTTAAAGGAGTTTTAAACTTTGGCATTTTCAAGTTTTTGGCATGCAATCTCTTGACTGGAAAGCTGCAAAAGTAACCCCCACATAATCAAATGGCGCAACAAAACTGCTTTGCAACTTGCTCACAGGATACAAACATCCAAAAAGCTGGCAAAGAATCAAAACTAATCAAATTAAATAGGACTCTTCCTGCATTTACGTCTTGCCATCTATAAAGATAACAGCATGTTCCTGAAATACATCTTTATGACAAACAATAAGTAATTTCAGCATCAATTGTGTATACATAGTTCCCAGCAAATGGCTGTCACACCACACCAGAGAGCTTCATTAGAGGAGAGTGCTACAGGCTCCTCTAGAAGACAGGCAGTTCAGAAACTGTCTGCTACAAGAGCTGCAGAGACACAATTATACACCCAAGTCTTGACAGTTTGGGGAAAAGAATCACATTAGCTCTGATGAGTTTTAGAAAACCTTCAAATTTCTTGGCCCTCAGTTAATAAAGGACATTGCAGCACAATAGATATTAACTTCACCTCTGGAAGAACAGGCAAGCACAAGACAAAAGAAGCTATTCCAACAACTTAAACAGGAACAAGCTGAGTCCTCCACCATATAAAGTCATGACTGGGTAGCCTAAGGAAGATGCCATCACACAAAAAAACTTATTCCTGTTGCAGGAATAATTTGAGTAAAGTCTCCAGCTTGAATTAAGAAAGTATGACTGTATAATTACAATGGTCCTTGTGCTCTTAGAAACTTCACACATACAGCAGCATGGCAGAACCATGGTATCAGAAGCAATGCTAGAAAAGGACACACAAAATCACAGGCACCAAATTCTGAACTACGGTGGAAAAGAACACCTACCCCTTAAAAAGAAAGGCATCCTCAATGAATAAAACTGGAAGGAGAAAAAGCAAAAACTATGTAGGCAGAAGCTAACTCTTAGCAGGGCAGGAGAAGGGGAAGAAGGCACCCTTTTGCTGTGCACATTTGGGAGCATGAGAAAAATGTAGGTGAAATTTGTGGGAGAAGTCAAAAAAAATCTCATCATCCTTTATCCTTAACACATCTGCAAAAGAAACTCCATTTGAAAGGAGGACTTCCAATTAGAAGAACAGGAATAGCCTTATTTCAAATACAGTAGAATATTAACAGTTAATGCAAAATCATGAAACCAGGGATTTGCATATTAAGTTATCTACTGCATTAGAGAACAAGCAGCTTGATTCCCCTTCTCCTCACTGAACTTCTGACCAAGGTTTAGGACTGTCTCGAAGCCCTTTGTCTCTACCCTAAATAAGATAATGTTCCTCATCACTCAAACACACATCCTAAAAGCAAAATACAAGGAAGAGAAATGTTAGCTTGTAGCAGAAGTCTGCCACTCCTACTCACATATTTATAGCACCAGGGTTGAGCAGAAGGGTTGTAGAATTAAAAATAACAATAAGGATATTAAGGACTCTGAAGACAAGTAATCATATGGGGTAGCACACGAGGCACAAGGAAAAATGCAGTCTAACAGTGCAACTATCCCACTGGGAAAGCCATCTACAGGTTAATAAAGCATTCAAGGGAAATGATGATCAAGTACTGATAATACAGCTTAAAACAGCAGTTTTGAAGAGCTCCCATCCAAAACCACAGGAGAAAGGCTTGCATATTAGTTATGGGAGAAATTACAAGTGCAAGGGGCCTGAAATTAGGAACTACATTAGAATTTGTAATTTGCCATACAACTTTCCAAAGAGACTGTTTTAGTTGCAAGGTCAGAAACACCAAGGACAGAACACCTAAAGCATTGGGAACATCATCATCTCCATTAGTAACTGAAGTTAAATTATTTTAAGATATTCTTGGCCAACACCATGTTGTGATAAGCATTCTTACAACAAGTTGAGAGGAAGGGTTTGCATCTCTGAGCTCAAACTTTGAAAAGCTTCTTTAGGAAATTATTGGTTTTAATATGAACTTTTCAAGTTTTTGATAGGTGGTTTTTAACAAAACAGGTAGCAATTTTTTTAAAGATGTGAAAACAAGGACATTTTGTGAAACACCCCATCTTTTACTACAATAAGAAAAGCAAGGTGGAAATTTGCTTAATTCTGCTTGCAGGAACAATTGCAAACTAAAAGCCAATTGCAAACCCAGAAAAGCCAGAGAAATAGGTCAGCCTCTCTCCTTACAGGTGACATGGAGTTGACAGGACTGAACAGGATGAACATACTGTTCACCTCCATGGCAAGCCTGAAGAGGTTAATTTAAAAAAAAGCCACAAAAATCCCTACATCACCTCAAAAGATTCTGAGTTCTGAAGAACCCCTCTACAGGCCTGTCTGCAGTATTGTCAAAGGATTTAGTCATTCCACAGGGAGAGCCAAAAATTTTATAATTTTTTAAAATGAGATCTGATTAAAATTTAACACAGTTAAATAACATATCTAGGAGTTTAAATACCCTACATCTAAAACTGATGGCAAGTGGAAATTGCAAGACAAGCAGGATCTTTGAAAATCAGCTGCTTTCTGTGTCTAAAACAGCAGAGTATGACTTAAACCAGAGCTTCAAAAACTTTGGGCTACTACCTGCTCTTTCCTATCCAGACTGTCACAACACACTGCACAAGTGTGATGAGGTTTGGGTGCCTTTCGTGGTAACAGTCCTATTTCAAAATAAAATTTCTGTTCAAAAGAGTTTGACCCAAAGGAGTTACACCCCAGAGTGCTGCGTAGCCCTTCAGAAGGATCTTGAGAGGCTGCAGAGATGGGCACAGCAGAACTGTCTGAAATTCAACAAAGACAAGTGCAGGGTTCTGCACCTGGGGAGGAATAACCCCATGGAATAACTAGTACAGGCTGAGGGCTGACCTGCTGGAAAGCAGCTCTGTGGAGAAGGACCTGGGGGTCCTGGTGGACAACAAGCTGTCCATGACCCAGCAGTGTGTCCTTGTGGCCAAGAAGGCCAGTAGAGTCCTGGGGGGCATTAGGAAGAGCATTGCCAGCAGGTCAGGAAGGTGATCCTGTCCTTCTGCTCAGCCTTGGTGAGGCCATACTGTGCTGAGCTCTGGCCTCCTCACTACAACAGAGACATGGAGCTCCTGGAGTGGTTCCAGTGGAGGGCTACAAAGATGGTTAAGGGTCTGGAGCATCTCTCCTATAAGGAATGGATGAGGGAGCTGGGCCTGTTCAGCTTCAAGAATAGAAGACTGAGAGAGGACCTCATCAATGTCCGTCAGTATCTGAAGGGAGGGTGTCAAGAAGATGGAGGCAGGCTTTTCCCAGTGGTGCCAAGCAAGAGGACACGAAGCAATGGGCACAAACTGATGCACAGGAGGTTCATCCTGAATATGAGGAAGAACTTCTTTAGTGGGCAGGTGACTGAGTGCTGGAACAGATTGCCCAGGGAGATCGTAGAGTCTCCTTCCCTGGAGATACTCAAAAGCCATCTGGACAATCCTGACTAATGTGCCTGAACAGAGAGGTTGGACTAGATGACCTCCAGGGGACCTTTCCAACCTTAACCATGCTGTGATTCTGTGACCAAGCTAGTATTCCTATTCAGCAAAATACTGCTCAGGAGAAAATCTACTTCACAGGTGACACAACTGCAGGCCTAGAACAAGGCAGCAAAACCAGTCAAAGTCCAGAAAGTGAGCAAAGACCACACACAGTTTCACCTTCTCCTTTCATTACCACATTAACTCCATATCCATGATTAAAGGCAAAATAAAAGAACAACTAAGAAGAAAAGCCTTGATAGCTTAGGCAAGACCTTTACTTGGTATTTAAACATAAATAGCACATAAAGCACTATGTGATCTTGTCCACCATGTGGTACATGCTGTAAATTGTCTTTTTAGGAACTGAAGGCATCTCCCTTCAGAGTGAAAGCCAGGGAATGCTGTCACTGCTACTGTTGGCACACGTTTGCTTACCCCTCTATGTTTATGCTCCCTGTGTCAAGGCTTGTGAGCTGGAACAGCTTACAGAACTATACAAATGCTGAATTGGGAAGGTTAGAAAAATCTGCAAGTATGTGAAGGCAGGGCAGAACGTGAACCACGAGATGGTCAAAGGATTCCCAGAGCAGCTGATTCTGAAAAGCAACAGTGACACGGAATATTGTCCATTTCAGTAACCTGCACTGGGAAATTCACAGGATTTATCTGCAACACCCATAGTAGCGAAGAAAGGTTTTTTTTGTTTTGATTACACTGCTGAATTATCACAGTAAAGCTGCTCTCAGATTTAAACATAGAATTAATGCTGCTAGCATCCATGAATCTTAATATATTCAGTTCCCTAAACTGTCTATGCTACTACAGCAACTGAAGGTGTCTCAGTCTGAAGCATTTATTCTCCTGTCTTTGAAATGCTATTAATGTTATCATTCATTTATTACACAGTCTGGAAATTATGACACTGAGGATGTCTCTTCTTTTGAGCATCCAAGCTGCTTACAAACCAAAGCCTTGCTTTCACAGGCATTTTCTCAGTATCATTCTACGTGCATCACAAAACGAAACAGAAGATTCTTCAGTGGTCTGACCACTCCACACAAGTGATTTCCCTACAGTCACAATGAGGAAGAGTTACTGGCAGAACAGCCATCTGCCCTGTCCATGCTGTACCAGCATGGATGTTCTGTTCTGCAGAACAAGTCAAGCCAAGATTAATTAAAGCAGGTTGAAGACACATGATCATGCCCTCTGCACCACCCTGCTTTTCTGAGCACAAAATGCCTGCGTCCCATCTCCTGTTCTCATCACGTCTCTGAGACCCAAAGCTTGAGACAAACAGGGTAGCAAGTATCGAGCTACCTTATTTCTCCTTCAATTTTTATTTTAACGTGATCAATGGTAATCCCTCTGCTTAAGTCAACAAGCATGTGAATTTACACCATTTAGCAATGCAGTGGAAGCTGAGAACATAAGAACCTTGCAGGCTTTGGCACCTAAAGTCTGAAGGCCTCTGAACCCAATTCTCTTCCTTTTTCTGGATTAATAATAGATTCAGACTCCAAAAGATTCCTGAAAAATATTCCCTTTTAGTATGGACCTTTCCCAGCTGCCAAACAGATAACTACCTTTCTGTCTTTCCTTCCTACTCTTAGGTCTCAAATCTCAAGTAAATATTTGTGAGTGAAATGTATTCCTTCTCAAATAAATGAAGGATAATGAAAACAACTATTTCTAAGGCTAAAAACGATGGTGTGTTTTTTTAGTCTATTATCATCCCCTGCTTTAGATGTCCTCTTTAAGGTCAGGACACAGACGAGCACACAGTATACCAAAAGACTTACAAAAAGGGACTATTCTGAGCCACAACAATTAAGCTCCATAGTGGCAAAGGCGGTCAGCAGAGGAAACAGAAGAACTTCAAAATTATCTTTTTTGGTTCCTTTCACAATTTCCTCTTACACTTGAGCAAAAATTCTTATAACGGCTCTTCTGGGAATTTTTTTTCTCCCTTTCTTTTGTAGTTTCCACTTCTTGGGTAATTTTGGCATGTCCAACTGGTTGCTTAGAGATGCTTCGGTTTTTATTGCTCTTTTTCTGTTTGTACTGTAATTTTATTCTGAATGTCACCTCTAGCAAGACTAGTTTTGCAAGTGAAGCAAGAAACACTAGGAAAAGCCTTTTTAAACAACCACACTGAAGTCTACAGAGCAGCATCCTACCTAGCTTTTCCTCTCCGACATCTGGAAAGTGTAGCCAAGAGTCCTGAGCAACATCTAGCACTGTCTCACATGAAACAGCAGGCAGGTCTCTAGCAGACTGTCTTACAGGACAGGACAGGACAGGATGGTTTTGACCTCTGGCAGTGAAAGAATGTTTTAATGGAAGGAAAGAAAAAAAATAAAATAGGCACTGCTAAAACCACCCAGGAAAGCAAGTGTGTAGAGTAGGGGAGAGGAGGGAGGATAAAAGCAGCAGCATCCCCAGCTCCCAGACATGCCCACTATCCGATGCTAACCACTTGCTGAGCCCATCTCCTCTCGGATGCTTTGTAAGACAGTGCCATGCTGTGGACACTCTGCTCGCTGCCGCTGCACTCTGCAGTCTCTGCAGGTACAGTAGGCCTGTTTCCTGACCCACTTTCCTCACCAATCTCTATTTAGCTCTACGCTAGTGATGCTCCTGGCATGACAATCAGATACTGCAGCCTGCAGTGCAGCTCGTTACAACACATTCGCGAGCTCCGAGTAAATCCAGTGGAAAAGTACTGTGTATCAGCGGAGCCTAATGACACTGAAGGCATTCTCACCAACTTACGTCAAATGCAACAACACACAAGTGTTCGAGAGATTTCAAAGATGCCTTTTTATTTTAAATCTACTGAATCTGCTAGGCGTAAAGTAAATCCAAAAAGATCTTTCCTACTCAAGGGCTGCAAATGGCAAAAGCTATTAGAGCTAGTACCTTTCCTCTGGATTACCTAATCAATCTTATTACTTGTGCCACTTAAAACCTGCCATAATTCCTTCTACCGTCATTTATTCTTAACTAGGGAGGGACTCTGCACCTTAATGTCCAGTGGAACTGTAAACCTAATCTCACTAGAGCTATTAAAATTATCTTCTTACGTGCAAGAACCAAATTTCTCCTTCAGACACAGCCACTTAGAATTAACTTCAAATTCTGCTTGCCCTTGCAGTTAACTTCAGATTTTACTTGCACATACATGTGTAAGGGATAAATTTGTTCTGGAACACTAGTGATTATACCAGATAGCTAGGACTGTTCTGGCTCCAAAGTTAAGGTGTAATAGGCGAATACCTCTGAGATCAAGAAACTGGAGGTTGGTCATATCTCATTTATCTGCAAAAAACCCCAGACATCTCTCTTCCTTTGTACAGAAATATTGTAACAAATGACCACAACCTGGGCCTCAGTTAAGAAATCCAATTGCCAAGCCCCTAAGTTATATGGTAGTAATCCACTATACTATGAATCCTTCCTGGGCACTGAAGTGAACTGGAGAGTTCTGCAGTGAATACAGTACAGGAACATCATATATTGCTAATATTTTGCATGTAGAAGGCACTGAGATATGGTCTTAAGGGTCTTACGAACTCTCTCTTTGGCAAGACACTGTTTCTATTCAATGGAATATTTTTATACTTAAAAAACTCATATCCTTAGTCAAAAAGTTTTGAGAGTTACTCAGAATCATTATACCAAAACATTTTAAGTGTCTGAAGATTGAAAACACTGAATTTAAAACACTAATACGAGCACAAAGGTATTGACTGATGATAAATAAAAGCAGCAACAGAAAGTTAAGTACTGCAACATACCCTGTGGGGCTATGAGTGCCTTAGAGGAGCGGATCATTTATAGAAGGTGGTATGTACAGGAGGGAGAAAAGCAGTCCCGCTGTGCACAAGCATAAGTTCAATCCTCTGCAGGAGTTTATTCACGTGCAATATGACCAGTTTTGCTGGTGAGCAAGAACTATTACTAAAAAAATTCTTGTAGCTTGGCAGATGCCACAAAGTGATGGCATGATGGTGGTGGTTTTTATTTTTTTTTTCATTTGCACTACCATAATCACACTAATTTACTAAATAAACCAAAGATTCCCAAAAATGGACCCCAAAGTGCTTATGTAAAATCTCTGCAACAAGAAGTCTAATTATCCATTAAGTGGGATGATACCAGCCAACAGCAAGAGAAAACAAAATTAAACATCCATCAGAATCTGCAATTCATCCAAATTTCATACCACAGGCACCTATAAATATATGAGTCATTATTATAATGCACAAGGTAATTGTATTTCATCACTCATTACCTTGACCCAAGGAGGACCTCTCATCTTCAGATGGAAGATGCAATGCAGACTTGCATTTTTATGACTAAGGAACCCTGCAAGAAGCACAGCTTACATAAAGCAGCACCCTTAGACTAGCAGCTGTGTAGATACAGAAGAAACTCAACATCAAAAAACTACTGCAGACTGCATCTTTTACCCACCATTGCCCTCACACCAAGTATTTCACACTTAAAACCAAGACAAGCAGACAGAATCCAACAGGGCTCTGCAGGAAGGACACAGCTGGGACAGTTGTTAGTGGCAGATCTACCATAACTCACAGACACCTGGCAAACAAAGAAGGCATTTAGAGGTACAGAGCTGCTTTGTTCCTACCTACGGATAGGATCAACAACACCACTAAGAGATTATTTTGCTGCCTTGTTATTTATTGAAGATAAGATCACCCTCAGGGCAGTCCCAGGGCAAAAAGCCTGGCAAAGCAGAGATCCTCTTGACAGTTTTTCCTCAGGACTAAATTTTTCAGCTCATTTGGTTTTAGCTTACTGAGCCATGCACCACAAAACTAAACCTAGACCTTCGGAAGTTGCTCCTCTAACCTCGCATCTGTGCAATTCAAGTAGAGAACACACAGTGAGGCCTTGGAGTTTAGGAAGAGCAAATTAATTACTATACTGGATCAGCCTACTCCAGTGACAAGTGTTTCACAAGCACATAACCCTTGCTAGACAGTTACACAGTTACACAATAACATACAAAGTCTATTTTCAGGGTCCATAAAAGTTTACACCCTTTCCAGAGACTATAGAGATCTTTGTTTGCATTTTTTATGTGCACTTGGAAATGCTCAATACTGGCACCCAAACATCCACTGAGCCCTGCTATGATATATTTCCTTCTCCAAAGCATTTGTTATTGTTTTTAATCAAACAAAAGCTGTCTAGGAATCCAAGGCTCTAATCTGAATTGTTACTGCTTGAACATCTGTTAAAAAATTCTGGCTGCAAAAGTAGAATGGATTCTGGTTTACATGGAAAACTATGTAAATAATAAATATCTGGCAAATCAAGAAAGCACTTTAGGGGATATAATCTAAGATGCAATCATTAAATTGCTTCTCAGTCCTAGACTATGGAGTCAGAGCAAGAGAAAAACCACAAAATAAACATTGGTTTTGATGGTTACTTTCAATGTTACTGTGCTTCATAGGCTGACTCCTGGTTGATTTGCAAATCCACACATGCCCCTGGGAGTGGGATCTCAGATCGTTTAGCATCATGGCAGATTTCCAGTTCTTGGCAGGAGGGTTGTTTTTCTCCATGAATCAGCAACTGTCCATCACACCACAATCTGTGAAGTGAAAAACCCACCTCATCAGCATAAACTAAATGCATGTATGTGTGTATACATCACAGAGGACTTTTTGGTCTCTCTCTCTCTACAGCCCACATGTGAGGACTCATTTGCACAAGCACATGCATGCCTCTGAAAGCCAACCACACAAGGAAGTGATTTATCTCACCTTCTGCAGTCCTGTAATGCTTTGATAACACATCATCTGCATGGCAAGCCTTTAAATGTTATGGTGAAGAACACAAACAGCAACCCATCCTATTTACTGCCTTCTCCTATCAGTGGGCAACTCCAGAGCCAACCCCACTGTGGTCAGCTGCAGAACAGCTGCCTGTGCCTTCTGCTGGAGAGCAAAGAACATTTTCATTGTCAGATAATGCTTACCAGTAAATGCATTCTAAACACCCATCAGCAAGGAAAACAAGAGCAAGTAAGTTGCATTTGAAACATCTCCCTGAAACGTGCTCCAGAATTTTAACAGCTCTCTATAATACAGATGATGCTTCTAAAAAATGATAGCAAATGAGATGAACGCTGCCCCAGTAAAGTGAACTTATTCTCAGAAACACTCTGACAAGCAAATCATGCATTTTGGAGATGTATTACAGAAAAGGATGTACTAATAATTCCTCATTTTATTCTTCCTGTGTCTGTCTCTTCCTGATACACAAGAGATTGCAGTATTCCTATTATATGGCATCGCTGTGCTAATATTAAGTAACAACAGATTTGCTGTCTGCTCAAAAATGCCATTTTGTAAAGGAGGCAGGGGTAAAAACTACTATCATCAGAAACCCACTCTTAAAAATTCAGGAATCAGCCACTCCCACCCCCCCGTGATTCACAGTGTGAATGCTAGAAAAACTATAACCTGATCCACTGGATGAAGCAGTTCAGCAGAATGTCTGGGTCTTCACTGTTTCCTCTGTTTGAATTCTACGTTCAGGGCATTGTAAAATTTACCCAAATTTATCTTTTTTTCCAAAATCTAATCATAAAACCTATACTTCAGGGATATAGGTTCACAATTTGAGACTAAGCATAAATTCACTCAGTAAACTGGTTTTGTTTCTTGCAGCATGAATTCGCACATGAACTGAAGATCATTGAATACAGAACAGCAAAGTTATCAAACTGCAGCAATGCTGTCGAAAGGAAAGCTTTTTTCTTTCTCTTAAATGCAAACACATACTTTATTATCAGCTGCATAAGGGTGATCTATGTTTACACAGCTCAGAGCTGGATTTAAAACCAATTTTAACAGCCAACTGTTTCAACTTGCATGTAAACAAACATACTGCATTTCTTCATTAGCTGGAATTTGCTGCAGTCTGTCAGCCATCTGTACTGTCTTGCATTCTGTTCTCTATTCAGAGCACCACTATCAAATGTTGGTGATATAGTATTGCTCTCTTTGGAGACATCATGACTACACTATAAATAGTTTAGAGACATAAACCACTATTTCTAACAGTTGTCTTAATATCTGCTTTCTCAGAATGCATTAGGTTGTTCTATTTCTCATCCAGTTTTGGTTCTCAGCACCTTTTTTGTGGATACAAGGGAAAAAGATTCTACTTTGGCTCTCTCAGAGGTAAAGAGCAAAAACTGCAGCCCGAGCAAGACTTTATCCAACTTCCTGCACCCCGCAAATCCAGGATGCAGAGACCAAACCCCAGAACATAACCCTGCAAATATCTGCAGTGCAGTACAAGGGTGACTGCACAGTGCACAAGAGCCAGGCTGTCCTTAAACCAGCTAGTTTAGGTGCTAGAGCCAGCCCTGGGGCACCTGCACAGAGAGATGCCAGCTGACCCACGCACTTACTGATGTCACATCCAACCGAAACCAGCCTGGAATCTTGCACTGGTGCAGCTCTGTGCTGGAGCTCAGGAGCTCCCAGAGCCTTGCAGAGCCCTGGCTCACCACAGCCAGCTCAAACACCAGCACAGCCCTGGCTCTAGCAGTAGGGAGCACAGCACAACCCAGTCGGTGCCACTTGTCGCCAGCCTTTCCCTGGGGTCACAGTACCTGCAGACACACCCTTGAGCAGCCTTACAGCCCCCTGAGCTCTGCATGCCAGAGGCTTTCCTGATGGCAGCACTGCATCCCAGACCCTGGGGCTGCCAGGAGGCTCCCAGTGCTGGCACCACAAGTCCCCTCCAGCCTGCAGTCAGACCCTGGGCTATTGGGCTGCTCTAAACCGCTCCAGCTCTCAAGCAATTCCAAGGGGACTACAGCACAGCTGAAGACACCACCCAGACAGTTTAGCTACTGATCTGAGCACTACTTTCAAACTTCAGAGGACAGGCAATAGTATCTTCAGAAGACCATAGCTCAAAAATCCAAGCACTTAAATAAGGGGCTTTTGTAGGCTGCCGAGTCATCCTCTCTTTTAGGAAGTGAACTGGCAGTGAGACAGGAAACCTGAAACATACCTTAAACCCCAATTTTTCCTCTTCTAGGGACAGCAGAGCACTCAAATATTACTTGCATAACCAGTACCACTTGACAAGTCATGCAACCACAAACCACAAAGCTACTTGATATCCATGTTAGTTTTTCAAAGCGAAAGCTGCCTCTTCAAATATGGCTTTTCAGCTCACCCAGTGGATGAGTTTAAAACTTTTCAGGAAGAACTTGATGCTCTGCCTTCAAGCTGACTCCAAGACTTACATCATACTTCTGATTTCAGACCTGCAGTGCTATAAACCCACCTTCTTCCAACAGAACAAATTTGCTGCCCTCCAGGAACAGACTCACGGCACATTCGTGCAACACCAACAGAGCCGTCCCCAGTCAGAGGTGTCAGAACTCTGAAAGCTGATTTTGGTGGTAAAATTACCAAGAAGTGATCATGCCTTATTCTGAGAGATCCATTTCGGCTTCAATTCTCAGCTTCTGACTGAGGAAAGTGTGGTGAAACACTATCTAATTTTATTATCCTGTCAGCCGTATACAAAGGAGAGCAAGACTCACTGGTAATCAAACCATGAGAGTTTGCTATCCAGTACTCCATGACTAAAACTCAACCTGCAACTCAGCAGAAAAGTTCTGCACATTTCTAACCCCTGGATAAGTCTGGGGGTTTTTTTACAGCTTAATAAATCTCCCACTAGAAATCTCTTCCTTTTCCCAGCTTGTGCCTCTTTTTCTGGAACAGCAGCAACAAAAATGCCTACACCCTTGTGTCCAGATCATTTTCAGCAGAATTTTTGTGTAGAATTAAACAAGCCAAGTTGCAGGCGTGAAAGCAAGCTGCCAGAGAGGCTCACAGCCACAGAATGCTCCAACAGAGCTGCAGTACCACTGTTACAACACGAGCAAAATAAACTCTGACATGCAACCATTTAGGGAGACAGGATACAAAACAATTCCTTCTTCTCCTTCGATGCCTACACTTATCAAGCAGTAGGTTCAAAGCAGAGCTGGGGGGTAAGAAAATACAGGTTTGTTTCCTTCAGGTCTGTTCCCTTCTGTGACTGAAAGAATGAAAAAATGCAGTACCACTGTCAAAATTTTCCAGCTCTATTTTGGCACATCATCTCTCAAAACCAGCCTGATCTAAAAATTTCAAGCATGTTTAACTCAAGAGCCCTTGACAACATCTAATGCACAGGCTATTTATCATAAATTGAGGTGCTTATTTTTGGACTTCACCTTGAAACAAAGCAAAGAATGTCTGTTTTGTCAGTACCAGAAAAGTTCATAAATCCTGCTAAATGTATCAATATTATGCATTTCAATGGTATTTTACATATACTGCAGAGGTATCCACAACGCTCTACAAACTGCTATGACTTGTCCTCTCTATGTGAACAATCACTGTATTTAGCACTTTTAAGTAACTAGTGTGATTTCTAAGGTACTTTTAACATGTAAAAAAAAAAAAAAAAAGTGTAACTTTATTTAGCATTTCTCCTTTGCCCATTCCACAATTCTTACACATACACACAATGATACCACTAACTGCAATAACCCTCTGGAGCTTCACAACTAGAGAGAATTTTGAAAAATTTGCAAACCTGCAAGAGACATCCTTTGTAGTGCTATGTTTTATATATGAAAAGACAGCAATTTCACACTTTATCACTTGCCCCAAACGCTGCTGTTATACAGAAATTCAAATTAATAGGTATCACAGGGGATTATAGGTTCAATGGCAAGCTGCATTCAGAACAGTCTTTTTACAGTCTTTGCCTTTTAACCATCTCAAACTTTTTCAAGCACTTCAAACAATCTCAGTCCACTATGGCATCCTTTCAATGCCTTCAACTAAATTGACAAGGCACCTTTCCAGCTACATGTATGGGATGTATCACTTCAGTGCTGTTCAGTTTTCTGACTTCAGAGCATGCAACACCAGCAGCCACCATCTGTGCTACCAGCACTGAAGGAATCAACAACTTGGACTGTCCGCACATGGAAGTGGGGCTGACCCTGCTATGACAAGGCAGGAAAGCCTCCAATAAAGCAGTTTCCCAATCACAACCAGGGGCTTGGTATCTTCACTAGCAGTGAGCCACCCACCTCAATACTTTGCCACTTGCTCTGCACACAGGGTAGACCCATCTTCTCCCCATCCATGCTCGAACCAAAACACATTTGCAAAAGGTACCCAAGCACCCCTACAAAAGTGCTTTACCTGCCATGAAAAACTACCACGTGCTCTTCCATTCCTTATCCTCCTCTGCATAGGGCAGCTACTAGGAAGTAAATATCAGCTATTCACCATGCATTAAGCCTTGAAAAGCCAAGGCAGCTTGCAGCAAAAGACTGGTGCTTTAGGTGATGTGCAAATATGCAACTCTTCAAACCCCAGTGATTTCACCACGGCAAAACCAGACCCACAAGCAACATGGTGTATAAGAACAGCAGCTTTGCTGCTCTTGCAAAGAACTGAAAAGGTTCCTTGTAGCTGTCTTGCAGATTTCAAAGAAAAATAAAACCTTGGGCTACGTGCTGTTTTTCCACAAAATTGGTTGTGAGGCCTTGAATTCGAATCCAAAGTAGAAAGTCCAGGCATACGCAGAAAATAAATGAAAAATAAAAGCCTTATTTCTAGCACAGTTATTTGTGGATAGAGCTGACTTAACATGTCCAGAGTAATTGAGGTGAAAAAGTTAGCTTTGTGCTTAAAGGTTCACATACCGCTGTGAGAAAGGAGAAAAATAAAGGCAACTTCTTCAGACAAGCGAAGATCCTTAAAAAGAACTGCAGACAGCATACATGATTCCAGATGACTGATACTGCAACTCAGAAGAAACACTCAAATAAAAAAGATTCTCATGAATCAGGACAGTCTTTTTCAAGAAACATTTTAATGATTACAAAGTCACATCTGTGTCACCTCTAAGCTCCTCTGTCTCATTTTCTGTTTACCCTTGCAGAAGAACACAACATTGCAGACATCAGGTTTTTTAATTTTCTGAAGAGCAGAGCCTGTTTTTAGTGAATTAATTTCAATAGCCTGTCACACAGCCTGTGCATCTATTGCTACTCAAAAGAAAACAGAGGACAGCGAGAAGGACACAGAATTAGTCTTTGTCTTATAAATTTAGAGCAAAACTGTCAGCGTAAACCAACTTAATTTTATATGACAAAAGAGCAACTTATGCTAGAAGATGGCACACAACTAGAGAAACTGCAGAACAAACCCTGAAAATCAAAATGATCATTTTTAAGCCTCCAGATCAAGGGCTCTGATTTTCAGTGTGTGGATAGTTAAACTGCAGAGTAGCTTCTCAACTCATTTTCTACTTTGCAAACTTTGGAGTACAAGGGAAATAAGAACAAAGAGGAAAGGACAGCTAATTTTAGTATTTCTGGGCTAAAACAAAATAACAACAAAGAACTACTGAACCATGAAGCAGTTTTTCCAAGCTGCTATTTCAGTTACAATCTTTCTTTTCCCAAGTCAGTGCCGGAAAGAAGATGCCAGCTTCTACCCTATCAGAGTAATACAAGCACCTTATTTTATCCAGAGGGGCACATTGAGAGCTCTGAACTGCTTGCATAATGCCTCTATACATTTTGCTGCACCCAAAATGTGTATTATAGCTGACAAGAAAAAACCAGCATGATTTCTTCAATTTCCTTCTCTCTCACTGCTTGCTCCTAGTAAGAAGCGTCGCTCCTGCAAAGTGAACTTGAGTCTTGCTCATTACATTTTAACAACTACCCTAAAAACTCATCCCTCTGACAGCTTATTATTACAGCACTGGACTGAAGCTTCATAATTCTCAGTCTCAAGCATGTGTGGAAACAGTTTTGAGGACAAAACCAAGACCTCGGGATCACAGGATTATCCAGGGTCAAAGCGACCTCCAGAGGTTCAGTCCAACCTCCTGCTCCCAAGCAAATCAGCCATGAGATCTTTTCCATTCCATAAGGCTCACATGGTACAAGCTCCCCAGGCAGCCTGTTCCTCTCCTTGATTGTCCTCATGGTGAAAAAGGTTCTCCTTACATTAAGTCCAAACCTCGTGTTTCTATTTGTGTCTTTTGTTTCTCCAAGTTCATCTTCCCAATGAACCTCCTTGTAGGTACTGGCAGGCTGCTACTCTGTACCCTTGAAACCTTCTCTTCTCCCTGCCGAACAAACCTAGTAAGATCTTCATCATGAGATTTTCATCCATCAGTTTCAGTTAAGAGTAAACAAGGTACCAAGACAGTTACCTCCTCAAAACAACCCCCCAAACTTTCAGGTCTTAAAATAAATATGTGATCTTCAAAGAAACTACAATCATCTCACAAGAGGGGACTTTTGAACTCTGATTTTTCTAAGGAAAGTTACCTTTTCTGCAAGTATCTACTCAGAACAACCCATCTTATGCTTTCAGCATCATCAATACTACTCTAGGGCTGAATAAGTCTCCTGCAATTTAAGGATTAATGGATTGGTTTTAGTCACTGTTTCAAAATAAAGCAAACTGAGAACAGAGGGTGAACACTGAAATTTCTCTCCTGAGTAGCAAATTACTGCAATAAATTTGGGCAACCAAATAGAAAGCTAGAACAGAAAATGCTATGCTGCCCTCATGCACAGCAGCATTAAAATATACTGGGTTAGGTTCATAATATTGCTGTTGAAGTTTGCTCTTCTCTAAGGATCTATGTGCTATTACTCTGCAAACCTTCACAAGAATAAATTATGCTTTCCAAGCATTAAAAACACATTAACATGACATAGGGCATGGAAAATCCAACCTTCAAATACTTACTGAATCCAATAGATCATAAACCAAATCAGTATTAGAAAAAAGAGGAGGGTTACATTAACTAAAATAAAACTCTCTGGAATAATTAAGTGATTTTTCAGCCACTGTGATAACACATATTCCAATGGCTTAGATATCAGTGAAAGAGTCATTTAGACACAATTTCACTTTTAGTCATTTACTGGAACTCATAACCCTCTGGCCCAATTCCAGAAGATTTCTCAAATCCAATATAAAAAAATTTCAAGTCAGCCTGAGCAGCCTATACCATGCCACAAGAACTGCCACAAGACACACACAGCAACACAGCAGCACATTTTAGAAGTGTCTTCATTTTTTAGTGCTCTTCAATTACATTAAAGAAAAAAAAGAGACTTGACAACAAACATTAACTTCTCTCATCATTTCACTGACAGTGTTATTAGCCACTTTATTCACTTGTCCCCCCATAAGAGACAAACTCAGTATGCTTATTCTTGCTCATAAATAAACGTTTGATTTCTTTAAAACATTTGTATGGAAATAAAAATCTGTTACACTTAATCATCTCCAGATTTACCTTACTGCTCAAATAAAAAGGCCTAATTAAGCATTCTCTGTATAGCTGAATATAAAACTGAATGTTTGTCAAACGACAGCTAGAATATTGTTATCCAAAAACATTTTAGAAACTCAGTTGAAGATACAACAGTACTGTGAAGCTAAATTAAAGACATGAGATTTTTTTAAACAGGCAACATGAGGCTGCAATCTTGCTATTTCACTTCAGCATTAGAACCCGCAATTTCATGTTTTCAGGATTTTTTGAAAACAAGCTTTCAATTCATTTTTTTTTAAACCCATCACAATTACCACAAGCCTTTCAAGGAAAGGTTGAGGAAAGGTTGCCTTAACACACATACTCAGCTTCTCACAGACTATCACTGTCATCACTACCTTAAATGAAGCTCAGGTACACACCTTTTACACTAGCAGTTTCTATGACAGCCACCAGAAACTGAGCAATCTTACAGCTTTGCAACATGGTGGGCAACTCCTCTGGATACTGCAGAGCGCCACTGACTTGAGTGCACCTCTCTGTATCAGCACTGGGCTCGACCCAGGACCTCCTGCTGCATTTCAGGTCTCCTGTCAAGAGTACTACAGAACGGAGTGTTGCCTGCAAAAGAGTATCAATGGCTTCTCTACAGCAGATGTACTATGAAGAGTAATACTGCACATAGGAACGCTTGCTGGCTTTTACTTCATGCCTTTTATTCTCCTCTGTCCATCAGACACTGAAGTGCTCTATTTAACCATGTGGGTTTTACCCCTCTTCCTTTTGCAGCTGTTTTCCTAAGATAAGCTCTGAACTGTGCTGCTGCTCCGAGCCAGCTCACCTGCAAAGATTGTTTGAGAACCCTGCCCACTGGGACATGACTCAGAACAGGAGACAAGAACACAATGCTTTCTGATCTTAGCATGGCAATGAGACAAGAGCAGCAGTACAAACAGTACTTTGCAACTTCTAGATGGGAAGATGCAGTTGGGCTTACGCACACTCAGCTGACAAAATAACTTTGTACTCGTGTAAATCCACTGGTGCATTCCTTCTGCTCCCTCAGGATCGGGAAGTTTGCCTTGTTATAGCTGGCAATGTGCTGGTCTTCAAGCCTTCACACATCTCCATCCAGTAATGGCAGGTTTGAAATGTCTTACAAAGACAGAAAGATAGGAGAGAAACATTTGGGGGTTTTTCTACATGTAACAGTGCTTATGCTTTGAGAAGAAGGTGGAGAACGTAACTATTGACCACCAAGTATTTTATTCATTTCAGCAACTCTGGGGGCAGAATCTGCCAGGGGAGGACAGGGGAAATGTGCTGCTACATAGCCAGAGCAAGAAAAAGACTATTTAATGATCAGGCAGGTCAGCTCTAAAACTCAGCTGAAAAGTTTGACACTGATCCAGGGGAAATAAAAGTGTTACTACATCTCACCTCAAGGTACTGCCCTTAGCTGAAAGAAAGGATGAATAAGAAGCCATACCTTCAGGCTTCTACAGTATAGAAGTGTCTTCTTTCCAAAAGCAGGAGAATGTATAGTATATAGCATGCTTGAGACAGTGACTGCCAGGCCTGAATGCTATCCCCCTGAAGGTCAAAACTCACTGTAGACCTTGAAGAGCTTTCAAATGCCAAGGACACCTCCTTATAGCCACATAGACACTGCAGAAAGTCTTTTCTCTAAGAAATAATGCACTGAAATATCCAAAAGTTTATGGTGAATCACACATTTTCAAAAGAGGTAACAAAGCTGTCTCTGCAGACCGTCCCTCCCAGGTGCAGGTCCAGCCCTGTGACAAATGTGAACAGTGTGACAGGCTTGTCTAGGTGTGCAGCTCTGGCTGCCCAGCAGGCACACCAGATGGCTCTCAGTAGGGCTACACAACAACAACTCTCTTGGGCAAGAGAGCAAGAGAAAAGAACAGAGGAAAAAGCACAGCAGCAAAATACCTCATTAGGAACTCCAGCTAAGGCCTTTGTAATGATTATGGTACTGCATGAGAGATCTTTGTCAAATAAATTATGAGTGAAAGCAAATTACCTGAAGTGTTGGGAGGTGCAACTTGGACAAATGTAAAAACCACAGCTTTTCTAATACCAGTTCTATAAATGGAAGTAATCCTCTTCAATTATTTCTAGGTGTATGTAAATTACATGTAACAACACAAAAACAACACTTCTTACATCTCTGCCTTATCATGAATTTAATCAAAAATTACTAAGTGAATGACATTAAAATGGCCTCACTGAGGAACTAAGCTAGAATTCATAGATTCATTTTTGCCAGCTCAAACATAAAACTAATTTAGCATCACCGTTCCAAGTGTTTTAATGGTTTTGATTCCTCTTCCCGCTGAGTACCAGCCAACATACAGCACTGAATGAGGGTTAGATGGAATCCAAATACAAGTATTATTTGGTATATTAAACATTTCTCTTAATAAATGCATAAGCATACAATACTAGTGCATCACAATCATATTTATCTAACATGATTTTGGACTTTGGTCCAGATTCCCCAAACTATCAAAACAGAGTGCTTAGCCCCATAATTACAAAAGATGAGAATGTTTCTCTTGCCAACACAGGACTCAAAAGAGAAGGCACATGCAGTCTCATTGAATGGAAGAGATGTTTCCTGTTATGGCATGTTACCTGTTGCCAAAAAGATAATAAACAGCAGTATAATCTGAAATCTCAGTAGTAGCACAGGTTATATAACAGAAGTTGTCAGTAAGTAAAGCAAAAGAGGGAGAATACAGGCAAAAAAAGGGCTGAAAGAGCAACCTGGAAGGTATCTTTAATTTCAGCATAGGTACATCAGTAGATCCTCACACACTTAGCATTACTAAATTTGAAGTCCTCAGATAAAATGACTTTATTAGAATTCTCTCTGACATGGCATGCTGAGTATGAATGCAACATAAGTGAATAAATGCTCCTTTCTCACTGGCTTTCTGCCAATCTGACTGCAAAACAGAGGCCTCACACACAAAACCAGCCATCCTTGAAGACCCTGAATATCAGCAGTGCACTCCTGACTCATTTGGCCACAAGACATCGAAGATACCTCCATGTACCATGCAGAAAAGCAGAACAGGACACTACGCTGTCCTCATTTCTTAAAGAGATGGGGATGGGGCACATTATCTCTCAAACATTAAAGACATGAAAACCACATCAAATCTTATTTCATATTTCTGAACAGTTTGTCAGCCAAATTAAAACATTTGTATCTTAAGATTATTAAACACCATCACTGTAATTCATAAATACTATCTTAATCTTTCTAAGTAAAAAAACACAAGCATTTTGTTTTTCATGCTCCTCCAAGCAGTCTGCATTTCAGACTTGCTGTGGCAAGGAAAACCAGAGACAGCAAATTAATCCTGTAAGACTTAATGCAAACAGATGAACCAAGAGAGAGCCTAGACTTCTATTACTCTGTTCCAAGTACTTTCTCATTTCCACAAGTTGCAAATCTCAACATTATGTTTTGTTTAGGAGATTTATGTGTAACATGGAAACTGAACAAAACAATTCCTGAGAGAGTTTTACAACTGACCATGTAAATACATTTCTGTAAGTCTCTACATTTTTCTTAGCCTCAATTCTATCTGACAGAGGTTCCAGATAAAAATTTGAGTAGAATCAGCAGTGTCAAAGAGGAAGAAGTCATAGGAATATGCAGTAAAACTTTAAAAGTAACTGTCAGCACAGATTCCCATTATCTCATTTGTTTAAGGTTACTTGGTAGAATAATCATGAAATAATATTTTGTATTCTTTTAAAACAGAATTAGGAATCAAAGCACAACAGGTGCCATGAAACAGCAAAAAGAAGATTGTGAATTTTTGATTTCTGAAGACTGACAACACCCCCTCCCACCACAACTTGTGACTTGCATTCCCAGTGAAAACCTTAGAGTCACTGTGAAGCGAAAAAAATCAATCTGTGTGTTCTAAAGAACCTGGCATGCACTTTCAAAGTAATCCTTTCAGACATGGAAAATTCAAATTTTCAAAAGACAAGCTGACACCTACTAGCTCAAGATAAGATCACTGGTAATAAAACTTAGGCTCTCAAATACCCGTATTTCCAGCACTGATAAGAACTGTTTTAATAAATGCTCTCCTTGCCCAGCAATCCACTCAAGAAGATGAAACAAAGGGTAGGATCAAATAGAGGCTTCAGACTTGAATCAGTTCTTCATACACATACTCAAGGCAGACTAGTTAAGGTGAAAAAACTGCCTTTTGCCAGCTGCTCTAAATGTAAGATGCTGAGGCAGAGATTTGCCTCACAAATCCACAGCAGAGCCCCTTGTATATACACGTGTATACTGAATTAAGCCAGGTGGCCTAAGAGCAACCAATGATACAGTGGGAACTTTGAACAAGCTGCAAGCAGCCAATGTAGGAAGTTACTGCAATGCTTTCCAGGCTTCAATGCAGGAACATTTCTACCACTTCTACCTTTGAGCCAGCCCCCAGCACCTTCCCCAGCAATGACTGTAATGCTAAACTGCAACCTGGACCAGACTTCTGCAGAGACGAATTTGCAGAGCTTTAATATACGACAACCACAGACGAAGAATCAAGATAGCACCTCTGTTCTCCAGCAAACACATTCATTTCACTTGTGTTTCTCACTCACTGAGTTTTCAAAGTGTTCTGAAAGCAACTACAGGGCATTGCTGATGTGCTGAACTCACCACCACAGCTACAACAGCTGAGCCCCAAGTAGTATATTGCCCCCAAGAGAAGGCTAATGGCAGGACTTGCAGGCTCCCATCATGCCACCAACACTGCTTCATCTCAGCAGGCTTGTCTGCAGCCAGGAGAAAAACTTCTGCTTGCATGGTATCACGGCAGCCTTGATGATCTAATCCACAGGGAAGACCTTCAAAGCCAAATAGGAAGACTTCAGTGACAAATTGGAGAAAAGCCATCACCCTACACAGTTTTCATGGTAAGGAAGAAATACATTTAAACCAAGAATTTGAAATACCCACAATAAAAAAAAACCTTGTAGTGCTTTTTATCTCACTTCCTGTCCTTATTTTCTGGCAAAATTTTGGAAAAAATCTTGTAACTGTGCTCCCAAAAGTCACAAAGTTGGATTTTTTTTTAATAATCGTAAACCAATTATCATCTAAATGTTATAGATACAGAGCTGTTTACCCTAAAACTGGGTACTCCTTTTTCCTTTTAACTGCATTACCACAGTGAGTAATACATATTTTTAAAAATCAGGATGCCTTTATCTGTTCTTTGTAGTGGTTAAATCCTAAACAAGGAGCAGTAGCAGATCAAGTAGTCAAAGGGAAAAAAAAAAATCAAATTCACTGTTTTCTATTTCTGGAATTTACTTTTGTGTGTTGAAGTCATAAACTCTTTCCCAAAAGTACCGAAGAAAAGGATTTTCCTTCATCCACACATTAAAAAGAAAAAAACCACACCACAAAACCATGAGAAATCAAAATAGGAGGCCAAACAGAGGAGATATGAGCAGGGAATAAGTTCCAAGAAGCAAAAATCATATCCTATGTTTGCATCAGAACACAAAACAACACAAAGTACAACATCTTGGCATATACAAAAGCAATAAAGGAATTGCCTAGTTATAGACACCAGTCTTGTTGTAACTCTTAATCAAATGTTAGACACTGTAATATCATTGTCTGATCTGTTAGACATTGTTACATGGCTTTCATCCCTTCCCCTCAGTATTCTCTTGTGAGGTCCAGCAGAGCCTAGCTTTTCATTATTTAATTTTTTTTTCCTTCCTGTAGAAATGAACCATGGTCTCAGATTTCCAAGGCTTTAAATGGGTTTGCACTTTTGAAATCAACTAACAGTGGAGGCTGCAGGAAAACCTTGACAACTTCAAAATAATAAAAATAGCTGGACAGAAGGGATTTCCACTGAGGCAATCACCAGTAAGAAATCTGGCTATTTAATACTTGTTAATTTAACACTTAAGAGAACAACATTATGCCAAACAATGTTCTGTAAAAACAAACACATCCTAAATACTCCTTACTGCATCCTGATGCATTTGTTACCAAGGAAGGGATTGTCTACCTTAGTTTTAAACCTGGGAGAGGAAAGAGGAACTGTGAAAATGGGGGCTAAAGTCGCAAAATGCACAAGGAAGCATGTTCAAAATCATACTTCTAAGAAACCATCAATTTTTTTCTCTCTGAGAATGAAATTTTAAAACAAATTATTGTTAAGGTTTTTATTTACTTTTTCTACAACAAAAAAACTGCAAGGCATAGTTTTTTTCAATCTCTGCCGGCATCTGATTACATGCAAAATCCTCTGAATTTATGGAGACCTCAGCAATCAACTGCCAGGAGACCAAGAAAAAACCCTTAGGCAGGTTTTAAGACAGGAGACAGTTTAGCATTTTTGCCCTCATAGGACTAGATGAATCACATTTACTTTTTCTTCCCCTTCCCCCTCCTCCTTCCACAAAAAAGTTCTATTGGTTGAATGCTGGGGCAAAGGCACAGACTGTATTAGACCATCTAAAAAACAGAGTCCAGAAGTAGCTTCTGCCTTTGACAACTTCAGTTTAAATTAGAGCAAGGCAGCCAAGAGGCAAAGGAGATGAGCCACCAGGTGGGAGGACAAACAGGTCCCTGTCACTGAGCGGGCTACCCAGTACAGCAGCCTTGGAAAGCTGCTGTGAGCCACGGCACAGCAACACCTTCAGCACCACAGCAGAAACACAAGTCTCTCCTTGCTGAATCTTTCATTAAACAGGAGCTTTACAATAACTTATTACCTGAGCACAAAGGCCAGAAAGACTGGGAGGGACCAGAGTTTGAGTGACTCGTTGGTAAGTGAAAGCTGGGAACATCAGACAAATACAAACAAACGCCATCACCGGCGGAAAAGTACAAGCACAACCCAGGCTCAAACCAAATCCAAAACCCCTAAATTAAAAGCAGGGAGAAGCAGCCTGTGTGCTGGCACTGCCTCGGTGAGTTTATGGCCCCACAGTGACAAATGGGTTTGAAAGGACCAATGCTACAACACAATGAACAGGTAGGGGTGGCACCACTAAGCTCTCTCCCATCTCGTTCACCTGCAGTAACCTACCCAGTAATGCAATATATTCTCTACCAACAGAATGCAGACTACCTATTAAAGAGTAACTTTTCAGCAGTAACATTCTTCTTAGGGAGACAGAAAAACAATGAACAACTAATGAAGTCACTTCCATTAATACAAAAAAGTAAACCATTACAAAGACTGTTCGATCAAATTCCTGTGAGGGTAACTTAAATGATGTATTTCTCCTTGACTATTTTTCCCTAAGATTCCTCTCTTATAGAACCTGCCAATAAAATTCATCCACACAACTGAAACAGGAAAGATAAGCAGCATTTACACCAGAAGTTCCTTGACCTAAAGTTCTGGGGTCAGCCAGGTAAAAAACAATTACTCTAACCTCAAATCATCATCATTTTGGCATTATTTTCCCATCCATAAAAGGAGGTATGGATGAGGTTTCTTTGCAGAGAACACTGCAAATTGATAGCTTTGTTCCAGTTCACTACAGTCTCTTATTGATTTCCTCTCGTTTTAGCCTGCACTGATTTGTTAATCCCTTCTCTGTAACAGTCCTAATGATAAATTGAGAATGAAAAACTGCATGCTTTAGGGCCTTTTCCACCAAACTCTAGCTTCAAACCATGTTTTCACTTGCACTTGGAACATGTCCATCCACCCTAGGTTAGATTTGATTCACCTTAAACTAGGGTTGGGTGCATTTTACACTGAAACCTTTCTGCTCAGGCTTCTCATGGATGAACAAGGCAACCAAAATCACCTCACTGTGGCAGAACTGGAATACTGTCACCTTCTCACAGAGACTTTGTCTTAAAACCAAGTACATTTTTTCAGTAATTTTGCAGCACTGCCCACAGTTGATTAGCAAGCATTAACTACACCATGCATCTGAAGGGCATTACTGAGCATTTATGGCATTTGTTGGTGCAAAGAAATCCTTCAGAGGCGCAATGAGCTGGATCACAAGTTGTCTCCAAGCTCAGAGCTGCAGTCATGGTGCAGTTACTAGAAAAACCCATGCAGAAGGATGGGACCCAGTCAGTATTTTTAATTTAAGGAATGCATATGAGCATAAAGAGATCAGAGAGTTACAACAAGGCAACTTAGATTAGTCATTTTGCTACTAATAAGCTCATTAAATAGAGCTGCCAATCTGGTGTCATTGTTAGGGCCTCACTACTGACAGCTGATGCCTGTCTGCACAAGCCATGGCTACTGCTGCAAGTACTTTTAGTCTCTTTCCATTTCCCGTAACTTTCAGGGATCTCCAAGTGAGGTACTCATTTGGAATTCTAACTGCAACACACCACCAAACTGAAAATTAATTTATGAACTATGAAGATTAAGGCTTGCCCACAGTCACATTTGTAACACCTCAGTCATCACATGCTGGGTGGGTCTCCACCTCCTGACTTCATCCCATGTCAGTCCTCTCCCACACCACTCCATCTGTTAGGAAATCGACCTTTCCTGGTCTCCCATACAGATTGCAGAGCAGCCTGGCTCTGGCTGCCACCTCAGTGCTGCAGTACAACCCCAGCAGATCAATTTTGGTCATTTTAAACCAATCCTTATCTGCAAAAGTGATACTTGGAAAGCCTCTAGTTTGTACCCACACAGCATGTGCTCCCTGGCACGCAAAGGCAGCGCGGGAGTTCTCCTTTGCCATTCCCTTGGTGTGACTTTGGTTTCCCATCTCCTTCTCTGCAATGCCAGCTGCAGGGAAATTGGTAGGGGTGGCAGGAAGCACAGCGCTGGGAACCAGTATCACCTCCTCTTTGCTTTCCAAAAATTACAGACCCAGAGCTGGTGAGCTAGGCTCTGCTCAAAACACACTGCTATTCTTAACTTGCAGAAATGACTTCGCTGTGAATGTTAAATGTCTCTCTACCCAGGCCATAAGATACTCTTTACAAACCACGGTCATTTCTTAATGGGATAAGAAAAGCATAGAATAAGTGGGATGGCTACCTAGGCAAAAAGTGGCAATTGGGTTCCAGCAGTTTGGTACTGCTCTCAATTTCCTGCTTAGGGGAATGGCAGAAAGAACTGACTAACCTAAGAAATAAATCCTGTTTCCTCATTGCCTGTGACATGACTGTAAACTCTCAATGTTCTCGCAGTGCTGCCAAGATTAGCGTTACTCTCCTACACAGGGCAAGCAGAGCACACAAACACACCTAACCCAACACAGACTTGCTGCATTTTGTATGCAGACTGCAGTTTCAATCTTCTGTTACATCCTGTTTGGGTTTTTCCCTCCTCTAATAATAATTTCAACAATTTGGTCTCTTATTTTCATCCTTAATTGCAATTTGTCACTCACACAGTGAGCTGTACTCAGAACCCACTTCTTTGTGGCCTTTATTTTCCTTTGTTGTCACTTGAAATTAATTGATAAGCCAAGAACTTGATGCAAGAATATTAAAGGGACCATCTCTATATTAAAATTTTCATAACTGCATCTCTAAAACAACATAAAATCAATCAAGGAAAATTCAACAATGCCATTTCTCAAAAGAAATGGATCAAGACCGACTCATAAAAGACGCCAGTTCATAAGAGGAAAAAACCACTGAAAAACTCACAACACACACCAAAGTATTACTTGCTTAGCAAGTGAGAAACTACACATCACTTCAACTTTTTTTTGCATTTACCTCCTTCCCTAACACACAAAGTGGGTTTTTTAAGCAGCTTATTGGATCAGTTACTATACCCATATTCTCAAACTCTGAGCAGTAAAATCTGGTTTAGGAAAGTTCAACTTGGTTCTCTCCCATGAAAATACAAACCTCTCATTCTGAGCATTCAAAATAAAACTTTTAACAGTAGCCAGTCAAACAAGTAAATATTCAAAATCCGCACACAGAGCATAGAGATGATATATAATAATACCAGGTTATTTCTTTCAATACCCCTTAGAAGTCTCAACTATAGGTTTACTTACAAAGAGGCCTCTAACAAATTTCCATGATAAGTCAAAAACAGTTGTCATTTTTCTTAAAACCAAAAGGTTCAATTTTCAATATTATTGTGACTATATGTTAAGGTAATAATGTCTATACATTAATCTATCAGTTATATAAGCAATTAATTGTCCTCATACAGATAACTTAGATTGGTCTTGTAGGCAGCTGCTTAACAATTCGCAACATGAATGGGGAAAAGGAAGGAAAACAAGAATATGCTAAAACCAAAGCGATCTTTCAAACACTTAAACAAAAATGACATCTTACTGCAACTGCACTGAAAAGAACAGCAATAACCTTTGACTGCAAGAGCCATAAGAACGTGGGTATTCATGTCATTCCCTGAAAAAAAGGAACCATACAGTGGCTCCAAAGCAATCTGTATTGCACAGGATGAACATGCACATTGGAACCACGGACCACAGCAGGATCAGGATAAACACAGCAGGCACATGTTGTCATGAGTCTATCAGTTATTTTCATTCCCTGACACAACTGGTCCCTATATCCATCATCAAGATTCAATTTGAGTGATGGTTATTTTTTAATTTCCTAACTGAAATTTCAGAGATCCCTCCTCAGAAAACTGTGATCTAGCACAGCTTGCTTTGAGTAGAAAAGGACATGATGAAAACATAGCTCCATGTGAAGCCATGCATATCCAAAATAACTGCAGCCCTTCCTTCCATCCAGCTTAGCAAGAAACATTCAGCACTGCACAGACACTTCTCACTTGTTTATTGCTGCAGCAAATGTTTGCTGCAACGTGAATGACATGCTGAACATACCACAAACAGTAGAACGATAGCTATTAAAGCCAAAAATATCAAACAGACTGGAAAAGCATTTTGACAAGGAGGAAACATTAAACAGGATCTTTGTAGCATTTGCTAAATACAGAGACTCATCATATTTCGGGCCATTTGTATTTAATTGTCCTTTCATCTGAAGAGTGGTGGATGAATGCACAGCAGATGAGTCAGATGTTCTGAAGAGGTCCCATCAAGGACGCCCCACAACACAACAGCACTGCCTGAAAAATGCCTCACACAACAACTTCCCAGTGCCTTAGCCTATTCCATGGTGGTTATGCACTGAAGCACTGAGAAGAAAAGAGCAAATAGCCCTGCAGTGGCAAAATGCAAGAACTTTAGACACATTCAACACCAGGAACCTCCAATGCTTTTAAACCCACCAGGAAGACACTCAGATTAGTGGATAATTATCCAAAATTCAGGCTTTTGTTCCTCCTTTGCTTCAGTTTACAGGAAAAAAGTGCTCTTATTTCTCAGGGGGAATGTTTTCAGTTGAAGTCAAACTCACAATGGAATAGGTCACTCACAACACTTCAAAAATCAGGTTTTGAAGTGGCAGACACAGACATTATAACAGTGTCAGTTCAAAGAAAGGAGAACCCCTGGTCTTTGGTGGAGAAAGTAGGCAAGCCATGGGCATGGAGACAAGGAGCAACACAGGAGGTTAAATCTACTGCGCTGTCCTTGAGGTAAACTCATGTGTCTTTTATACTGTCCTCTAATCCTTAGATTAGTTTCTCCACTTTGGCTTTAACAATATTAACTGAAGTGCAGAGGCAATCAGCAGACCACAGCTTCGCCAGAAATTCAGTTGAATCATTAAAAGTGATTTATAAAAATAGACCATGAATAAAAATCATGAATCGTAATCCTCAACTGTTAAACTGTCTCTCTGCATCAAACACAAAAACTGGAATTGTTAATTCAAGGTAAACATGGAAAAGAACTCTATATTCCTTTCACTTCATCTCTCAAATCAAATCCCATCTCCATATGACAACAAATGGAAAAAGGGATAACTTGCGAGTTAACAAAGAGCAGCTCACTCTACATAGCCTACATACTGCAATTTAATGCATTTTCAAGTATAAATTCTAGCTTTGGCATTATTTCATAATCTTGAAGTGAAACAATTTAGGTCCTTATTATCTGTTTTTCTTTTCTCATCAACACAGCTCCTCCTAGGATGCAGATGATCCTCCTAAATCATCTTTGTACTGTTATCTCTGCAAAGAATGATGTCTGCTACAGAACACTGCCATTGCTAATCACTCAAATCAGGTCTCTCACAGGTCTATAAGGAGGAACAGTGCTGAGGGCAGCAGAATAAAGATGAGATTGTTGTTTCTCTTTCTTTTCAAGGAATGTATCTGAATACATTCCTTCACTTTCATGGATCACTTGTCCTGCCAAGGATAAGTTTCCCTGTGCAAAAGCTGCAGCTGCCTTAGCTTTGTATTGTTCGAGAAATGACAGAACAATGTACTTGAGGCACTGCACACAGCACAGATGAAAAACAGTGAGAAGCAGATTCAGAAACGGAGCTGTCTATACATAACGAATGACAAGAACTAGGGACACCCATGCCAAAATGGGTAAGAAAGCTGTCTGAGACTCAGAGGAGTTAAAAGTGACTAAACATTAGTGCAGCATCATAGGCTCTGGAGCCCCAGCCAGGGTCCCTCAGGATGGCATCCCTTCCCTCCAGCACAGCACAGCACAGCACATCCCTTGTCCACACAGCACAGCTTGATGTCATTGGCAAACTTGCTGAGGTTGCCCTCAATCCCACTGTCCATGGCACTGACAAACAGTGCTGAGGAACACCACTCCTCACTGGTCTCCAGGTGGACATTGAGCCATTGACCTCAACCCCATGATTGCAAAGATCCAGACAGTTTTTTATCCACTGAGTCATCCACACATCAAATCCATGTCTCTCCAGTTTACAGACAGGATGTCACGTGGGAAAGTGTCATATGCTTTGCACAAGTCCAGGTAGATGATGTCAGTTGCTCTTCCCTCATCTACCAATGCTTTAAGCCCATCACAGAAAGCCACCAGATTTGTCAGGCTGGTGACCGAATTTGCCGTGCTGAAGCCATGTTGGCTGTCACCAATCACCTCCTTATTTTCCATGTGCCTTAGCATAGTTCCCAGGAGGATCTGTTCCATGATCTTGCCAGGCCCAGAGGTGAGACTTACCAATCTGTAGTTCCCCCGGTCTTCCTTATTTCACTTTTTTAAAATCAGGGCTATGTTTCCCTTTTTCCAGTGGGAACTTCACTGAACTGCCACAGCTCCTCACGTATGATGGATGGTGGCCGAGCCAATTGCTCTGTCAGTTCCCTCAGGACCACAGATATATCACATCAGGCCCCATGGACTTGTGCACCTTCAGGTTCCTTAAATGGTCTCAAACCTGATCTTCTCCAGGAGTAAGCAGTGCTTCACTCTCCCTGTCCCTGCCTTTGCCCTCTGCAACTTGGGCCATGTGGCTGGAGAACTTTTAGGTTGGTTGGTTGCTTGTAACCTTTTTTAGAACAAGGCCACTCGTCAGAAGTTTCACAGGTTCTCTTTATGCCTTGCTAAAGTTTAATGCCCTGGATAACTACGCTCTGAGAGTGGCACCTGGACAGACCATTAATCTGATTTTAAGCCAACAAGGCTGCACCTTTAACAAAGTCCACCTTCTGCCACCTGTTCTCCCATCTCAGCTTTCCTGAACATGTCCCCTTCTTCACTCACCCTACAACTCAAACTGGAGACTTCTCAAGGAGCACAAGAGGTCAAGAGTAAGCATGGTGGGCAGACGTTCTGGATGAGTCAATTACATGTCTCAAACACATCACAGCTTTTTGTTCCTGCCCCCACAGTACTGGGAATTTCCATTCTCCTCAGCTGCAGTACAAGCCAGAACTGTTTATATGGCTGTGCAAGCCTGCCCCCTGGATCAGAGGGACCACCAGTTGTGATTTGGGGGGTGCTGGTCTGGAGTTTCAGACAGAAGTAGTGCCGCACCCGGGCAAAGTCCCACCTCCTCTGTTCGGCTGCACTGCAGGCACAACTTACACCTGCACACATTGATACTTGAGAGAACTTAGAATCTTTTGCTAATGGTAAAGCTGATTCCACCAAGGAAAAAATCAGTTCCTGAATGCAAAAGCCTTTTAAAAGAAATAATTGAATCTTATTAATTTCTGAGCTTACAGGAAGAGCAAGCAAGGGCTTGTGCTGCAGCATTTGGAAGGGTTCTATCAGGACACTGTTCTGATTATTTTAATGCACCAAAAAAAAAAAGGGGGGGGGGAGTGGAAATGGTAATTTTCTTCTTTACCTGAAATGCTCCATTTAGGCAAGGAACCGAAACAGGGATGTTACACAACAGCTCCAAGCAGTGCTCAGAGGCCGTGCTCTGCTGCCCACCGGGAACCACCGCGTGCCTTCCAAGCTGTCTGTAGTCCGCTCTGCCCCAGGTGAACACCTTGCCAGCTTCTAAACACAAAACACATTTCAACATTACTTATTCACCAAGTTCCTGAAACATGTGGGTGCCAATTCAATACCAGAACTTTTTAATGCATCTTATCTACAGCTTCAAAAGCTTGGTGAAAACTTATTTCTGGGAACAGAAGGAAAAAAAAAAAAACATTAAAAACTAGCTCAAGATATTATGTTATACTTCTATGTAGCTACTCATTCTTCATTAACTTGTTTTCTAGCAGAATAACATCTAGATGGTGGCCTGGGCTGTAAATAAAACCATGTCAGTAAAGCTGCATAACCTGGATATTCTGCATACAATAAACACACTTTGGTTATACAAATGACGTATTTTAGGTTAAGAGAAGCACACACAAAACCACTTATTCTGACACATAAAAGATTATAGAAAAGATAATTATTTCCTATTCCCATTCTTTGCCATAGACAATTCATTGCATGACCTGCATTGAACAGGGTTTATGTTTTCCTGATAGAAGTTATCTTCTGTCACTACTATTGTTAGCAGAGCAATAGCCCTCAGGAGACAGCTGGTTAGGCAGGAACACCAGCACAGCTGCCACTAAGCATTGGAAATGCACTGGTTTGTTTTCACAGGGATCACACTTTGGCCAAGGAAAGGTAACTTTAAATGAAATCAGCACGATATGGCTCACCCTTCTCTCCAAGGGTTATTTTACCAAGTTCACTGCTGCAGGACTGACGCCCAAAACACCACTCTCCAGTAGGGACAGCATCCATAAAGCAATGCTTCTTACCTTTGCTTTCCTTGAATTTAAAAAAAAAAACCCAAACAAACATACAAAGTAACAGCTTTATTTTCTTAATGAAGTGACTAGATCCCTGAAGGTAAGCCATGAAAAGCTGCCCCTTCTGGGCTTCCAATTAAAAAAGTTATATACACACAGCATAAGTTAAAGCCCTCAACTTGGTTTTAACTAGAAGCATCAACCCACATTCCAGCCCAGAAAGAAACCTGCAATGACCTTGAGTTATGTACATGCTTCAGCCAAGCCTCAAACTGCTCTCTGGAGCTGAACTCAAGTCAAGTTTGTAGGCCAGAAGATGGGGATCTGGGGAAAATACCATCCAGTCCAGCGAGTCAGCTTGAACACACACCTCTCACTGTCAGTCATGCACACCCCACTGAGGGGTCGGGCACAGGGGGTATGGTCACACCACCCAAAGGTGACGCCTGGGGCTTTTCTAAACAGATGCCAGAACACAAACCCTTGGCAATCTGAACACCTCCCTTTTCCTTAGGGTGCTGCTAAACTGTCTTGAAAGGGACACAGGTGGGCACGGCTGGTTTGTGGAGTTTAAGGTGATAATGCATTTTGTAAATAAACTGGAAACCTCAGTTCATTTATAGGAGAAGTACATGCATTTTCCTTGGAAATCTGCTGGCAGTGGTATCTTTCACTCCAATCACTGCAAGTTTTTCAGATGCATTCTCTCAGTTCCCTGATAATGTTTCCCCTAAAATAATTAAGTGATAAAATTAGTTGTCATTCTCTCTCAAGGGCACAAAGCTTTTCCTCCTTTGCAGCTTCCTAGCAGTTCAGGGAAAAGCTGGAAATGGTCATATATTACATTCAATACAAGTGAGGTCTTTTAACATAGTAACTACATTTTGTTAGGTTAAAGGATAAAAATAAATTTCATTAAGAGAACTACAAGTGTATCTTAGATTAGGAAGACAGTTTGAGGTTTAAAAAACATGCTTGTTCTGAAGTTAGCATATTTACTTTGCAATTTATATAGATCTCTGCTAAAAACATCTGCAGCTGCAAAAATGAACATAGCAAATTTAAATATAGACTAAGCTTCAGGCTTTTACATCAGACCAGGTTACTGCACTTCTACAGAACCCTGTTAGTGGACTGGGAAAGGATAGGCAGGCTGCTCTATTTTATATTAACTACAGGAACTGAAACTGAGTTTTATGAAATCTAAAGCCAGAAAGAATTTCTGTAACATCTAGTTAGATCATTAATATACCACAGGCTCTCAAGCCCTACCCAGACATTGCTGTATTGATCCCAAGGACTACAGCTGAATTAAAGCATTTCAGCTCTCAGAAGCCAGAAGTATCAAGTGCCACAGGCAAAAACATCAGCAAGCTGCAAGGCCTCTGAAAAGGAAAGCTTTGAATTGATAATACAGACCCAGATCCTCACACACAGTCTGCAGCACCATCCTTACAAAGAGGCAACAACGGTTTCTCTCAACTCTACCTTTTGGGGGAAAAAACTCCTTCCTCAAACAAATCTGATGCTCTGTCTGGACCCAGACATGAAAAAGAAACACCAGCCACTCACGTAAAAAAAATGAACCCTTTGCACCCTCCCATCAGGGTACTACTCCAGTGGAACTGAGAACTGCAAGCATATATGGAAGATTAAAACAGCAACAATGCTTAGCTTCAACAAAACACCTTCCACAGATTCTATTTTCTTTCACTTGACAAGCCAGCAAAGAAACACTTACCATGCAAAACCAAACAGAACCCTTAGGAGAATGTAAACTGTTTCTGTAAAATGTGAATGTAAAGTGTTTCCAATTACAAACACAGACCACTGCAATTAACTTTTTCTTTTTTGCCACAATAAGGGAAACTAGTTTCAGGTGGTTATTAGTACTCAAGCATGGAGAACAATAATTAAAAAATATTATAGCCAGATAAATTAATTTTTGCTTTTAGGAAGAATTTAAGAATTAGTTTAGTTAAGATTAGTTAAGCAACCAGTTCCTTCTCACTGCTCATCAATGCAGTTCTCAGTACTTATTGAGAGACATTCCTTCTCCACACTTGTTCCTGTTTGCTGAGCATTCCCCATTCCATGCTCAGACTCCTGCTAATAGTCAATCATTTCTATTTTTCAGCCAAAAAACATCTGCCTAGGGGTCCTTTAGAAAAACCAAAAAACCCCAAAGTACATAAATCTGTCTTTTCTGTGAGAGAAACTAACAGAAGCTGATTTAGATGTGCCTTTTCTATGAAATACTGATTATGCTTTCAGCAAACAAACAAAAAAACCCCAGTCTCAAGTGGAAATTTCAGGCTGAGGCAAACACCAATGCATGGAAAATTCCGCCAAAGGTTAAAGTCTCGTCAAAATCCTCAGGAAAAGAAAGCACTGAGCTATGACAGAAAGCATTGAGCAATTGTAATGAGAGATATTGCTACTGTGCTGCTTATAAAATAGATGGTATTTTAAAATGTTCTAAGAATATTTGAGAAAAAGACATTAGTCATACAGAGTAAGGAGGTTGCAGGATGAATTACTTAAGAATGAAGGGTGATATAACAAGGAGTGTTGGTCTAATATTAGACTAGGACAGATTTTAATTAGAAGCCAAGAAAACATACACAGTGATGAGTCTACTGGCCAGAGTACATCAGCCATGGAAGTGGCTGAGACATCAGACAATGTGATATTTCATACCAGACTCTATGCAGGAAGAGGGCACACAAAAGGCAGGAGTTATCTCTACAACTTGCATAAAAGAAAGAAGTGTATAGTATTGCAAAGCTCTTCCAGTCCTTCTGAGATACTAACAATGCTTCCTAAGACCTGGATCTTGCCATGTTCTGAGCATGGAGGCTCCAATTCCAAAAGGCACTTCAACTCCTCTACTGTGAACATCCACATTGTCCCAGATGACTGTGTACCAACTGTTCATTTTTTCACCAGGCAAATGCTACATCAAAATAAAGTCCAGAGGGTTCAACACCATTTGAAATTAATGAGTAAGAAATATAAATCCATGCACCCTGTGTTATTCCAGTTTACAGCCTGAATGAACCACACAGTACAGGAGGTCAGAAAGCTGGAAAAAAAAAAAAAAAAAGACAAAGGGGAGATGATTTTTAAGAAAAACTTTCTAACAGCTCCTTAAGTAAACAACACAAACAACAGTATGCTACATTGTTTGAGATTCTACATGATCATGCAGATCTGGTTTGCTCGTGCTCTTTGAACTGTAGACACAGCAGTCTGCATCAGTGTACACACAGCAGCAAATCACCCAAAACACATGCTCACGTCCCTCACAGAATACAGATGAAGGTACATACATATTCAAGGACTTGAATACAAACCACTCTCTGAAAGGTTCCTCTGCATTTTCTTCACATCATCCTTCTGCCCTCAGGTATAACAAAGCACAGACAGTTGAGAATGTCCTCAAAATTACAAGTTCACAGCCTTCAGAGTACTGCAAATCCAGCAACACTGCATAAAGCACTTCTAGTTGCTTCCTGCCTGACAGTGTGGCTTTTCCTGTGCTGTTTTATGCTGCTACAGAGGCTGTAGAGCATGTCATTTTTCCCTTTTAGCACTTTTTTTAATCAATCTGCTCAGCCATATAAGTGGAAAGAATTAGCAATAAAAAAAATAAGTACGTTAGTTTTAAAAACAGGTTGATTGTTTCTCAGTAAAACAGAACAGACAAATAGGCACATTAAAATTTACTTATTTTCACTAGACTCAAATTTATCTTTATATCAATTTTCCTGTTTTAAGGTAATATCATGCACTAGTGTTATCTCCTTGAAGTCTCTATTTAGTACCCAGGCAAGCTTTGAACTATCCTTCATAAATGCTAGATGAAAAGAGTTCATCTAGGCTATCTCAGTTCATGGCTGCATTAATGATTACTTTTCAAATGAACTCTGGATATTTGCACTGAATGCTTAATCTCAGACTTGAAATATGAAGTTCTATATAAAATTCCTAATGCCTCCTTTCACATGAAAATTCGCAGGAGCAGGCATTAAAAATTGACATTTAGAGGCTGCCTCTTGCCTCCTCCCTGCCCTACACAGAGCAACACTTCTCCCACATCTACAGATCTCTGCTGTCCTTCAGAAAATCACTGATGTCCTTCAACCATTCTGAGAAACTTCCTCATCTACCGAGAAACAGCCCTTGTGCAGGGCAACCTAACAGAAAAACATTCATCCATCCACCCTTAATTCCTTCTTGGCTGAAGACTGCGTTAATTCAGCAGCTGGAAAGCAGGCACCCCCACACCTGCAGCCTAACACCTGTACCTGTGCGTGGTCTCCGTGCAAAGCAGAGTTATCTGTCCTGAGAAAGGTTTAAATGATTCTCTTATACAAGAGTTCAGTGTACCAGAGATGTCCACATCCCTTCACACATCTCCTCTCCATGACCTCCTTACAAACTTCTGCAGCTTCATGTAATAGGGCGCACTCCTGAACTTTTTTCCATATTCATTCATAACAGCTGTTAAGAATGTATGACTAAAACACAAATCTTTGCACAGTATTGAGGTCATGCATCATCAGGAAAGCTCAAACAAAGCAGCAAAAGCATTTCAGGGATGACAGCAACAGAAAACTAGAGATATTTCCATTGCCACTTTCAGCCTTCTGCAGTCACAGGCTGCAATACACAGGTTCAGAACAGCCCACAGAGCATCCACACAACAAGCTGCAGTTCACAGGGGTTTCCAAGCACTCTGTGAAGAGATCTAAACCTGCAACAAAAGGCCACAAGTGCCACAGGAAGAGAACCATAAGGGCATCACCAGTGCTCCTGCAACAGCTATGGATTTGCCAGTGAGAACTCCTATACTCATCAAGTGGGCCAGAGATTCCTGCCATTCCAAGCTACATCAGATGTTCCCAAACCTGGTGATCAAATTTAATCACAGGCATGTGGGCAAGACAAATCAACAAGGGATTTCACACCACTACAAGCAGAGGCTCATCTGTGATTCAGCAAACAACTGGGTTCTCACTGTGACCCATTCCTACTGCTAAGGAAAAAAAAAAAGAGAAAAAGGAGAAAATCATCCAGTCTTCTTTCAGAGCCTTCTGGAGATATCAAAATATTGAACACCCAAGGACTTGTATGAACACATAATATAATGGAAAATACTCAGCTAAGCAGGTGAAGCTTTGAGGATGTGTGAAACTCACCAAGAGAAGGCACCAAGACCATGACAGTCTTTAAAACAGACTAAAATGTTCAGAGCACAGAGCGAGAGTTCCTTAGGCAATAGTTTACACCAAGAAACTTTGGACCCAAACAGTTTTCTCCCCACTAGGCCACCTGCATTCACTGTGCTTGAATTAATTGTGACTGGGAAGGTAAACTAAGCCAAGGAATTGATCGGGCTGAAAAATAGCCTTGGGAAATGGGAGCTTGGCTACAACAAATATTGCTAAAGGCAGTGCTGTATTAAATCAATTTAATATTCCATATGACAGACTAGACATAGCTTGCAATTTCCATGACATGCTAAGTTTGGCATGCACTTTACCAACAGATCCATATTTACCAGCACTTTGGACATCTTTAAACATCTAAACAGCTTTGACCTTCATTCGTTAAAAACCAGGCATACTCCTCCATTCCATTGTTAGACCAAGTCACGTCTCAAGATAGGCAATGCTCAGTTAATGGGATTATTCACAAACTTAAGCAGCATGCTTCACTGCTTTGAAAGACTGAACAATAACTCTCAATATGGCAAATTCCAGGACTTTCCAGTTGCCTTGGAAGCCCTGTCTCTGGTTCAGGTTTTAGATGGGATAAAAACCCTTTTCCTTTTAGAGGAGAGACTGGAAACATGAAGTACCGCACAAAGCTCTGGATAAACCACAGGAGAAACTAAAATGTTACCATTTAAATGCATGTGAAGTTGTGTTCATACTGCTGACATCAAACAGATATATGATCTTGGCTGAAAAAAGAAAATGGGAGGGGAACATCATGAAATCCATGCAACCATGAAACAAAGCTGGGGAAGGCAGCTGGGGGCAAAGGTAGATTTTAAAGCACCTAACAGACTTTGCATTCATCCTGCAAGGTGAGAAAATTCCCTCCTTGTTTACCTCCACTCATGATTAGAGAGTCATGACTGCCTCACCAGCTGTGCCTCTCGCTTATTTTAAATTCAAACTACGATACATATCTCACTTTTAGTCTTTTAATAGCAATGCCTTAAAATGCAGATTGCTGGCTAAATTTAGTTACATGATTAAAAACAAATCTAACTCATCTCTACCCAGCAAACAGAACTGCTGCATTCAAGGTTCAATAGAGGACTTAACTCTTCAACTAAAAACAAAGTCCTAACAAAAAGAAGGAAATAAAAGAAAATCAAAGCACAATTTGGTGATGTCTCCAAAAAAGCAAGATGCATAAAACATTAACCAGCTATGGAAAACTATCTGCAAATGCACCATAGTATACCATAGGGTTTTTGTTCAGTACTTCTGCAAATAAATTCTGCACTATGCTACTACAGCAGTATGAGTCATACACTTTTACTGACATTCTATATTTATATCTCCATGCCCTTCTGCACTGTTACATGCTTCCTTCCATACAGGCCTCTCTAACCTGGAATTTCCTTCCTTCTGCAGCTGAGCATCTCTTCTTCTAACATTCCCCAGAAAACTGAATAGACATTCAGTTCTTTCTGCACACCATTCTGGAAAAACAACACCCTTGAAGTATAATAATATGCTGCATGTGCTTTTATTTGTTTCCAATTATTTTATTGTGTCTGATTTCCTAATCTTTTGTCTATAAAAGGACTGCTTAGGTCTTTATCCCCTTTGAGGCAAGGTCCAGGTCCTGTTTCATTAGACTTAACGCAGTACCGTACTACAGAAAATCTTATTCAGAGATTACAAGTTACAACACAGGCATATTTTCTAGATAATTTCATGAAAAGCATTCCCTCTAGCTCCAGTGTTGCAAACATTTGTGAATCTGCCTAATTTGGAGAAAGCAAGCAAGCCTGCTACTCTCAATATCCCATCGCATCTGAGCCTCAGAAGGAACCGGTATGTGTCTACAAGAGATAAACAAAGGGAAGGTAATTAAGTTCCCAGTGCTAATATTTACCTTGTTAAAAGACTCTAGGGCGTGCTGTGGAAAGGCAGGCACAGAAATAGCAACAGAATTGCTTTGGAATGGCAGCCTGAAGGAGAACTGGGCTTTTTCACTGCTGTCCACACGATGCGTTCCCAATAATCAGAGACCAGTTGCACAAGAGATTTCACTAGATAACAAGCCTCAGACATGCATGATTCTGAAAAGGCACAACATCTACAAAGAAATAGAAAGCATTACAGAAATAAAGTGTTAGAATAGCAATCCTGGGATTTGCTAAGTGGCTTGAACTTCCTCAGTCACTCCAGAAGCAGCTGAGTTCTACATCCAATGGAGTTCAACCCTAACTATGCGCTGTTCTGAAGAAATAAAGTACAAAGAACAGAACAGTACCACAAATCCAACAATGGCACCTCCAGAGCCTCCCAGGAGATCACCCGCCTTGTTAGGAGTCAGAATCATTAGAAGAGCTACTACAATTGCCTAAGAGTGGGCTGTGCACCTCAAATAACGAGCAGTGTTCCCGCTGACAGGGGGAACAAAACAGTCTAAAAGAGGATGGGAAGGAAAATTCATACCCTTTGAAGTCAAGAGATGAATAATGAGCAATAAGGTGATGTATTCTCTCTGGAATATCATCCCAATTTCTCCCTCCACCCACAAGAAAGTTTAAGAGTTGGGCAAGGGGGTGCAGGAAGAAATAAAAAACCACAACACAAGATTCCACCTATGTATGGCAAGGTGCTTAACATCGAGGAGAGTGCAGGGAGAGAGTGGACAAGGGTGTAAATGGTTGCCTAATGGTGAAAGTATCCAAATGCCACTTATGCCCTGAAAAAATCCATCATATATAAGGGGACACTATCCAGCTAGCAGAGTTCCCTTCAACTCCTTGTTCCAGCTCAGATCTCTAACTCATTAGAACTCACATACTAAGAGACCGTGTCTATGTCTCTTAACATTGTGAGGTATTTTCAGCATTTCAGAGCCACAGGCACAGAGCACGGGCGAGTCTAAAAATTTAGAAACATTTTAGAAATGTTACCAATGACTGCAATGCAAGTCCATCCTGTAAGGGAATCTGAAATTCCCAGCCAAGAGGGAATGATGCTGGGTGAGATTTACTTCTGATGCTCACCCAGTGAAGCAACAGCTGTCCACAACCACCTCTACACAGCTACAACATCTGTACCTCCTTGCAGGGCCAGCACATCTATGTTTAAGAATTACCTAAGTGTGTGTATGAACAGGGCAGTAATGTAAGTATTGATGTGCTATGCTGCCTGTTACTAAGAGGGGTTTAGGTTTTAAGGTGAGAGAGGGGAGAAAAAAGAGGACTTTTTTCATTAGGAGTAAGGGAGGGACAGCAATGAAGAACAAAAAGCTCCTGTTTTTTCAATACCTTCTTTTCTCTGATGTTACAATGGATATTGATCAAAAGAAGCAGTATCCTCCTATTCATGCTTCACAGATGACAGGGAGATAGGGCAGCTTCTGAAGAAACCGTGAGTTTTCTCCTGTGCTAAAACAGGTGGCCAGGTTTTCACGAACTTTGTTTGAATAATGCTCTGGTGAACTAGAGGAATTCTAAATAACTACCCAGATTTTTAAATCAGACACAGCAGAAGTTTGTTGTATTTCAACTATCAGCTTCTACCTGTGTGCATGGCCACAGCGTCTTGGGGCTTCTTTGGTGTTGTGTGTTCTGTCTCTAGCAAAGTGAACAAGCAAGAGGAGACAAAAATGGATTTAACACCCTCCTTTGTACTGCGTGACTTGTCAGGATGATTCTTCAACCCTCATGAACATCCAGTAATCCACACTGCCACCTTTTTATTGTCCCCACAGCCTGATCCTCACTTCTGGATGTTTTATTGTCCATTTTCTCTTCATTGAACAGCTTCAGCTCCAGGCAGCTGTGTCATTAGCAGGCACAAGCCTGAAATGTGTGTACAGGCAAATTCCTACAAAATACCCATCAGCTACAAGATCCAAAATTCAAGATGAGAAATGCCAAACTGATTTTCAGTTTGCTTTCTATTTTGGGGTGGAAAGGACAAGTAGGAAAACATACTCCTAGAGGAGTTTCTGTACCTGTATTTTGGGCAGCTTTGTAAAGATAAATTTCTGGAAATTCTAGAAAAATAAGATTTCCTATATTCACGATAAGAAGGTATTAGCAAAACTGACATAAAGCACTGTCCCTGAATAGATCTTTGACTATACAGTGTTTTTCAGATTTTTTTCTTTTAGTTAAGTGATACTGACTAAAACAGAGAATGAGTCACCTAAGGAAATCCCACCACCCTCCTCTCCTAGGGTTTCTCTCCTGCATGAATCAGATTCTAATACCTTCTATTCATCCATGTCTTTGTCCCCAAAAAACAAACCATTGTGATTATTTTATTCTTATTACATACTGTGGGCCCCATAATACATAATACATAATTCTCTGGGTAGAGAAGAAAGCAGACCTGAACCACACAAGCCCTTAAATCCAGCAGAACATCCCAAAAACCTAAAGTGTATCCTAAGCAACACAGAAAATGTTAACTCCCCTTCATCTGCACAGCTCAGTCTCACTTGTTTGGGATCCATACTGAGTATATGTAGCAACACTAAGAGACAGTGAAGTCCAAATAGGAACTACAAAAACAGAGGGAGTTCACCCTGAGTTTCAACTACCACACCACAAACCAGGCTTGAAGTAGCTCCTTCCCTTCCTACATAGAAGAGGGCTTAAAAAACAACAAAGGCATGTGAAACAGTTTGCAAACACCCCTGCAAAATTTTCCATGGGGTAGGAATAATCTGTTTGCTCCTCAGTGCCATGGAGACTGAGCCTCACTTACTACCAGGAGCTGAAGGCCAGCTCTAGATCATGCCCCTCTGAGCAGATACACCCAGTGCTTACTGACAGCTGTTCCCATTCCCTGGACTTCCTCAAACTTATTGGCTTGGCCCTGTAGCTTCTGGTTGCGTGTTCTCAAGGTAGAAGGTTAATCTTGGCTGTTGTGCTCTCATGGTCTGCACTTCCATGCATATCATCTTGAAAGAAAATAAGTACCCAAAATACACTGACAAAGTAAAAACTGGAGATCAACACCAACATAATTCAAAGCTAAACTAAATTAATATACATTCCCACTACATAGGAGGAATTAATCATAAGCTTTGGATTTCAACAATATTTATAAGCAAGGCAATGTTTTTTCATGAGCCGGATTAAAAAATCATTCATCTTTATATAAGGAAATCAAGTCACCTAGCAGCACAGAAAAAAGCCACTGATTTTGCTTAAGAAATATAACAAATGTTAAAGGATATCAGTTGCTAACCACACTTGTGTATTTAACAGACTCACATGGTAAAATAGATGTCATGGTCAGTCATGGTATTTTCAGAGCACTCAAAAATCCAGCCAAGTCAGCTGAATGCTTACAAATACACAAGAAATTATAACCCCACAAACTAGAAAATACCCTACTGCATACACTTTGTAAGGCAGAGAAACAACTTCACATTGCAACAGCACAAAGCCATTGCTAGCACTCAAACAATGTAAACCCTGTGTTACAAGTGCCTGGGGACAACTGGAATTTTTTAGCACAAACTTGTCTTAGATTGTTCTGTGGTTCCTCACAACTGGAATACTTTAGAGAATAAAAGCCACACTCTCTTGGCAGATCTCATCATACTACCCAAGTATCTGAGCCATTCTACAAGACTACAGACTTGTTATTGAAAATTTACAGCTGTTGACAGAGCTCATGGATCCTATATCAAATTATTTATTTCAAAATTACTGCAAGGTAATTGTGAAAGGAACAATCTAGATAGGCTTTATAGAATTCTTTCCCTGCTTGTTTCTAGTTTTTTAAGAAAAAAAAAGTTCCTGAAAAGTACTGTTTTTCGCAAGTACTCAACTGCCACTAAGCTCTTAAAAAGCACATTAAGTATGTTTGAATAGTAAGACTCATAAGTGAGCATTAAACCTGAATAATCAATTACTAAACAGGAAATGTCATTTCAAGATTATGAAAACAAGTAGTTAATGGCCTTATAATGCTACTGAGGTTAAATAAGATCAATGCACTTACATGCATAGATTGTGCACACATAGACAGCTGCCTTCAGAAGCTGAGCTTAAAAATGCTCAGCTTAGAAATGCATAGCTTTAAATGAAGTAATTTGCAAATGCAGTAGCCACTTCTCAAAGACCAATAAAATTAAGAGGGCAGAGTACATATACCTTGTTCTTGAAAATTACCATGCAGATTAATTCAGCTATCAGGTAATGATTTCTTCCAGCTTCTTGTTCTACACAAAGTGAGTGCAAAGCACTTCTATCTTACTAAGGATTCCAACTGTTTGTCTGAGACCATGTTATATCCATTTTGCATAAATGCAGAAATTCTGAAGACCAAATTCTCACCGTTTGTTGTGTGCTCCACATCAATTCTCTACACTAAGAGCTTTGAGTGGCCAAAACTTCCATCAATCCCATCATCCTCTTACTACATGCAAACTGTGTCATATTTTACTACATGCAAACTGTGTCATACTCCCAAAATGAAACTGTAATTTTTTTGCCCCCCACTCAGATCTCCCAGCTGGAAGAGGGTGTAGGGAAGAACCCCCTAACCCAGTCTTCCAGTCCATGCTCTTTTTGCTGGATAATAGACCTGATAAAGAAGCATCACTGCAGCGAGCTGCTGGGACCCACAGTGTATGGGAGTCTAGAAGCTGAATTAAAGGTAGAGAAGCAAAAAGGAGGTGAATTATATAGTGTCTGGCCCAGTCTGTCACAGCAGCAACCAAACAATAGTGGCCTTGTGAGTTCCACATTTGGATCTCACTCTTGTGAGTTCCACATTTGGATCTCACTCTTGTGAGTTCCACATTTGGATCTTTCTCTATTAATGCCTATGAATATGGAACTTGGAGGCAGCTTATGACAGAAGTTACAAGAACATGAATTTTCTCTTGCTTTTACCTTTGCTTCTTTTCAGCTTCAAATAGGTGAATTGAGAGACCTAAGTACAATGTGAATGATTTTAGTTTGATTCAGGAGAAAGAGTTTGACATGTAACAAAGCAGAAACAGTCAAACAGAAGAGCAAGTGGCAGCAGTTCCAGCTGCAAGTAGTCAGAAGAATTAGAAAGACAGGGACACTTAGGGTCAAACTACTCTTCTTTTAAGGAAATTTGTATCAGCTTTGTACCCTGGTTTCACAATAGTTGCGAGAGGGGAGGTGTATTCAATGCAATTATCATCATTACCATTGCAACAGTTTAATTTGCTTTAAAAGAAAAAGAAAAAATAAACCCCCAAGGAACAGCTCAACAAGGTGCCCTTTTCAGCCCACAAAACTACAGCTCCTCTTGCACAGTTGCTCTGGTGCTGGAGGATACTGAAAACAGAACACACACCACATTTACAGATTTCCTGCACACAAGCACATACTCGTTAGTGTATCTGACCTTGTTTATTACATTTGTTAAATATATGGGTAGCCATAAACTGCAGCAATCCAACCACAGAAACCAAAGGGGGAAAAAAAAAAAAGAAAGAAAATTAGAGAACTTAATGAATCCCTTATCTCACCCACTAATGACTTGAACAAAATCTATACCAGATCCACATTGGAAAGGTGCATTTTTTTCTGAACGCTTTTTAAAGATGAAAGTTCTGTCAAATTGAGACAGTTACAATATTTAAGTCCACAACAATCACTGTTCCCACTAGAAAAAGAGAGGATATGACACACACAGGAAAAAAAAAGCGGGGGGGGGGGGGGGAAAGAAATTCAATATAATAGTCCCTCTTTCCACACATGTGGCCTAAAGCCCCAGAACATAATGTTGAATGATGACTGAGTCATTTTCCAAACTCCTCCAGTCATGGAGTACTTAGTAAAATACATCTGGACAGGACTAAGCAAGTGTGAATCACAGAATCATAGAATCATTAAAGTTGGAAAGATCATCAGGTCCAACTGTCCACCCAGCCACATTCACTAAAACATGTCCTCAGGTGTCATATCCACAGGCTTTTGAATAGTTCCAGAGATGGTGACTCCCCCACTTCCCTGGGCAGCCTGTTTCAAGGAAAGAACATGAGAGGAAGCCATAGCCAGAAAAACCAGGACAGACCAGCCTCACATACCTTATCTTCCCTTTCTGCTGTGGGAAGGGCACTCTGTGGGCTGCCCCACATGTAAGAGGAGCAGAACAGATACGGAAAATTTTTGATAGCTGTTTTCCTTCTGTTAAGCTCATTTTTACTCATGAGTTAAATTTAACAAAAATCTATTTAAATCCTACTCTTCCCAGGCCATCTGAATCTCCATTTGCCAATGTAACGTCACAGCTCACAAAGGGAATTTCAAATATTGAGGTAAGTATTTTGTCCCTAATGCCAATCACTGATGTTTCTGTTTTACAATGAGTACCTTCAATCAGACTTAGTGACAGTTTAGCATCTTCCTGACACCTCTCTTTTCACACAGAAATGATGTAAGATGGCACGCACAGCTATTTACTGTACAACTGGAAGTTCCTAGCAACAAGGAGAGGTAAAAGAGGGACGGTGACTGAAGAAACAACTCAGTTACTCAAAAGACGATGTTAACAAGATTCTGCGACAAAGCTTTGCATATGAACAACTCTCAACACTTGACAATAACCTTTCAGAATGTACCTTCAGTTCCCATTGGACCCAACCTCCTCCTCAGTGACCAAACCACTGAATGAATTTCTTCAAGACTTTTATCAAAGTCATGTAGAAGTAACTCCCAGCAGGGAACAGCACGAATAGGAGTGTAGAATTCACAAAGCAAACACACAGACACACGCACACTCTTCACTGTTTAAGTTTAAAAATAAAGCCAAGGAATAATGCCAGCCCATGAAGCCAAAGAAAATTCAAAAATCTTCTGGGTATTTACAGCTATCTAGAACACAACCTTAAAATAATTATTGTGTAAGCTGAAACACCAATGAGACAAATGTGTGATGGAACAAGAAGACAGCTCTGAAGACAATACAGAAAACAAGGCAATTTCCATATGCATCTAGAATCTTTCATCCCATAATTGCATACTAAATTTCCCACAGTTCCCAGTGTTCATTTATGAATTTTGGTCCCCAAGCTTGCCGATTTCTTTCCCTCCCCTTGCCATGCTCTACCCTTTGTAATCAAATGCAGGACCTTCAAGATAGGCCATGAAGCTTGAAAATTTACCCCCGAGGCAGATGGACAAAGGCTTTTCTTTTTTGAGCACTCATTTCTTGAACTCAAGTTCTGCTTCAAAGAGGTTCAGGGGTACCTATCGATTTGCAGATTTTGATTAAGCTATTTTCTAGTATTTCCCCCAAAATATTTCTAGTATTACTCCCAAAACCCAGCATCCTTCCACATGAAATACAGCTACCTCACATAGGGCTCCAGTTTCAAACTCTTGGCTACCGTGTCTAAAAGGAGACAAGCATTAAAACAAAAAAATATATATGATACATATACAGAAATTAGTATTTGCTGTCCTAGGGAGCTGCTGAAAAATTGAAGGTAGAGGAAGCTTGCTTTCCAGAGGAAGGCTGCAGAGCCTGGATTCAAGAGCAAACTGGAAAGGACCTCTAGTGGGCTGAGGCTGTGCTGCTCGGGTGCCAGACACGTCCTTCCCCTTCACCTCCCTGCAAGCTGCACAACATCCCAGCAAAGCCCAATAGCTTTAGCTTGTGACTGCCATCAGAAAAGGCACCTAGAAGTGCAACTACAGCCTCTGTGAAAGACTGAAATGCTAAAGGTTAATGACTCAAACAAGATCGTTAGAAATATTCTCTCATTCTGCTCATGGTGTTTGGGGGGACACACTGTCATTTGCTTCAGATAAAAACAGGAGATGGTTTCTGTTTTACCATGTAGGTCACTAACATGTCAGACCACTTCAGAGTGGTTTTATGTGGCCTAAATGACATGACATCAAGGGACATTCAAAGATGCACAGATTCAGATGCACATTTGGAATGAGGATTCAGAATATACTTCAGACTATGTCACGGCATTTTGTTCTTCCAAGATTTTTAGCTGTAGGCAGTTTTGCACAGGCAGCAGAAACACAATTTTAACTGCATTTTTGAAGTAACTTTCTGAGTGAAAGAGCTTGGAATTCTTTATCTGAGCTCAAACAAAGCATAACTTCATGTGACACCATGTTACAAATAGATTAGTGCACGTATTCAGGAGAATACACAGGTAATAAACCAGGCCAGATTAAGGAAGGTTAGTTACTAGGCATCCCAGTTAAAAAGACAGTATCTTGTTTTGAATGGAAGTTGATGATTCACCTCTAAGTCTTCAAAATACCTCTCTTGCTATATTTAGGTTTGCCTTCAAGTCAGACTGGTTCTATCATTCCCCAAAGTAGACTAATTTACATCTTCAACATTACAGGCCACAGCTTAGCTCTCTTTTAAATGACCTAAGCAATAACCTCTCTTTCAGCAGTTACCCTCAAAGCATTCACATTAACTTGAGAGGGACCACAAATTAAAACTGACATTGTTAAGCAGAGCAGTGCAAGGCAGCTGTTCATTATAACTCAAAAAATAGTATCACCTATACTGCAGTGGTGCTCCTTGTGCCATTAAGCAGATTGCTGGAGAGGAAGCAAACGTTTTACAGAGTGGTTGTCTGAAGAGAACAGCACTTGTACTTGGAGTCCAAGGCCACAGGAACACACCTGGTCTCTCCTTCACACAGAGCAGTAACAGCACTGCTCTGTCACCAATGAAAAGCACTCCTGAGAGTCACTTGACACAAGCATTCACACAGAATAGTAACTAAACCAAAGACACCAACAAGTTCGTATTTTATCATCAGAGACCTGATCAAAGAGCTTCTCAATCTTCATCTTTTTGGACCAACCATCATCAACTAGGACCACCTCTACTACCAGAATAATATAACTTACTTTGAAAGAGTACTAGTGATGCCATACAGTCTAATTGCACTTCCCTCTTCTGTAGGAAACAATCAAGGCAGGAGAAGAAAGCACTTGTCTGCCTTGAAGGGTTCTGTGAGTTATTTTACAGTAAGAGTGTGTACAGTGGAAATAGCCCCAAAAGATACCTTTATAATAAAAAGAATAAGGAATTGGAGCTGATGAGGATCAGCTAAAGGTAAGGATTAAAAACATAACATCTCGTGAAAATATTCCTTAACACCTTTAAGTCAAGCAATTAATTTCTCAGGAATTAATGTCTTGAATCCAAACTGCTTTACGATACAAACACAGCAAATGAAAGGAGAGTTGATCCAATTCTAAAAAGAAATTACAGGAAACCTCTGCTGAATGAGGCAGAACGTAGGATATGAAAGGGATGCAGGTATTAAAGTGATTTCAGGTGCAATTAAAATCCCTTGTAAAGAGAGAATGGGGAAAAAATGAAAAAAAGTTGTGTGTTTTGCTTTACGTTACAGTACAAAATTTTGCCAGCAGCATGAAGGAAAAACAAAGCAAGTCTTAAAACAGGCCAGCTTACATAAGAGAGAAAGACAGAAGACAAAAATATTCATGCTGTGTTCCTTTTTTCTGATAACAAAGTCGATAACTTGCTTGGACTCACTTTAAAATTGTCAAACCACTGCAACCATGAAACTGGCAACTATTCCTCCAGATGGTTGTTCTTAACAACATCACTCTCTCATTTACTTTTCACTCTCCCATTAGTTCTGCAGCCAAGCACTGCTCACCTGGCAGACAAAGATCAAAATGTCATTTTGAAATGGCAGAATTTGTGAATTTATGCATTGTGTGTCCAGTGTTTATCCACCTAGTTCCTTCCTGTGTCTTTCCAATGAGAAAGTTTTTAGTTACTGTCAAGACAGATGCAGTAACAAGTCTTTTATTATTACTACTCTGACCAGGATTAACTTTCTGGAAAAAAAAAATTCAAACAGAACTCTAAGTATTAGTAACAGGCTCTTAAAATTCTTGTGTGGAAAACACTACATGAGAATTCAGATACAGTAACAAACTTTAAATTATTAAATTTGCATTGTGGTGAGATTATTAATTAGAAAAAACTTACTCATTCTTTCATGCAGCAAAATCCCTCTACACTGCAATGTCTTTCCAAAGTACGTTCCCATCTTCCACAATGAGCAGAGAAGCACCATATTACAATATCCCTTCCTTCCATTTTCATGTGTCCAAAAATCACTGTATTTTGCCTCCTTTCCACTAACTTTCCCCACACTAAAGCAAGCAGAAAATGTTTATATCAGTATCTCTAAAGTGAAGTGCATGCAGCCCTAGCTATTCACAAGACAATCCACTGGAGGGCAGGATGAAAATAACATATAAATATTTTAATTTATTAATAAATTATTAACAATTCTAATTATTTAAGTTAATAAAGTAGTATTTTAAATAGCGTTTATCTCTATCTCATCCTTTGTAAAATTTCTGTTGTACATACTTTATAGTTTGCATATTACAGCATTATATGTCTATAATTTATAAATAAATAACTATAAATATACTGGGGGCCGCATGCTCAAAAAAAATTTTACTGATCCATAATGTTTGGGGATCACTGGTTTATGACTTCAGCACCAGGAAACTGAAGCAGCATTTTCTCCTTTGCTAGAAGGAGGTAAAAACACTGGTGGGAGGAACTGCATGCAAGGGAAAGTTCTCAAGTGGGCTGCATTTTTCAGTTATTCAGCTGCAAGTTTAATGCAGCAAATGATTTTCCCAGAAAGAGTTAAGTGCTTCAGCTCACACCATATCTAGTAGCTGAACAACCCTTGAAATTCCCACGGGATCCTGACTGGTGTCTGGAGGCTGCCAAAGGTCATTCAAAATCTTATTCCAGATGATTTAGGTTCAGGTCCATTGCTCTTCAAAGAGACTTAAAATTCAAAATTCATAAAATACGGTTTCAGCAATAACTTGTGCCACTGCATCACTCAGCCAGTTTTCTAATGCAGATGTAGAAAGTCAGCCTATTTTTATATAATTTCTTTTTAAACATTCACAAGCAAAACACCCCTGCTAGTCACTTGACACGTTTTTGTTGTTGCTGTAAAAAAACACTTACTGCAATAGTCCATGTCCATAATGCCTACAGATAAGTATCAAGCAGGTGAAACACTGAAGTTGCTAAAACTTGGGGATGCCTTATTTAGTGGGTATGCTCTATTAAGAAATAGTGAAGGAAAGCACACCAAGTTGACAAGACTCTGTTTAAAAACCAGGTTATCCTGACTAATGCCTTCTTTGTACCATTTCTGTTCAGTGAGGATGACATTAAGCACTTAATTCAAGAACTACACATCTTGAGACAAATTCTTTTACTCCACCTGAAAAGTTTCCAAGCAGCTCATAGCACTGATTGCAGCTTTCAAATTTTCAGTGTAGCATCCTCTAAAAATCAGAGTTCAGACATTTCTTGTAAATACCCAAGAAGGTTTTTTACACATTTCTCTCACATACCTTGACGTCAAACAATGAATGCTATGAAACAGAAAACGTCCAATTTGTTTTTCCAGCCACACATCCCAGCTCTGGCTGTTCCTTTTCCTCTGTGGAAGACTCCCACCCCCTTGTTAGCCTTAACTATGGCACCACACACTGTGCAACAGGAGAAGCAAAGAACACAAACACCACAAAATAGCTTCAGATGCCTGTCTTGCCTTTCCATCTCATCTGCCTTTCCCTCCTGCCTTTGCGTTGCACACTCGGATGAGCTGCATCAGATCACCCATCCCTTTACACATGAATATCACTGTTACATAACCTTCCTCTCATCTCCTCCTAGGTAAGAATCTAACCCTACAGCTCTCCACATGTGGCAGCTTTCACACTGTCCTCATTGCAAAGGCTCCCAGGAAAGTACAGCTTCAACATTAAATCTGTTTCCATCTTCAGGGGATGCTATTCAAGTGTAATGATGCCTCTTTTTACCTGTCTTTTCCAAGTATTTTCTGGGTTTGACCACAAACACAGACAAAAGCCAGCTTCTTTTAGTTTACTGATCTTCAGACAACTGAACATGGGTGAAACTGCAACACTGTGTGTCCAGCCACTATCAGTGAGAAAGAACACTGCTTGCCTGCAACGAAGACAATTTACAATTTACTGTTTGGGTGCCACATGTTACTGCTGTTTAGATATCCTACCTGTCCGTGCCACCAGGTGGGTCCAGCCACTCCAAACTGCTCCAATCTTCTCATGTGAGAAACACTGAGTGTCAATCTTCTTGGGCTCAGCCAGAAAGATGTCTCTGCTCACCAGCTGCCCATGTTTGTTGCTGCCCCAGACGTACAAGCATCCTTCATCTACAACAGACAGAGAAGTAAAATCTGTTTAAAGGGCTGTGGATCTAACACCACCAGATTCAGGCCCTGTCTCAGTTCAGCCATGCTGAAGAAAGAACACGTCATTCAATTTGCATTCTCTCTGTACGCTTTTTCCCCCCATTCTTTACCACTGTAACTGGGATATCAGAAATATTTGCAAGGGCCTTAACAACACAGCCTTTTTTCTGAGGGCTACAGAGACTCCCTAAAGCAATGAAAGCTTTTGGGTCAAACTGCCTCAATGTTTATAACAAAGACCAATTTTTATTAAAAAATAACCACAGTAGTCAACTTCTCAGAGTAAAAGAAAATCAAAGCATCCTGGAGACAGTCACTGAGCAGTCCCTCTCAGTCCACCCTGTCCTTGCAGACCAGCTTTTATTTCCACTCCAAAGCTTTGATTACACCCAGTAAATAACTTTCTGGACTGCAGCAAGTAATTCAAAGCCTGGCTGGCTGCTCCTGCTCTGCTTTGCAGTCTCCCTGCCTCTCTACAAGGGCTAGACTCTCAGCTCTGCTCATACCAATTCTGCCTTCTTCAGCTTGAGCAAACTCAGTAAATCCCCCAAAGCAGGGACAGTCCAGTGCTCCTTGGCTCACCTCGCACAGTCACTTCCTAAAGGAATTGGACGTGCAGCTAGGAGCACACTACTAAAGCAGGCACTACCCATCATAAGGCAAAATTAAAATATTATCATGCCTCAAAACGACACCAGACAACACCTGAGACACTTCTCTTAGTGGTCACTTGCCTTCCACATCCCTTTTCCAAAACAAGCACTTGTTCCAATGCACACTCTAGGATTCTAACCATAGGGATAATTCTTTTTACAGAAACACCTGCAGTACTTTGTATCAATGCAAGCTGGAGTTGCTCACAGCCTAATGACCAATGGACACCAACACAGTGACTGCTCAGATGTGTCCTTCTGCAGACATGACATATCATTAGTTCCATCTTTTCAGCACAGAACCATTCCTCCCATGTTCCAGGCCTCCACAGCAAAAAAAAAAAAAAAAAATCCACAAAAAACACTTAAGAGAACATGAGCTGTCAGGCCTCCCTTGAAGTCTTTGCCAGCCTGCACAAGCTGGAAGTGTAAGATATAAATCTTGCACACATGACCTTGTACATTATTGTGGGCCCAGAAAGACTGGAAGCCACTTAAGTTCCAACATGGAATTGTTTGGAGCACGCATCCACAACACTCAAGGGGTCAGGCTGTCTCAGGTCAGCACTGAGCTCACTACAAGCACCATGGCAGAAGAAAATCTTTCGGGGTGGCGGGGGAGGAGGCGAAAAGCAGAACTTAAGCTACAGTATATTTAATAATCTCAGTTTGGTAACAGCAACAGGAAGAGTAAGCCAGGAGAATTCCACTATACTACTGCTGGTGAAAAACAGGCAAGGAGTGGGACTGGGGGGAGACTGCAGGACTTCCCATGTTCCTCTTTAAAACAACACAACCGAAAGGAAAAGGAAAAACAAATCAAGCAACTGTTTCGTTTGAATATTTGAATTCTCTGCTAAAATTGACAAATTTCTCCCCAGCATCAAGTACACACACCTTGTGGAGAGAAAGCAAAAAATAAAAGAGGTGACAGAAACACAACCAAGAGAAACACTGTGGCCATTCTTGTTCCACATCAACATGCACTGCCTCTGTCACCTCCTTTTACAGAAGGTGTATTTGCTTTATCCTGGGAAATGGCACATGCTCAACCCCCTTATCTCATTTCTTGAGTAGGTTAGAACAAAAACTTAGACACTAAGACTTAGCACCATATTCTCACCACTGGAGGGTTCAGGCCAGTTTGGATACCAGTAGACTCTACCATCCTTTTTTCCATGGAACCCCCCATTCATGTTTGCAACAACCCACACCAACAGGTGTGTTCCAAATCTGTCTGGCTGCAGGTACTTGATATCCCACCAGCAGGTGACTCATGGAACAGAGGCAAAGAAAACTGCACCCCAGTGCAAGGCATTCCTAGAAAAACGCCCCATTTAAATACTACACCCTGCAGTAGTATCTTTATTATATCAAACATCTTTAAAATACAAAGTATTTTAAGTACTAACTATCTTGCAGGATGAAGGGCAGCAACAGCATCACATTATAAAAGTCTTTGGCATTTACTTTGTCAGTCTTGGTCCCCCTGCTGCCAAATAGACCGCTGTCTTAAATAAAAAGCAAAAGCATGAAAGAATAATCTGTTCACTGTCTAAATAGAGAGTGCCAATTATTTAAAGTAGGTTTTATTTGTTCTTACAGTTTGTCTTCACTAATCACGCATACACTTTGCATCTCTGAATTCAATACAGTTCACATCTTGGAACATCTCCCCATACAACTAAATCTCTATAGATCAGCATAAGCAAATACTCCAGTGCTCCTTCAATGATGATAGAGGTACCAGATGGCTGCAGATTTGCTAAGAACTTGTTCCTGTGAAGTTTGGCAAAGACTTGTCTTCATAAGGTTCAATATATTTTACACACTTCAAAACTGTAAGATTACAGCATGAAAGCTAATCTGTTTTCCCTTCTCCCAATCTGTCAAAATAAAAAGAAATCTTTATTAGACTTTCATTACTGGATACTCAGTACTCCAGCATGGGAGCACTGCCTAAGGATCAAAGAACAAATGGCAGACGTTATGGAAGTGCCTAACCAATTAAAGCAACTTCCTTCTCTTCAAATAAGCTTTGTGCTCTTACACCACAGATCTGCACACTGTCACAGTGGAGCCTAAGACAGCTCAGACAGCTCCAGGCCTTCTCACATCCCTGCACAGCACTGCCCCATGCAGAGGCATTGGCTCACATTGCTGTGGCTTTCCTGCTTCTGCTGCCTTTCCTGGGATGACCCCCAGCACACCCCTTCTCCATGGGCAAAGGGCTGCACTGGTTCCAGCAGTAACCAGTTATCCAAGAGGGCACCTTGCTGCAGCTCCAGAGATTCACCCAACCACGTGATTCAACAAATCCTTTCAGAGTTTGTAGCCATTAAGTAAAGAGCCCAGACCTTGAATTACATAAGGGCCAAGTCACACTTGACCCCAGGAAAAAACCACAGAATTCAGAGAACTTGAAACATGAATCCAGTTCTAAAAACAAAAGGAAATTTCTCAGAGTCCAAAACTATTACAAAACAATTACCAGCACTAACTAGGCCAAATCAAATTTCACCAGTTTAACCAAAATTGATAAAGATTTCAAAAGCAGAGAAGCCTTTGAAGGGTGAGATGAGGAGTTTCACCTCTGTACCTGAGGCCTACCTGTGAGGGACACCGAATGATAGGAGCCTGCAGCAACTGTCTTCACCTTTACATCTTCCAGGCCTAGAAAAAATTTAGCTGCATAAAATTTCCACAGCAGGTATCAATTTGCACACAGACATGCATACAAGTGTAACAGGATGGTGATGACTTTTATAACAAAAGGCTCTGCCTTTGGGCCACAGACATTGCAGGACTCTCATTTTCCCCACAGATTATGATCTTGTATGACCATTCCACCCTTCAGGTACTCAACTACATGTTTATAATTCCACGTGGCTTTATAAAAAGGAAGGTACGTACCACTCCAAATTATATTTCTGCTCTATGCACCCACACAAAGGAAGCAGATTCCTGGATTACCTGTCACTTCACAGGGTTCCTTTGCTGTCAGGAACACGGGGAGGGCTTTTCCTTGGCTTGCACGCTTTGCCCGAGATGCCATCCCAGTTCCCCACTGCAGCACCAAACCGCTGTCTTTTCGGAGTAAACACAAATTAAAGAGATTAAAACACATCAACCACCAAGAAAAATCACTTCACCCATCAACAAACGGTACATTCAAGTCATTTTCACTGATTCAAATCACACTTTAAAGGATCTTTATGCCAAAAAAACATTCATATAACCCTGGTGAAGTCAACAAGCAACAGACAGCTGCAGTTTCAGTATGCAGGCAAGAAAACTAAGAAGGTAGGAAGCTATTGGAGACTCAGAAACAGAAATCCCGTGGTTGCAGTACCTCAGGAATGGATACAAAGTTCTTGTGCTTTCTCTTCCCTTTCCCTCTCTTGATGCCAATTTGTTCGTGCAGTGCAGCACAGGGAATCTCAATTCCCACTATTCATACAAGCATCAGAGATCCCACTATTCTTCCAAGCATCTCCTTTGCACCTTCAGCTCCACTACCTGGAATCCATACTGAAGTTCACACAAAACTAAGCCGAATACAAGAGCAGGTATTGTTTGGTTTTCCTCTGTTTTAACACAGCCACGCCAAAAGGAAGGTTTTGATTTCTACTGTTACACCACAAACAAACCCAGAGTCTCTAGTAACAGCAGGTGAAATATTTCGTGTCATTCTTGTGATTTTCCAGGTGTCAATTTCAATTACATCATTAAAAAAGCCACATTTTAGGAACAGTTCCATTTTGAAATATCTTATACAAACCTTAATTATTTTGCATACCATAAAGAATTCAAATCCTAAGAAGATAACTTGATGGATCAGAAATGTTTTTTCCTGAAAAAAATTCCTTTTATGTTTTGTTTCAGAATAGGAGAAAAGAAATCAGTACATTTTCCATCCACCAGAAAATTAACTTGTTAATAAACCATCACTCTGAGTTCTTGGAAAAGTTTTTCCCCATGATTTTCCAGGAAGATGTTTCTAGAATGTTTACTATGCATGTTAATTTATCCCAAAATCTTACAGACTATGACTCTCAGGTGTATTTTCCCTGTGATATTTAAAATAAATAGTAAATTAGATAAATTTCATCCTCTTTACCTCCCTCTTCCCCCCAAGCCATTAAAATCCCATTTCATTTGTTACTGAAAAGATGTTAAAATTATGGCAAATTTACCTGTAGCAGCAAGGGCGTGTCTCAGTCCTGCAGCAACATTCACCACCTTCTCTTTGAGAGACTTCTCAAATAAAATAAAAATATATTTTAGCTGCTTTGTGCACTTAGTGCCTTTAAAAACAAAACAGGACAAACAGGAGTGGAACACTATGAAAAGACTATGAAAAGAGTGCTTGCAATTCCAGCCTGCATGTCCCAATGCATATCAACATTTTGTATCACAAAGGAAGTAAATTTTGGTCCATAAAAATTAGTGGGAACATCTTCAAGAAATAAAAAACAAATCAAGGAAAGCAACTGGATCCACAGCTTTGTGGCAATCAGTAAAAACCGACAGTCACAATATTCACATGAAACATTGGTGATACAAATATGTTTATTTCTTAATTTTAACCTGGTGTTCCTCAAGAATTACGCCAAAACCTCCACAGTAAATCTTGGGAATCACATGGAAGTTTCCCTCTTCTGTTGCCTCCCATCCAAACCTGACTTGCTCTTACAGGGTTTTGCAAACCCTCTGGATATCCTCGGTGGAAAAGCAGCAGGTGTATTTAAAATAGGTGGCATCAAGCCCAAGCGTTTAAGGGATACCGACCCAAAGAGCAAATATTCCTCACAAATAGTCTGTGTAGTGAGGGATGAGAGAGATTCAAATCAGCACTGTCAATACTGCCTAATTTTAAGGCACCATACTGCAATGAATGCTCCCAGGAAACATCAAAGGCACAGAAACGTCACGTGAATTAACTCCTATTCACTAGAGGTCACCTAAGGGATCAGCTGCCCTCCTTCTCCCACATTAAAAAAGCAGCAAAGGAATATCTGGCATGACCCATGATGCTAAATAATTTCTTGTCTGAGAAGTGAAAGAGTCAGCTTTCTGTTAGAAGTGGGAAACTTCTTCATACAACAAGAAAAGGAGCCTTAGCTTTTCAATTCTAGGTTGATGACCACCTTTGGGCCCTTACCAAGTAAGTTTAACAGGCACTATAAAAATTAGTTGAAGAGTCTGGCTTAAAGCCCACTGAGGTCAGATGACCTCTATAAGCTGCTGGAAGCAATATAAAGCACAACACCTTTTAAAATTTTACCTCAATCTTTTGTGGAGTCAAGCACGGACCTGAAATTTGAGGAAGTCCCAGCTGTCCAAAAGAGTTTGACCCACAGGACAGCAGTAGGCCAGATCCTGCAAAAAAATGAAGTGTTAGAGCAGATTCAGAAAACCCGCGAGCAACAGCACTGTAACATTATAACAAGCAAAATAACACAGCCAAGTAGCTCAAGAAATGACCTAACATGTCCCATTACAAAGCCCCTGAGCCCAAAGGCTTCTGGTCTTACACACCACATCCAGAAAAGGTCTCAAGTTCACTGGGACACAAGGAACACAGAGTGATTTAGCTTGCAAGGCAAGTAGCTTAAAACCTGTGAGTGCCAGCACATAGAATCAAAATGTTTTGGGTTGGGAGGGACCTGAAGATCATCCAGTTCCAAACCCCTGCCATGGGCAAGGGCACCTTCCACCAGAGCCCCATCCAACCTGGCCTTGAACACTTCCAGGGATGGGGCACCCACAGCTTCTCAGGCAACCTGTTCCAGTGTCTCACCACCGTCCCAGTAAAGAGATCTGTCCTAATAACTAATCTAAACCTGCCCTTTTTCAGTTTAAAGTCTTCATCCTTTGTTCTATCACTACATGCCCTTGTAAAAAATTCCTCTGCATCTTTCCTGTGGCTCCTTTAAGGTTCTGAAAGGTTGCAATAAGGTCACCCCTATCACAGATGTCCCAGGGCAGGTGCAGCCTTTATTTTATGATGGTGCTGTGCTTTTTTGTGACCACAATGCACCATACAATACGAGGCAGTACAATTACAGGGGTGGTAGTTCCTGTGCTAAATCTAAGTCTGATGTGCAAAATGCAGAAAACCATCGACTCAGTTATGCCATTCTTAATCAAAGTAGGTAGTACCTTACTATTCACCCTGCTCCACTGATGTCAGAGGGATTTCTCATGTGGATGAGACTACTCAAGTAAGGTACTACTAAGATTAATTATGGATGTCTTGACTGGGTACTTGATAATGAGCTGCAAACAAGTTCTGAGCCCATTAGTCTTACAGAATTTTTGAATGTGATCATCAGTAGCATTTACTATTAAGTGAAAGTCATCTTTAAAGTACATCACGTTTCAGAGAATGGCTAAATCCTGGATTCATTGCTAAACCAAATTCCATACAGGGTTAAGATAATTTGTCCAGGGTAAGGACTTCTCCAAGTTCAACAGCCCCAACTCTCTCAGCCTTTACTTGTAGAAGAGCTGCTCCAGCCCTCTGACCACCTTGGTGGCCTCCTCTGGACTCACTCCAGCAGGTCCATGCCCCTCCTGTGCTGGGGACCCCAGAGCTGGATGCAGCACTGCAGGTGGGGTCTCACCAGAGTGGAGCAGAGGGACAGAATCCCCTCCCTCCCCTGCTGCCCACAGTGCTCTGCATGCAGCCCAGGACACATTTGGCTTTCTGGGCTGCCAGTGCACATGGCTGGATCATGTCCAGCCTCTCATTCACCCCCAAGTCCTTCTCAGCAGGGCTGCTTTCCACCTGCTCATCCCCAGCCCTTGTTGATACTGGGGGTTGTCCTCACTCAGGTGCAGCACCTCACACTTGGCTTTGTTGATTTCCTGAGGTTCCCATGGGCCTCTTCTCAAACTTGTCCAGGTCCCTCACATCACACAAGCAATTGCATTGTGGAACTTTCAGCATGTTCTCTACACCAAGATATTTCTTCAGCTCTTAGACAGATTTACCTACTAATATGATTGTAAAATCCCAGCCACATGCAACTTGTTTTACACAAAAGCCAGACAGGGCAGTGCACAAAGTAAAACGCAGCACGTCCTCGGTGTGATTCAACCCCAGCTGCCCATCTTTGTTGTGGCCACATACAAAGAGTTGTCCTGCACCTGGAAGAAAAAAAAAACACAACAAATTGTGTTCCACTTCACAGGCTAAAAAGAGAAACCTACGTCTGTGAGATCCCGTGACAAACAAGGACAGTCATTATGTGTCACTTTAGGCACTGCAATCAAGTAAAAAGTAAGAGGAAATGGTTGTTCTGATACATCAGAACCATCTCTGAATAACTACAGCTGTGGAGAGCTGGGTCTGTCAAGGGGGACAATCCATATGGTAAGACAGGCACCTCTCACATGAAGATGCTTGATAAACTGTTTTATCATGTTCTCATCTGTCCGTGTTCCTTCTTTCCATAATTAGCTGTGGCATACAGCAGAACCTTTCAAAGGCCAGATGTTATCTCCTGCTCCTTACCTTAACACTTCTTAAGACTGAATAACCTCTGATGCCTTCTTCCCACCCCCCATCCTTAATACAGAAAATATGGCTTCTTGGTATGAAAGAAACAGCTGAAGAAACAGTCCTCACACAGCCACGAAGTAACCACACAATATATGAGAAACAGGAATTTCCCCCATTTCCGCAAATATTGAGTTAACTGGGAGGGGAGGAAGCTGTTTTGCTACTAAGGATTGTACTTGCTCAGAAACAGCAGCCACAGAGAGGTGGCAGCACTGAACTAACAGGGAAACAACAAACAAAAAGTGATTAAAAGCCAAACACCCACGAGCAAGAGCAGTGTTTTTACCAGTGATAACTGCAGAATGTCCCCCTCCTCCAGCAATGCTTGCAATGTCTTGACATTTGCAGGAAACATCTTTCAGTGCCTGAGGAACCAGCACATCCTCTTTATGACCAAGACCAAGTTGTCCATAGCTGTTTGCACCCTTCAAATGCACACAGAAAAGTAACACAGTTTTTGAAAGTTAACAAAAGAGGCACACATATGCTCCCAAGGACAAACAAGCATATTTGGGGTATGCCACAGGTTAACCTGCTCCTAAAAATCCCCTGATACATCACGTAGGATTCCCAGGATTACAGACCTGGAGTGTCTGTCCTAACTTTGCTGTCATTAAGGGCACCTGTGCAGCCCCAGTGTTTCAAAAAGCATACTGGAATAAAACCTGTTAGGGCTTTAACTGCAGACTCACAGTCGATAAGGAGGAAAATCTTTCTATCAGGATGATTACCACATGTTTAATTTTAATGCTAATGATTCCCACTCATCACTAAGGTCTTATTCATGCCACTGCTTTCTGGCAGGCTACCTCCAAAATGAGAGCAGAAAGACACGTGTCCTTGTTCTGGAACCTAAACAAGTAAATCAGAAACACTTACACCTCGTTAACTACGTCTTTTAGAAAAAAAGAGGTCCAAATGAAAATATACCAATTGTAAGTAGTACAAATTTATAGGTACAAAATTATAGCTACTAAACCCACCATGGAAATCAGCAATTGTCAACATGGTAACAAGTCAGGGAATTTCTTAGTCAATTTAAGCTGCACGTCCAGCAGTTCAACCTTCATTCACAAAAAGGGAATACCATAACCTTCCCCATCCCACACAGTGCAGTAACAGCAACACTCCACATCCGCAATGCTCACAGCTGGTCATCCTCAGCGAATACTCTCCCCACCTCACCTGTGCTCTCCCTGCCCATCTGCTCTCAATTTACCCTCCACCACTCCCGAAAGATGCAGCACCTGGTGAATGTTAAAGGGCCGCATTCAGCAACAAACATTTTGTACCTACGGAAACACGCACACTTCAGGCAAAATCACCAGGCTGCTCGGCCCAGCCCAAAGCCAACAGGTGGGTGAGACGTCAGGAGTGGAGCTGCACAGGCAGATCGAGCTGCTGTCTCACAGCCACTACCGGCGATACACAGTTTAGAGCGTGTTACTAAACAGACGCAATTCTTTTTAGAAAGTGTGTCACAAGCTCCCATTTTAGCCTGTAACTCGCCATGAATTTTCAAGCCTTCGAAAGCAGGCAAGCCGCGATGAGGTGCAGAAAGACCCGAGGGGCTGAGAGCCACGCGCGGGGATCCCAATGCCAGCTCCACTCCAGCCTCCAGGCGGGCGCGCCGGCACCAACCACGGCCCCGGCACCAACCACGGTCCCCGCAGAGCAAATGCAGCAGACCAGCGTCAGGGATGCCCCTTCCACGGCTCTCAGACCTCCTGTGCCCACCCGGTGCAACCGCGGCGTTGTTTCCCTGCGGGGCGGGCACGCCGCGGCCCCGCTCCCCCCGGGCCGGCGGCCGAGCGCCGCGGCATCCCGGGAGGGCGAGCAGCGGCCCCGCCACCCTCCCGCCTCCCGGGCAGAGGCCATCGCGGGCCCCCGCTCCCTCCGGGCCGTGCCGAGCGCGCACTCACCCAGGCGAACAGCCGGGGCTCCATGGGATGGGGCCGGCGGCTCCCGGCGCTTCCCGCCGCCCGCGGGCCGGGCAGGAAGAGGCGGGCACGGGGCGGGCTCAGGGGCGGGCAGTGCCTGAACCGCAGCGGGAGACGCGAGTCGCGAGCGAGCGCTTCGTGTTTGTCCGGAAAATCTACAAGCCTCAGAGGTTTACATCCAAAAAGGAGACAGAGGAGCCCTGCAGCTTCATTCGAATAAGGGGAGAGAGTCCACTGGGCACACGCCGTGGGGTTTTCTCTCCCGAGGTTTCAGAGGGCACAGCCTCCTTCTGTCCGCGTGCTGCCCTCTTCCTTGCCCCACCGGCTGGGGTACAGGGAAGGCACAGCCTACCCCATATATCCCCCTGGAACCTACTGTTTTACCCCAAAGCGCAGAAGTTCAGGCTTGTGCAGACCCCTGTGTGTCTCAGGAGCCAAGCTGTGCGGGCTCTGCCACAAACCTGCTGCCCAGAGTCAGTAGAGACATTAAACCCCATTTCAAAGACGCTAACACCATACCTTCACCCATCACACTCTTTGTAAAGACATCAGCTTTCCTCTCGTGTTTATTGCTACGGTGCCGAAGTAAAGGGCTTTGGTGATTTTGATAATTTCCAGCAACTCATTTATTTCACTGACATTTAAGCCTCCACAACGGTTTTAAGTACCTAAACTATCACCGTTTTACAGAAGGTTCGGATGGGTGAAGCCAAACATACACGTTGTTAGTGCCGTGGAAGTGCGTCTTCTTGGCAGTACTTCTAGCAGTTTACTTTTGTTACACAAGTGCAAATAAACATACAACTGCTGTTTTTACAAAGCATTTGAAAGTAGGTGCTAATTTAACAAGTTTAAGAACTCCTACTTGAAATGTAGACAGAGTTCAGACAAGGCTTGAAGTAACACAGACCTGTTTATATTTCAACATCATAAATCCAACGTTGTTAAAACTGTAGCTGAATATTAACTATTATCACAGAAGCAGACAAAACAGATCCTCCCTTACTACTCACTTAGAAGAAGGTTTCTTCTTTAGAAAGACAATGTTCCTAAAATCTGTTTTTAAATTAAGTGTAATCTAAGCCATAAATGTTGTAGACCATAATTCTACATCTTAAATGCTCTTTAAAACAAAGTTGTAGCAGGTTAATAGCCACAGAAGCAACAATCTAGTCTTGATTTAAACAGTGAATATTCTTGGAAAGGTTGGCCTGGCAATTGCTTATGGAGCAGAGGTGTCCTACTAGAAAGCATATGAAACTCAAGCTAATTTTCAAGCACAGAGGTTGATGAAAGTCCTTTCAAGTTCTCAAAATCCTGGACTAGCATCTCCAGTGTATTTAAGATTTCAGACCATTCTTCCAGCACGCTTTCTGGATTTCCTGATAAGATCTACCTCTGAAAAAACCAGTGCTTAGGGTGCTATTAAATATACCCTGCACATCAGATTCCCCACTCAAATGTCTCACATCCTGCACACATGTCCGTGCCAGGACAGGGGCAGCAGAAGCTCTGCAAGTTTGCTACTGTGCAATGCAGACAATTCAGCAGGGCACTACTTCCCACCACTTTTAAAGTGCTCTGGAATTAGGTATACTTTACACTACAAGGTAGTTTGTTGCCTTCATAGCCACAGAATTCCTATGAAATGCTTGGGCCTTTCAGTTATAGTTAGATTGATACGGGATGAAGGTGTTCAGGCCAGGTAAAGAAGAAACTAAACATATCTTTGTGCAGCTTGTGTAGGTCAAAAAAGCGACTGAGCAATCAACAGGATATTTATTTTTACATAAAGCACACTGATCTATGAACTTTGGGTGTTATTTTAAACTTTGATGTTATTTTAGAGCCAGTTAAGCTATTTGAATATTAAGTTGCAATTTGGAAATGGTTTTAGGCTTTGTGCTAAATCAGTGCTTGATGGCTTGCTTTATTTTTTGCTAAATTAATTCAGTCAGGAAAAAGGCAAATATTATCTCTGTAAGGAAAGGTCTTCCCTCAGGTGCAATACCCAGGACAGCAACAAAAATCCTGACTTAGCCAATAGCAAATCTCTTAAAATAAACATAATTAGGATTTCATGCAAGAGCTGTATCTCTGCCTTATACTAGACGCATGCCAAACAGCACACTTGCAACTCTTTGTGGCAAGAATAATCCCTTTGAAAGCAAGATTTGACCCGTCCCTTTTATCATGTTGAACCTCCAGCTATTTGTGTCCTGATGCCTGCATTACAATCATTCAAGTTTCAAACTTAGTAGCACAGACTTAGAAACACTGAATTACCACAGCTTCCACCCTGTCAAGTCTTCAATGCTATACAGTCAGTAGCACCGACTGCTGGAGTCAGAAATGGAATTTTCCCCAGGGGGATTTATTCCACTTTTGCCTTGTAAGCCACCTCCTGCAGCACCTGATCCCAGCCCTGATCCACAGATCACACTTTTTCTTCAGTCAGGCAATTTCTCTGTTCCCCTACAAGCCTCTAAAAGGCAACTCTGGACATTTTTTATCTAAGGGGGATGGAGGAATGCATTTATGTGACGAAATTTACAGAGAGCAACAAGATAAAATTGTTATTCTTATGGGCCATTCACTCTTCCATGTGTAAAGGAGTGAGTACTGCATACAACACATTATATGCCTAGAAAGAAATCAGTGGGGGAATGGGAAGAATTGGATTGCACCACGGTGCTGACAGGGTGTTAAACTTCCAGCTGCTTGCCCATCTTGCTGAGGGCATCGCTGACAATGTCCAGCTCGTGGCGCAGCTCGTTCACCACGCTGGCGATGCTTTTCGTGTCTTTCAGGATCTGCACACTCTGAGTGTAGGGATTGTACTTCACCCCAAAGGGGCGCTTGATGGTTTTTGCAAACTCTCTATTGAGGTAAAAAAAAAAAGAAAAAAGAGTGTGTTATAACCAAAAGAGGGTGTTGTAAACAAGACATAAACCACACATGCATTCTCGGTATGCAGCCAGTATCAATAACCACTTTTCTAAACTACTTAAACATAGTTCTAATTGTTATATATCTCCCACCCAGTACATGGAAGACCAAGAAAATACTAACCAAAATCCCAATGCTGAGAAAAGTAGTTACAAAACTAATAAGAATAAAAGGGTTTGGTGCTGCTACAGAGAGATGTTTAAAATCAAATCTGCTTTCATAAAAAGGTGTGGAGGGAAATCTGTACCTCATCTTTTCCTTAGCTTCTTCAAAACTTTCAGAAACAAAGTAAACCTCCTGGAAAGTTGTGATGAGACATTCTTGCTTGCAGGTGACCTTTGGATCAAAAGGCTTGACTTTGGCGCTGTCAGAGAGTGAGTGCTGGTGACGTGTTATCATGGGTCAGAGGAACATCACCATCCAAAGAATTCAGGAGAAAGATGATGCAACAAAGTGAATAAAAAGGATTATGTGACATGATTGTAGTGCACTGCATCTTAAAATTTTTATCTGCAGATGAACAGTGATTAAAGCCTAACAAACTGAATTATTCTGAACGGTCATATTCTGCCAGTCCGGGTGAGAAAAGGGATTCCACAGACACGAGGCTCATGTATAAACAGAAGCAGTATTTTCAGAATCTGGTTAAACTAACAAAACTTTAATCTGGAAATAGTTACTCAGACTCTAACATCAAGAAATTATACTTCATGAAAAGCAGGGCAAAACAGTGGCAATAATAATGAGGTACAAAGAGAAGAGGCAAACAAGCAGTAGCCATTCTTACCTTGAGCTCACTAATTGAAGAGAGCAAGCCAGCCCCATAAACTCGTAGCTGTCCCTCTTGCTTGCACAAGCCAAACTCTACCGTGAAGAAGTAGCACTGAAACAGAGAAAGAAGTCAAACAATTCAGCCTTCATCAAAGATGCTGTGGTGAACTAGATGCGAGCATTTTTATCTGTAGGTGGCATCAAATAGTGGCAAATATCAGATAGTTATCACCCAGTTATCCTCAGATATTTAAAGAGGAGGAAAGCCAGAATGGAAGGGTGAAGAACCACAGGATTGCATGTTTCTCATAAGAAAGGTGGATGTTACAGATCACCCAGCTGGGCTGGAAGATGCTAATGTCAGTGACAGCACTGAGGTGTAAATATGTTTTGAAAAATACTGACGTGAAATCACAGCCTCAGCTTAAAAGAAACACTGGATGGAAAGGATCTGTGAGTCAGAACAGCCCAGTACAGTTTGTTTCTCGTTTGCTTAGTGTCCTGTAAAATTAAAGGCGTTCAGTTCATTGGATTTCAGGATTTCTGCAGCTATACAGGAAGGAACACTATTTTCATAGATGGCTCAGTTCTGCTCCCACTGAAGGTAATACAAGTTTTACCACTAGCTACATGAGGTGGGAAAAGAAATTTTAAAAATCAGCAACCTAATTCTTGCATAACTGGCACCAATTATTTTTCATCTAAATTTACTTTTAATCTTAAAATACTTTTCCCAAGACATCCAGAGACTGATATCCAGAAAATTAATTTAGTTTATATTATTTTAATTTCTTGACTGAAAAATATCTAATGCTAGCACTCAGCACATTCAATACCATGTAATTTCAATTCATTCTACACATTAAAGAAATAGAACACTTTCAAATCACTGAATCATGTTCCCAGAAGTAAGACAACTTTGTCTGAAAGAAATAGACCATAAAATTTCAGTCTGCAAGAAGTAGTCTACCACCAGAAGTTGAACCATTACTTGACACTAGAGTGAAGAAAAATACCAGTCATATCAAATTTAAAGTGGGGTTTTTTTCCTAGCATGGAAGATTTTTTACAAGCTTTAAAATCCAGGGACCAGTGAAACACACAGATCTAGCAGCTGGTGTGGGTAATATTGACACAAAGCTCAAAATTTATTCGATGGAGTGGGATCAGCCTAGTAAAGCACAAAGCTTTTGATGGAATCCCCAGGCACTCAAACACTCACCGTTGCCAGTTTTTGGACGGCCTCATCTGATGCCCCAAGTGATGCAAGACCAATTTCCTGGGAGAACTGAGCAAAACTGGGTTCAGCCAAAAGAGGGACATGGCCTAGGAGCTCATGGCAGGTATCACTGGAAAAAGAAACAAAACAAGAAATCTCATGATTTGTCTTTGTGGCAAAGTGAAAAAGCAGCACCACTGAACAGATACAATGTCTTGCATTAAACTTTAATATCCAAAGGACAGAAAAGTGTCACTCATTTATCTGAAAGCAGCCAAGCAGGTCATACCAACCATACCAACATATAAAGGGCATAAAATCAGATTTTCAAATGAAGTTGCCTAAAATTAAGATCTGAATTCCCCATTTGTGAGGCAACTGGCTATTAACCTAAGTGCACACAGTGACATTAGTAAGAGATCTCCAATAACATGTTGTGTTTTTGAAAATCCTGCACTTATGAACGTGGTACTTCAGCATGCTGTAACTTCATTACATTCAGCATGAAGGCTGAGTCTTCAGCACCTTAAAAATAAGTTTTATGCTGGTGTTCTTGAACAGCTTTTAAGTAACTTGGCTCTGGGCAAGCAAGATCCAAAACTTTCTCTCAAATTCTACCACAAGATTAAATGACTCACGGCTCTGGTGTATAGAGGGGGTCCGAGCTGTGTCTGACATATTGAGTGCAGTGAAAAACTCGGAATGCTAATCCTGCCAAGAAGTCTCTGGGTGACAAATATCCAGCAACGGGGCGAATGGTGAAGCCTGTACGCTCTGAAAATGAGCAGAGAAACCGTACATTAGTTTAGCATAGGAGGCACAACGTTGGCAGCTTTCCTGCTGGAACTGGGTGACAGCCACGGCACTACCTTGGCTCAAAACCACGTGGGAAAATGAGGCGTAGGCTTGAGAACGAGCAACATTTTTTAAAATGGACCTACCTCTGTGCCAATGGATTTCCTAGGATTCCATGCCTAGAATCAACAATATAGCCAGGTATCTCCCTAGCCAACCCTAAAAATCTTTTCAGACACTGCCTGTCAAATGTCACTGTATGCATTGAAAACACAATACATTAAAGAGGAGGCCAAAAGGCCTCCTAAAGGACCAGAACGAATACAAGTCACTAAGGATGTTCCCTTGTGCGCACAAAACAGCGGGATTTGCAGTGGACCTTGGTTTATTTTGAAAATTAGAACATTTTAGAAACTCAGCACATTACCTTTCAGGAAACGGGACACATCTTCCAGCTGGGGGATATTGTCTTCCCTGTATCCACAGTGTTTGCTGAGCAAAGGGAGGTTTTTAAGGTACTCTCTGCAGGCATAAGTTGGGTAAAGATTGTTAAGCTCTTGGTACACAGTCCCCCAAGTCTTGATCTCCTCCTCAGTGAATTCAATCTTGGGAATTGGGTCACCACTGCAAGGAGAAGAGGAAGAAAGGACATTCCTCAGTAAATGGCTAATAAGAGGTGACTTAATTTACCTACTATTACTATTTAACTCCTGTGTGACTGCGCTACTTGGCATTAGACGCTGTCAAATACACAGTGAGATCTGGTCTATGTCCTGGAAAGCTTTTAGTCTAAGGACTTGCCTTTTTTTTCCACTTTAACCAGTTGTCAGGAGTCTTTGCATTGAGCTCACTTAAAACTTTGTTTCTGTAAACAGTTTTAATTGTTTAATGCCAAGAGTAAGGTTTAAAAACCTGTGTAATCTCTTCACAGCTTCAGGAGCTGATGACACATCCTTTTCCCTGTTGGATTTCTAAGTCTGCAATTATTTTCCATTACCCTTTAAATTTGTTTTAGGAAAAGAGAATTCCCTAAATTAACAACACATTGTGTGACAGCAGCTAAATATACACATCAGGTAAAAATCATACCTCTGTGCAGAGGAGACAAGTACCTCTCTGAGCATATTAATTTTAGTCTCTCTTTCCTGTTGAGGCCTCAGGACCTTGAATAAAGGGGATTATGGCAAGGGAAGTGTACGCTGCATTTCCACTGCCAACTAAGGAACTGGCATGGAAAACGTTTTTCCAGGAGAATCTCTGTCAACAACACATTACCAGTAATCAGCTTGGGACTGTGGTAACCAGTTGTATTAAACACACAGTGCAGTGGAACTCTAAATACAGACCTTTCCTAGGTCATTTTCAGTTGAGGAACTTGACACCTAAATTCAATCAGGCCACATGAAAATCACGCTTAGAAAGAATTTACAGCACTGAGTTATGAAACTCTTACTGCTTTAAGATCTCCAGCCCCCGCTCCCCCCCACAAGAAGCATCTCCAAAGACACAAGCTCTTAGAATTTCTTTTCACAGAAAACTTTTTATCTACACATCACACATGCTAGTTTTAACCAGGAAAGAAAATTCAAGTATTAACATTTGCCCAGAAAGTTTAGTCTCAGTGGTCACTGGGCTATATACTGGGATTTGCCTCCCCTCCCTCTCCTTTGCAGAGCAGCTGGCCAAGCCACACCTCCTCAGACTGACCAGGGCTGCTTCGATCTACCTTCTCATCTTGCCTTACATCTCTCTTCCTTTCACCTCCTTGGCTCTGATTCCTGAGCTGAACATGCATGTCTCAGCCTGACCTGAGCCCAGGAAGGTGAGCTCCTCACAGTCCACTCTGCTATTATTTCAAAGCACCCAGAAGGCTTATTCTGGAAGAATTCAAGCTTACTGTTTGTAGTTCATAGCCAGGTCTGCAAAATACTTTCGCCTCTTGCGATAGACATTGTCTTTGAAACCCTGGTGGTAAGAAAAGAAAACACAGTTCAGTGAGTTTCCTAGCCATAATAAATAAATCAATTTAAAACAGGACACTTGACATTTCTTCAGTTGGGGAATATAAAAGTATGAAGTGTAAGAATGAAAGGAGAGGGCAGGAAACTCGTAGCTGTAGTCTGAAATGTTTAACAGATGGGAACTGAGCAAATACTCCAAAGCAGAAATCAGCTGGTTTATGCATGCAACTAAACATTTTGTAGACAGGGATTCATTTTAGTCATATCAGTATTTACACAAACTTAGTTACTTGCTTGATTATTCTAAATTACAGAACAAATTGCCCATTTGCACTGCCCAAATACCAGTTTGGTTTCTCCAGTAAGGAAGAAAGAAAGAGGAGGAAGAAAGCCTGCCTCAAAACAGCTTTTATTTTTTAAGATTTTTGAATTTGTATGTGACCACTCGGGGCCCAGTCCTGGAGTTCTTGCACAAGTAAGCCCTGCAGAATGGCACAGGAACTGAATTCAGTCAGTCTTGTCTGAACTAAGAAAGAGACATGAAATCCCCAAGAGAAAGTGCTCAGACCCCCAGAGGCACCATTGAGGGGGAGGAGAGGGAGGAGGAAAAGCTGCTATTTTTTAAAGTCAGCTCCACAAAGGATGTTTCCAACTATGGACTGGGTGTCGGGAGGGAAAAGTACTTACAGGATGGTCAGCATCTAAGTCAGACCCGTACATCAGCACCCGGTTTGCACACTTATCCAAATCTGAGATCTTCTTCGGAAACCAGGGAATGTTCTCCATGTCTAGGGAAGGCATGGAATCCACAAGGTTATTAATAACACCAAGGGAGGAAACGCTACTTATGGTGGTTACAGCTCAATCTATAAATTAAAGGGGCACGAATAAGACAAGGGAGTCCTCTGCCTATCTGGCAGCAGCCTCCAGCTCACACTTCCTCCTCGGTCACTGCCACAGTCTGCCTACAGAGCGCAGCCAGCCCCAAAGCCTCCGGGAAGGAAACAGTTAACATGGGTTTCTCTGGCCCTTTGCTGTTGTTGGAGTAGCATCTAGAGGATCCCATGGAGACAAGGTCTCCCCATGTACAGCTGCTGGGAGTCTTTAGGGCACAAATGGTGCAAAGGAGAACAGAAGCGATTTGCCTGTGGTCCCTGGGCAGAGTGGGAGCAGGTTAGAGTCCTCCTATCCTGCTTTACTAACCGTGGGAAATGGATGTTTCTCCATGGTTAAGTACCTGGGAAGCATCCAGCTTTGCCTCGAGGGGTCTGGGAGGAAGAGGAACAGGAGGCCCTGCAGCCTGAGAGAGGTGCATCATTACAGTTTTGCTACCGACCACTTTGGGGTTATTTTTAGCCTAAAGGGTTTTTTTGCCAAGCTCTTGGCAGAGCAGTTAATACACTGTTTTTCTACCTCAATGCTCCTCAGTTTACTTTAAAAGGTCAGGAGACTGTTTAGGTTGAATTTCCCCTTACTTACAGCTAAAGTAAGCCATTTTATCCAAGAAGTCCAGACCTCTCCTCAAAGACACAGGTACCTGGTGGCAGGTGTCTGAACACACTACACAAATGCAGGTGGGGACAACTATAAAAATATTTCAAACCAACACATTCAGAAGTGCATTTTCATCAGAACTGCCTTTTGTACCTACCATCTTCCTGGACATTGAAATGCTCTGTTGGGCTCACAGAGACAATGTTGACATGGGATTTCAGGAGCTGGAAGATCTCGTTCAGTTGCTCCCTGTTACTGTCACAGTCCATGAAGATCTCAAACTCAGAATTTCGTCTCTTGGACTTCCGTGACTCAATGTGTACCAGATTTACATGCTTCTCCTGTTTGGTAAGAAGTAATGTTCTCAAAGAGACGGACTAAAAACAATTGACTAAAAATGAGAATATCTTTTCAAACTGCTATTCTACTGCCATGAGCTATTCACCACCTCTGTGAAGCTGTTTTAGTTAATTGGATCTCTTGATAGCAGTTTGCTTATTGGAGGGGAGAAAAGGTTTGATTTTCTATTCAGAAGAAAGTGAAAGTGAACCTCTGTTCTTTCAGTTTTATTTACATTCAGGAAGCATATAAAGACACAGTCAGGCAGTTTAAATTCATAGACCTTTTTCTTTCATCTTTCCCACAGGAAGCTGATTAGCAAAATTCACCAAAATGCCAATCAAGTCACCATATAATTATCTCACAAGTGTGCAAAGGATTTAAAAGCAGTAGTTTTCAGGGCATTAGTTTCACTTCTCTTCAATCTGAAAAATTATTTAACCATGTGTTTTATATTAGGAACATTGAGAAAACCTCAGGCTAAAACATGCAGGGCCACACACCAGAGCACAGTGGCTCTGCACATATTCTTCACACAATACCTGCCCAGTAGCTGTGCAATTGCAGCTCCTCTGTCACCTTCAGCCTGGCTGGGCAGTGTGACAAGGGTACTGCACTCAACACAGGCTGACACCCCAAGTGTCCACCTGCCATCAGCAGGGGCTTCAGACCACCTGTTATTCCCTGCCAAAACGTCGAGTGCCAGTCCTCTTGTCATGAGGGGAAAAGGCAAACCTCTCTCAGTGTTTAGTCAGTGCAGGTAAGATTTTTAGCCAACCATCATCTAATTTCTGAGGCATAAATTTGCCTTCATGGGTAATTTTGGGTGCAAAGTGGGAGCCAGGTTAAGAATCCTTATTAAATGGATGTAATTAATTCTAGTGTGTTCCAAAACTACCCTTACAATTTAAAAGCACAGAGCTGCTGTAGCAATATGGTTATCACATACATACCTGAAAGAGTTTTAATGCTTTTACAAGTCCTCCAACTTCATTCTTCAAGGAAAAAATTATGGCTGTCCTTCCTCTTTCAGATGCATGGTCTTCATTCTCTTTATTATCTTCAACCATCATGTAAGCTGACTTATTTAACTAGATGCAAATAAACAAAAAAAAAATGGTTTGAATGGATAGCAGTGCAAAAAGTGTAACTTTTCACATTTCAGGTTGTCTTGGGGTAATGCTGTGCTTTGACTGATCAACCACAAAAGGACAATTACGAATTAAATCATTACACAATAACAAGAATAAAGTTAGGCAAACATAGAATCTGTGAGAGATTGAAATACCAAGATATCTTTCTTTTAGTTGAACGATTTTAGGGACATCTTTAGTTATTCAGTAGGATGCAGAAAATGTTCTCGATGTATAGTTTATAATTAGCATTGTTACTGGGAGGAAGGGGAGCAATAAGATGTCAGCAGAAACAGTACATTGAACAAAACACTTGTTAGCAAGTTCAGTGAACACTGGCAAAGGGAATAATCCAAATCCCGCAGGACACAGGTAGGAAAAGATGAATCAGGATTCAGTAGATCAGAACTGAAAAATCACTGCCTTTCTCTTGTTACATAACTGTAAAACACTGTTTTCATAGGGCAAGGAGACAAACCTAAGAGGTAAAATGTTTTGCTGACCAGAATCTCCTGGTTATAGAGACAGTCCCTCTCTGATCAACCACAGCCAAGCTGCTCCATCTTCTTTGTCCCCTAATTCGTTTGTCAAACCCTTGGCATAATCACCCAAATCACACACTAAAAGTTCAGACACCCCACACTGTCAGACTGTGTGGTTCTGTACCTTACTAATGGTCATGCTCCTCACTGTGTGGAAATCAGCAGATATCACAGACCATATCCTTAGCTACATGTAGCCAGGCCATAAAGAGAGATAATACTGAAACAGTGAAGAATGGGGAAAATGCAAAGTAAAGAAAAAATACAAGGCTTATAAGCAGAGCCTGTCTCTCATACATCTTCAAACCTTGCAAAAAAGAAAGAATAAAAGATGAGGTTTCTGAATGAGTCAGCAAGAAAGAGGAGAGGAACAATGAAGGCACATTATTGCTATTTGGAATTATTTTTTGATCTGACACAGCTGTTAAAGATATCACTATCTTGGGACATTTTCAGAAATGAAAAGAGCAAAACAAAAATGCAATCAAAATGCACCGGTTCCATTGATTCCCTTATACAGTCTCTCCAGCTTTAACCTCTTTAAAATAGATAATGCTGAACAGCTAAATGTTTCTACCTATAACTGAGAATTTTGAAAAGAAAAACCAGCTTTTACCTATCTTTTATCAAAATGTTCTCATTCACCATTCAGATTAAGAACGTAAATCTGCCTCACAAAATAATTACATTACTTTCATTTTAGATTGAGTGATTTACAATGAGGCAGATACTTGATGCTGCTTTAAGGCTTCAAGCAGGTAATTAGGCATGGGATTCCAAAGTTGTGTCCTATGGAAAAGGTCCAAGCCCACTGATGCTAATGAAAATATTTGGATTTCTGACTGGGTTCCCACCTCTAATGAGTTGCCACGATATGATGAGCCTGGACAATAGTGTCAGACCATCACACCACAGCAATCAGCTTGAGTCCAGACATCAAATTCTCTGCTGAAACTGTTTGGCAGGCCCAGTCTAGGTTCACCTGAGCAGCCTGCAGGTTTCCCAGCTCACTTCAGTGTCAGATCACAATTACAAGAGCCAGGAACAGGCACTGAGCAAAGGTACTTCAAGCAGAAAAGGAAAAGCTAGGAGCACCACAATTACATACAGGTCATTGGTTGTTGTCTCAAGTGCAGAGAGGCCATTTGTGTGAGCCAAATCCTGTTCAGATGATACAGCTGTAGGAGATGCTGTGTGCAAAGAAGTCTCTGTTACAAGTAGAGTTAGGTGGCAGTCTTTGAAGGCAATGAATGTAGGGCTGGTTTATGTAAGTGGCTAATATGCAGCATGTTGGCTTGACTCCACATTTAGGAGCATTGACTTAAGCCCAGATCAGCCTTTATGAGATTTGGCACAGTTGCATGCAGTGTTATGAGGTGCACAGCTGGGACAGACTACCTGCACCGAAAACGAGTGTTCTTCTTTCATGTTTTGCTGCTGCAACTTACACTGTGTCTAGGATCAGGTGACAACATCTGTAAAGTTATGTGTTTAAGAGATCAATGAAGAAAATACAACAAAACACAGAATGTTCTTATATTAAGCCCTAGAAATGACCTCTAACTTAGGAATTAGAAGTTGGACAAGAGAAATGGAGATGCCTACAATGCCAAATGCACACCATTTACATATTTAACCCTACACCAAAGCTAATCTTCTGCTTTAATTAAAAAATTAACTGAAGACAGTAATGCAGCAGCCATTTGGGTGTAAGGCAACAGGAGAAAATGTTAATGCAGAGACAATCCCTCTCCTCCAGTGGCTGCACTTCACTTATATTTTATTCCCTATCAGTAACTCAGCAACCCAGCTCTAATAAAATCTGACACTTTTCCTTTGCATGGTAACACATTTGAGCTTTTTGGAGGGTGAAGGGGAAATTAATATTGCATTGATGGCTTTTTATTAATTATGCAAGTCATTAACTGATCTTCCACCAACCTGACTCAGTCAGGTTGATGAAAGTACACACACATAGAGGTATTCTAAATCCTTTATTTAGGTAGATAACCAGGTGCTGTCTGGTTAAAGACTGCACTTTTTGGGACCCATAGCAATTATCTTCCCTTTCTCCTTCTCCCCAAAGGTTATTCACTGAGAGAGAGATATTCGAGGGTGCATACTTTGTGCTTTAATTGTTTACATTAATAGCTAACCACGATTTAAAATTATCCAAACATATTTGCTTTTAAAAAATTACATTTTAGAGCCATAAATTGAAGATTAAAAAATCTTTTCAAAATATTTCATACTGACTGACAGTAATCATGATTAATAAAAAATGTCAATGGGCATTTGATATTCTCTTCCCTTTAAGTAGCTGCTTAGTTTGTCACTGTCCTTTTGACACACTTCTAGGGAAGGATGAAGACACGATATTAGGAGTGACTACAACTAGATATCACAATACGTTTTCCAGCCACACCAAAGTTCTTCCTAAGACTTAGCTCTTAGACACCAACCCAAAAGATGTGCTGAACAGCTTATTTGGCTTCCAAGTATCTGAGGGATACAGCAAAGCAATATTTTTGTGAAACTTTACTCCTTTGCTGTCAGCTTCTTGTCTTCACAAGGAGTTTTACAGACTTTATCAACTGCACAGTATCAGTAACTGCAGCCAATGCATAAGTGCTGATTTTATCTGGTCTTCTCTGATGCACTAAGCAAATTCCCACTATAATGTGGAGTAACCCAGGAGTGCGTTTTTCTGGGCTATATCACACCCTCTGTCTCCTAAGCAATGATGCACCAAAAGTTGCTTAAGTACCTTAACTTCATGTGCTCGCATTTACACTTTGAGACTTTTCCCCCCTCTTCTATCCAGGAACAGCAGCATAACCAGTCCCATCCCAATCCCAGCGGCACTGAACGCTGCCGCCGCCGCCGGAGGAGCCGCACCCCAGGGCTCTCCAATGAGCCCTCTCCAAGTAACCGGGGCCGGAAAGCTCCCTTTTTCCCCAAATCCCCGCTCCGAGAACGGCAACAGCGAAGCGCCCGAGCTGTGACTCCACAAAAGCGGCGTTTACTCCGCAAGACAGGACCGATCCCGAGGCCGGTCAGCGAGGATCCCATCCCGCTCCTCCCGTGCTCACCCCGCTCCTCACCTGTGCCCATCCCGTTCCTCCCGTGCCCATCCCGCTCCTCACCTGCGCCCAACCCGCTCCTCACCTGCGCCCATCCCGCTCCTCCCGTGCCCACCGCGCTCCCCTCACCTGTGCCCATCCCG